>NW_028274899.1:0-363625 GCF_037043125.1 Eumetopias jubatus | reverse complement strand
CACATTGGCCATCCACCCTGGAGGGCAGGGGTTTCCACAGAGATGTGTGGCCTGGACTCAGGTGTGCCAGGAGCCACTGTGGGGACGGCCCAGTGCATGGGCACAGACGAGGCCCGTGGACCTGAGCCTAACAGTAATGGGAGCCCCTGGAATTCTGTGTTGGGAGAGGTCAAGGTCAGAATCAGTTCATTACTACCTTCCCACAGGGGCTGGGACACAGGCAGGTGTGGGGTGGCTTTGCCTGGACCCCAGAGCAGATTCAAGCCCCTCTGAGCTGTGTTCCATGACAAGCGCAGCCCCTGGCTCATCCTTGCATTGTCAGCTTGGCACCAGCCTCCTGTGATAGCAGGCACGGAACATTTGGAGAGGTCCCTAACACTAACCTTAAACTGTACCCTAAACCTACCCCGTACCCTAACCCCAACACCTACCAGAACACTAACCCCTAACCCTACCCCTGAACCGAACCCAAACCCTAAAGCGTACCCTAACCCTAACCCGTACCCTAAATGGTAGCCTAACCCTAAACCCTACCCTGTACGGTAAACCGTGCCCTAACCCCTACCCTATCTCTAACCCGTACCCTAACCCGTACCCTAACCCATGCCCTAACCAGTACCCTAACTCTGACCCTAACCCTCGGTCAACGAGAGGAAAGAGGAAATCCCCGGAAGTGTGGGGTTCATGAGACATTTGACCGCCAGTCCTGACAGGAAGATGACACTGTGCCAAATGGACCTGCTGATTTCTCAGAACACTGACATCCTGTGAAATGCTACATCACTGACCCACAGGCTGATGTTCCAAACCTTGGGTCTCCTAGATCCAGAGCAGAGAAGTGCTGTCAGGTGGGGATAAGTAGGTCCTCCGACCTATGGCCTGCACACCTGCTTCCATTTCTGGGAGAAGGGGAAACACACACTTGTTTCTAAGTAGTCATTATCTTCATTCTAAAGTAGACCCATGACCTTGACCTTTTTGGAAAAGCGAAATGACTCTTCCAAATGAAGACCTCAACTCATCTGTTCCTCATGCAACCTGAGTGCGACCAGGTTTACCCAGGCTCCAAGCCCCACCTGGAGGATCCTCCTGTACCATCTTGACAGCCCATGACCGGCACCAGCACCCCCGGGGGCACAATGCTGAATTTGGGGGAGGGCTCTGGGCCTTTTGGCCACCACACCTGTGCCCGGGGAAGCGGGAACCGGGAGGATCCTCCCAGATGATCCTCATGGAACCTTAGCAACATCCCTGAGGACATGGGGCACAATGCTGAAGCTTGAGGACGGCTCTGGGGTTTCTTGCCACCCACACCTGTGCCTGGGGGGGGGGGCAGCGGGAACCTGGAGGGCCCTCCCAGACAATCCCAACGGACGATTAGCACCATCCCTGGGGAACACGGGGCACAATGCTGAAATTGGGGGATGGCCCTGGGGCTTGTCGCTACCGCACCTGTGCCTAGGGGAGCAGGAACCTGAAGGAACCTCCCAGATCATCATAACAGACCATGACCACCATCGCCCTGAGGACATGGGGCACAATGCTCAGTTGGAGTCCCTTGGTCCTGAAACCAGCAGGAACGGAGCTCAAAGGACAGAGAGGCGCCTCCCGGAGAATTTCCATCCAGGGAAAAGCGGCCCACTGGAGGGCACAGAAGCAGCAACCCCACCGACCCGCAGGCCATTTGAACAGGATCACCTCCTGCACTTACTTAGCACGTTGTCCGTCTTCGTGTGTGGACCGTGACTGGCCCGCTCAGGGATGGTGCGCTTCCAGAGGAGGGCTAGAAACTTTTCAGTGCTTGCTCGTGGGTCAGAGGACCAAAGCCCAAGGAAGCAGAGGCTATCCTTCTTCCTCTGGGGCTGGGGAAGTCAGCCACCGACCTGGGGCGGGACCGGGCCCAGGAGTGTGTTCTTTCTGAAGCCACTGCCTTCGGTGGGTGTTGCTTTGCCTAAAAAAGGCCCACTCACCCCAGAGTCAGGAGCAGTGACAGGCTGTCTCCAACCCTAGCCCAGGACCACGACCCGAAACCATCCTGCCTTTGGGAGGACAGGTCTCCTGCAGGAGCCTGGGAGGGGACTGGCCCCTCTCCCACCCCGGGCTCCAGGATGCCCGGGACCTGCAAGAGCTCTTCATCTGAGGAGGAGTCTTGGAGAACAAGTGTATCTCGTCAGCCCAGCAAGTGAAATAACCAAAGCCCAAGGCTCAGGTTCTAACAGAAGCAGAATTTCAAAGTACTGTTTGGGGGAAGCCTCCTCCCCTCTTATGTGGCATTGGGGGTCCCCAAGGAAAGCCTTCTTTCGTCTCCTTCCCTCAGAGAGAGGAGCTGACCCCAAGTCCCGCGGTCCCCACCGTGTCCCAGTGCTGAGGAAGAGCCACACGCAGGGGCCTGGTGTCAGGAGTGTGGTCGGCCACTGCTCCGGGGCTCCCAGCCAGTGGTCTGGCGGCTACATGGAAGAGCTAAATTGATTTTGGGGGAAGGAGTGCTCACTGCCCACACCGCTCACCATCCCCCTCTGCACTCTGCAATCCAGGCTCGGTGCCCGGCTCACGTCCATCACCAGCACTCCACATGTTTCCGCCATGGGAGGGATCATTCAGCCTCACCCCATTGCACAGAAGAGGAAAGCGAGGCCCAGCGAGGAGAGGTTAAATGGCTCCAGTCCCAGAGCTGTTCAGCAGAGACCCTGGA
Source organism: Eumetopias jubatus (assembly GCF_037043125.1). NCBI lineage: Eukaryota > Metazoa > Chordata > Mammalia > Carnivora > Otariidae > Eumetopias > Eumetopias jubatus. Next base: position 360,933 of record NW_028274899.1, on the reverse strand, counting down.
AAGCCAGGCCTCCGGAGCCCCTGCTCGACCAGCCAGAGACTCCCTGAGGTGAAAGTGAGCCGTCCCCTGCCTGACCAGGCACGCAATGGCCCCTGACCTTCATGATGGCCTGTTCTTGACCGTGAAGATGAGCTGGCCGACTAGGAGGTGGAGTTCAGCTGGTGGGACAGGCTGTAGCTACAGGACAGAGTGACACATCTGAGCTAGCAGGGGCCACACTCTGGTCTCCCTCCCGGAGCCAGACCAGGAGCTGGAATCTCGGTGCCCGAGGGGCCGGCACACAACAGGGTCTGCACTGACCAGGGATCCATGGCCCCCAGGGAGAGTCCACTCTGCCCTCTCCCCGCTCCTGCCTGGCCTCACCTCTCCTCACTGTGTCGCTGCAGGACCCGGAACCGGGCCCCATAGGGACGGGGGGACAGTCCGGGCTGATGGTCAGGGTTCCCCAAGGGACCCAGGGTGTTGCCAGGGCACTGGGAAAAGACAAGGTCTGGGTTCCGGTGTCCAACACCACCCTGCGAACTTGGGAGTAGTAAGAGATACCCTCCCCCAAGTCCGGAGGGCTATGGCACAAAAGGCCTCAGCTTACTCTGATGTCACTTGGGCTGCAGAGATGTAGTGTCCCAAGGGTGCCACAGTCTTCTAGAAGTGCCTCTCGGCCTTGGATATCCATCCCCGACCCGCTGTGATCTCAGTCTTGGGAAAATGTTTTCTAACCCCTCGAGGTCCTTCTCAGCAGAGGACAGACTCGGGGCTTGGGGGCCTTAGGACCTGGCTACGCAGAAGGTGGAAGAGCACAGGGCCACCAGTCTGAAGACCAAGGTCAGGGCCCTACTTGTTTCAGCCTCAGGGTCCCCATGTGGAAGAGAATCCAGAATCACTGCTCCGGTCAGGTTGAGGAGGCCTTAGGAAGGAATGGGGCACCAGGACCGGAGAGGGAAACGGGGACAAGGGAGGCTTCTGCGGTTTCTCACATCGCCCATGGAACCCACGGGTCTGCTCCTGTGAGAGACACAGACACAGAGACAGAGAAGGGGACAGAGAATGAACCCAGGACAGAGGGAACCAGGAGAAGTCACAGACTCCATCAGCTTAGAAATGACATCCCGGCATTTTGTGCCATTCTGTTCCTGACAGGGCCGTCACATTGGCCATCCACCCTGGAGGGCAGGGGTTTCCACAGAGATGTGTGGCCAGGACTCAGGTGTGCCAGGAGCCACTGTGGGGACGGCCCAGCGCATGGGCACAGACGAGGCCCGTGGACCAGAGCCTAACAGTAATGGGAGCCCCTGGAATTCTGTGTTGGGAGAGGTCAAGGTCAGAATCAGTTCATTACTACCTTCCCACAGGGGCTGGGACACAGGCAGGTGTGGGGTGGCTTTGCCTGGACCCCAGAGCAGATTCAAGCCCCTCTGAGCTGTGTTCCATGACAAGCGCAGCCCCTGGCTCATCCTTGCATTGTCAGCTTGGCACCAGCCTCCTGTGATAGCAGGCACGGAACATTTGGAGAGGTCCCTAACACTAACCTTAAACTGTACCCTAAACCTACCCCGTACCCTAACCCCAACACCTACCAGAACACTAACCCCTAACCCTACCCCTGAACCGAACCCAAACCCTAAAGCGTACCCTAACCCTAACCCGTACCCTAAATGGTAGCCTAACCCTAAACCCTACCCTGTACGGTAAACCGTGCCCTAACCCCTACCCTATCTCTAACCCGTACCCTAACCCGTACCCTAACCCATGCCCTAACCAGTACCCTAACTCTGACCCTAACCCTCGATCAACGAGAGGAAAGAGGAAATCCCCGGAAGTGTGGGGTTCATGAGACATTTGACCGCCAGTCCTGACAGGAAGATGACACTGTGCCAAATGGACCTGCTGATTTCTCAGAACACTGACATCCTGTGAAATGCTACATCACTGACCCACAGGCTGATGTTCCAAACCTTGGGTCTCCTAGATCCAGAGCAGAGAAGTGCTGCCAGGTGGGGATAAGTAGGTCCTCCGACCTATGGCCTGCACACCTGCTTCCATTTCTGGGAGAAGGGGAAACACACACTTGTTTCTAAGTAGTCATTATCTTCATTCTAAAGTAGACCCATGACCTTGACCTTTTTGGAAAAGCGAAATGACTCTTCCAAATGAAGACCTCAACTCATCTGTTCCTCATGCAACCTGAGTGCGACCAGGTTTACCCAGGCTCCAAGCCCCACCTGGAGGATCCTCCTGTACCATCTTGACAGCCCATGACCGGCACCAGCACCCCCGGGGGCACAATGCTGAATTTGGGGGAGGGCTCTGGGCCTTTTGGCCACCACACCTGTGCCCGGGGAAGCGGGAACCGGGAGGATCCTCCCAGATGATCCTCATGGAACCTTAGCAACATCCCTGAGGACATGGGGCACAATGCTGAAGCTTGAGGACGGCTCTGGGGTTTCTTGCCACCCACACCTGTGCCTGGGGGGGGGCAGCAGGAACCTGGAGGGCCCTCCCAGACAATCCCAACGGACGATTAGCACCATCCCTGGGGAACACGGGGCACAATGCTGAAATTGGGGGATGGCCCTGGGGCTTGTCGCTACCGCACCTGTGCCTAGGGGAGCAGGAACCTGAAGGAACCTCCCAGATCATCATAACAGACCATGACCACCATCGCCCTGAGGACATGGGGCACAATGCTCAGTTGGAGTCCCTTGGTCCTGAAACCAGCAGGAACGGAGCTCAAAGGACAGAGAGGCGCCTCCCGGAGAATTTCCATCCAGGGAAAAGCGGCCCACTGGAGGGCACAGAAGCAGCAACCCCACCGACCCGCAGGCCATTTGAACAGGATCACCTCCTGCACTTACTTAGCACGTTGTCCGTCTTCGTGTGTGGACCGTGACTGGCCCGCTCAGGGATGGTGCGCTTCCAGAGGAGGGCTAGAAACTTTTCAGTGCTTGCTCGTGGGTCAGAGGACCAAAGCCCAAGGAAGCAGAGGCTATCCTTCTTCCTCTGGGGCTGGGGAAGTCAGCCACCGACCTGGGGCGGGACCGGGCCCAGGAGTGTGTTCTTTCTGAAGCCACTGCCTTCGGTGGGTGTTGCTTTGCCTAAAAAAGGCCCAATCACCCCAGAGTCAGGAGCAGTGACAGGCTGTCTCCAACCCTAGCCCAGGACCACGACCCGAAACCATCCTGCCTTTGGGAGGACAGGTCTCCTGCAGGAGCCTGGGAGGGGACTGGCCCCTCTCCCACCCCGGGCTCCAGGATGCCCGGGACCTGCAAGAGCTCTTCATCTGAGGAGGAGTCTTGGAGAACAAGTGTATCTCGTCAGCCCAGCAAGTGAAATAACCAAAGCCCAAGGCTCAGGTTCTAACAGAAGCAGAATTTCAAAGTACTGTTTGGGGGAAGCCTCCTCCCCTCTTATGTGGCATTGGGGGTCCCCAAGGAAAGCCTTCTTTCGTCTCCTTCCCTCAGAGAGAGGAGCTGACCCCAAGTCCCGCGGTCCCCACCGTGTCCCAGTGCTGAGGAAGAGCCACACGCAGGGGCCTGGTGTCAGGAGTGTGGTCGGCCACTGCTCCGGGGCTCCCAGCCAGTGGTCTGGCGGCTACATGGAAGAGCTAAATTGATTTTGGGGGAAGGAGTGCTCACTGCCCACACCGCTCACCATCCCCCTCTGCACTCTGCAATCCAGGCTCGGTGCCCGGCTCACGTCCATCACCAGCACTCCACATGTTTCCGCCATGGGAGGGATCATTCAGCCTCACCCCATTGCACAGAAGAGGAAAGCGAGGCCCAGCGAGGAGAGGTTAAATGGCTCCAGTCCCAGAGCTGTTCAGCAGAGACCCTGGAAAGCCAGGCCTCCGGAGCCCCTGCTCGACCAGCCAGAGACTCCCTGAGGTGAAAGTGAGCCGTCCCCTGCCTGACCAGGCACGCAATGGCCCCTGACCTTCATGATGGCCTGTTCTTGACCGTGAAGATGAGCTGGCCGACTAGGAGGTGGGGTTCAGCTGGTGGGACAGGCTGTAGCTACAGGACAGAGTGACACATCTGAGCTAGCAGGGGCCACACTCTGGTCTCCCTCCCGGAGCCAGACCAGGAGCTGGAATCTCGGTGCCCGAGGGGCCGGCACACAACAGGGTCTGCACTGACCAGGGATCCATGGCCCCCAGGGAGAGTCCACTCTGCCCTCTCCCCGCTCCTGCCTGGCCTCACCTCTCCTCACTGTGTCGCTGCAGGACCCGGAACCGGGCCCCATAGGGACGGGGGGACAGTCCGGGCTGATGGTCAGGGTTCCCCAAGGGACCCAGGGTGTTGCCAGGGCACTGGGAAAAGACAAGGTCTGGGTTCCGGTGTCCAACACCACCCTGCGAACTTGGGAGTAGTAAGAGATACCCTCCCCCAAGTCCGGAGGGCTATGGCACAAAAGGCCTCAGCTTACTCTGATGTCACTTGGGCTGCAGAGATGTAGTGTCCCAAGGGTGCCACAGTCTTCTAGAAGTGCCTCTCGGGCTTGGATATCCATCCCCGACCCGCTGTGATCCCAGTCTTGGGAAAATGTTTTCTAACCCCTCGAGGTCCTTCTCAGCAGAGGACAGACTCGGGGCTTGGGGGCCTTAGGACCTGGCTACGCAGAAGGTGGAAGAGCACAGGGCCACCAGTCTGAAGACCAAGGTCAGGGCCCTACTTGTTTCAGCCTCAGGGTCCCCATGTGGAAGAGAATCCAGAATCACTGCTCCGGTCAGGTTGAGGAGGCCTTAGGAAGGAATGGGGCACCAGGACCGGAGAGGGAAACGGGGACAAGGGAGGCTTCTGCGGTTTCTCACATCGCCCATGGAACCCACGGGTCTGCTCCTGTGAGAGACACAGACACAGAGACAGAGAAGGGGACAGAGAATGAACCCAGGACAGAGGGAACCAGGAGAAGTCACAGACTCCATCAGCTTAGAAATGACATCCCGGCATTTTGTGCCATTCTGTTCCTGACAGGGCCGTCACATTGGCCATCCACCCTGGAGGGCAGGGGTTTCCACAGAGATGTGTGGCATGGACTCAGGTGTGCCAGGAGCCACTGTGGGGACGGCCCAGCGCATGGGCACAGACGAGGCCCGTGGACCTGAGCCTAACAGTAATGGGAGCCCCTGGAATTCTGTGTTGGGAGAGGTCAAGGTCAGAATCAGTTCATTACTACCTTCCCACAGGGGCTGGGACACAGGCAGGTGTGGGGTGGCTTTGCCTGGACCCCAGAGCAGATTCAAGCCCCTCTGAGCTGTGTTCCATGACAAGCGCAGCCCCTGGCTCATCCTTGCATTGTCAGCTTGGCACCAGCCTCCTGTGATAGCAGGCACGGAACATTTGGAGAGGTCCCTAACACTAACCTTAAACTGTACCCTAAACCTACCCCGTACCCTAACCCCAACACCTACCAGAACACTAACCCCTAACCCTACCCCTGAACCGAACCCAAACCCTAAAGCGTACCCTAACCCTAACCCGTACCCTAAATGGTAGCCTAACCCTAAACCCTACCCTGTACGGTAAACCGTGCCCTAACCCCTACCCTATCTCTAACCCGTACCCTAACCCGTACCCTAACCCATGCCCTAACCAGTACCCTAACTCTGACCCTAACCCTCGGTCAACGAGAGGAAAGAGGAAATCCCCGGAAGTGTGGGGTTCATGAGACATTTGACCGCCAGTCCTCACAGGAAGATGACACTGTGCCAAATGGACCTGCTGATTTCTCAGAACACTGACATCCTGTGAAATGCTACATCACTGACCCACAGGCTGATGTTCCAAACCTTGGGTCTCCTAGATCCAGAGCAGAGAAGTGCTGCCAGGTGGGGATAAGTAGGTCCTCCGACCTATGGCCTGCACACCTGCTTCCATTTCTGGGAGAAGGGGAAACACACACTTGTTTCTAAGTAGTCATTATCTTCATTCTAAAGTAGACCCATGACCTTGACCTTTTTGGAAAAGCGAAATGACTCTTCCAAATGAAGACCTCAACTCATCTGTTCCTCATGCAACCTGAGTGCGACCAGGTTTACCCAGGCTCCAAGCCCCACCTGGAGGATCCTCCTGTACCATCTTGACAGCCCATGACCGGCACCAGCACCCCCGGGGGCACAATGCTGAATTTGGGGGAGGGCTCTGGGCCTTTTGGCCACCACACCTGTGCCCGGGGAAGCGGGAACCGGGAGGATCCTCCCAGATGATCCTCATGGAACCTTAGCAACATCCCTGAGGACATGGGGCACAATGCTGAAGCTTGAGGACGGCTCTGGGGTTTCTTGCCACCCACACCTGTGCCTGGGGGGGGGGCAGCGGGAACCTGGAGGGCCCTCCCAGACAATCCCAACGGACGATTAGCACCATCCCTGGGGAACACGGGGCACAATGCTGAAATTGGGGGATGGCCCTGGGGCTTGTCGCTACCGCACCTGTGCCTAGGGGAGCAGGAACCTGAAGGAACCTCCCAGATCATCATAACAGACCATGACCACCATCGCCCTGAGGACATGGGGCACAATGCTCAGTTGGAGTCCCTTGGTCCTGAAACCAGCAGGAACGGAGCTCAAAGGACAGAGAGGCGCCTCCCGGAGAATTTCCATCCAGGGAAAAGCGGCCCACTGGAGGGCACAGAAGCAGCAACCCCACCGACCCGCAGGCCATTTGAACAGGATCACCTCCTGCACTTACTTAGCACGTTGTCCGTCTTCGTGTGTGGACCGTGACTGGCCCGCTCAGGGATGGTGCGCTTCCAGAGGAGGGCTAGAAACTTTTCAGTGCTTGCTCGTGGGTCAGAGGACCAAAGCCCAAGGAAGCAGAGGCTATCCTTCTTCCTCTGGGGCTGGGGAAGTCAGCCACCGACCTGGGGCGGGACCGGGCCCAGGAGTGTGTTCTTTCTGAAGCCACTGCCTTCGGTGGGTGTTGCTTTGCCTAAAAAAGGCCCACTCACCCCAGAGTCAGGAGCAGTGACAGGCTGTCTCCAACCCTAGCCCAGGACCACGACCCGAAACCATCCTGCCTTTGGGAGGACAGGTCTCCTGCAGGAGCCTGGGAGGGGACTGGCCCCTCTCCCACCCCGGGCTCCAGGATGCCCGGGACCTGCAAGAGCTCTTCATCTGAGGAGGAGTCTTGGAGAACAAGTGTATCTCGTCAGCCCAGCAAGTGAAATAACCAAAGCCCAAGGCTCAGGTTCTAACAGAAGCAGAATTTCAAAGTACTGTTTGGGGGAAGCCTCCTCCCCTCTTATGTGGCATTGGGGGTCCCCAAGGAAAGCCTTCTTTCATCTCCTTCCCTCAGAGAGAGGAGCTGACCCCAAGTCCCGCGGTCCCCACCGTGTCCCAGTGCTGAGGAAGAGCCACACGCAGGGGCCTGGTGTCAGGAGTGTGGTCGGCCACTGCTCCGGGGCTCCCAGCCAGTGGTCTGGCGGCTACATGGAAGAGCTAAATTGATTTTGGGGGAAGGAGTGCTCACTGCCCACACCGCTCACCATCCCCCTCTGCACTCTGCAATCCAGGCTCGGTGCCCGGCTCACGTCCATCACCAGCACTCCACATGTTTCCGCCATGGGAGGGATCATTCAGCCTCACCCCATTGCACAGAAGAGGAAAGCGAGGCCCAGCGAGGAGAGGTTAAATGGCTCCAGTCCCAGAGCTGTTCAGCAGAGAACCTGGAAAGCCAGGCCTCCGGAGCCCCTGCTAGACCAGCCAGAGACTCCCTGAGGTGAAAGTGAGCCGTCCCCTGCCTGACCAGGCACGCAATGGCCCCTGACCTTCATGATGGCCTGTTCTTGACCGTGAAGATGAGCTGGCCGACTAGGAGGTGGAGTTCAGCTGGTGGGACAGGCTGTAGCTACAGGACAGAGTGACACATCTGAGCTAGCAGGGGCCACACTCTGGTCTCTCTCCCGGAGCCAGACCAGGAGCTGGAATCTCGGTGCCCGAGGGGCCGGCACACAACAGGGTCTGCACTGACCAGGGATCCATGGCCCCCAGGGAGAGTCCACTCTGCCCTCTCCCCGCTCCTGCCTGGCCTCACCTCTCCTCACTGTGTCGCTGCAGGACCCGGAACCAGGCCCCATAGGGACGGGGGGACAGTCCGGGCTGATGGTCAGGGTTCCCCAAGGGACCCAGGGTGTTGCCAGGGCACTGGGAAAAGACAAGGTCTGGGTTCCGGTGTCCAACACCACCCTGCGAACTTGGGAGTAGTAAGAGATACCCTCCCCCAAGTCCGGAGGGCTATGGCACAAAAGGCCTCAGCTTACTCTGATGTCACTTGGGCTGCAGAGATGTAGTGTCCCAAGGGTGCCACAGTCTTATAGAAGTGCCTCTCGGCCTTGGATATCCATCCCCGACCCCCTGTGATCCCAGTCTTGGGAAAATGTTTTCTAACCCCTCGAGGTCCTTCTCAGCAGAGGACAGACTCGGGGCTTGGGGGCCTTAGGACCTGGCTACGCAGAAGGTGGAAGAGCACAGGGCCACCAGTCTGAAGACCAAGGTCAGGGCCCTACTTGTTTCAGCCTCAGGGTCCCCATGTGGAAGAGAATCCAGAATCACTGCTCCGGTCAGGTTGAGGAGGCCTTAGGAAGGAATGGGGCACCAGGACCGGAGAGGGAAACGGGGACAAGGGAGGCTTCTGCGGTTTCTCACATCGCCCATGGAACCCACGGGTCTGCTCCTGTGAGAGACACAGACACAGAGACAGAGAAGGGGACAGAGAATGAACCCAGGACAGAGGGAACCAGGAGAAGTCACAGACTCCATCAGCTTAGAAATGACATCCCGGCATTTTGTGCCATTCTGTTCCTGACAGGGCCGTCACATTGGCCATCCACCCTGGAGGGCAGGGGTTTCCACAGAGATGTGTGGCATGGACTCAGGTGTGCCAGGAGCCACTGTGGGGACGGCCCAGCGCATGGGCACAGACGAGGCCCGTGGACCTGAGCCTAACAGTAATGGGAGCCCCTGGAATTCTGTGTTGGGAGAGGTCAAGGTCAGAATCAGTTCATTACTACCTTCCCACAGGGGCTGGGACACAGGCAGGTGTGGGGTGGCTTTGCCTGGACCCCAGAGCAGATTCAAGCCCCTCTGAGCTGTGTTCCATGACAAGCGCAGCCCCTGGTTCATCCTTGCATTGTCAGCTTGGCACCAGCCTCCTGTGATAGCAGGCACGGAACATTTGGAGAGGTCCCTAACACTAACCTTAAACTGTACCCTAAACCTACCCCGTACCCTAACCCCAACACCTACCAGAACACTAACCCCTAACCCTACCCCTGAACCGAACCCAAACCCTAAAGCGTACCCTAACCCTAACCCGTACCCTAAATGGTAGCCTAACCCTAAACCCTACCCTGTACGGTAAACCGTGCCCTAACCCCTACCCTATCTCTAACCCGTACCCTAACCCGTACCCTAACCCATGCCCTAACCAGTACCCTAACTCTGACCCTAACCCTCGGTCAACGAGAGGAAAGAGGAAATCCCCGGAAGTGTGGGGTTCATGAGACATTTGACCGCCAGTCCTCACAGGAAGATGACACTGTGCCAAATGGACCTGCTGATTTCTCAGAACACTGACATCCTGTGAAATGCTACATCACTGACCCACAGGCTGATGTTCCAAACCTTGGGTCTCCTAGATCCAGAGCAGAGAAGTGCTGCCAGGTGGGGATAAGTAGGTCCTCCGACCTATGGCCTGCACACCTGCTTCCATTTCTGGGAGAAGGGGAAACACACACTTGTTTCTAAGTAGTCATTATCTTCATTCTAAAGTAGACCCATGACCTTGACCTTTTTGGAAAAGCGAAATGACTCTTCCAAATGAAGACCTCAACTCATCTGTTCCTCATGCACCTGAGTGCGACCAGGTTTACCCAGGCTCCAAGCCCCACCTGGAGGATCCTCCTGTACCATCTTGACAGCCCATGACCGGCACCAGCACCCCCGGGGGCACAATGCTGAATTTGGGGGAGGGCTCTGGGCCTTTTGGCCACCACACCTGTGCCCGGGGAAGCGGGAACCGGGAAGATCCTCCCAGATGATCCTCATGGAACCTTAGCAACATCCCTGAGGACATGGGGCACAATGCTGAAGCTTGAGGACGGCTCTGGGGTTTCTTGCCACCCACACCTGTGCCTGGGGGGGGGGCAGCGGGAACCTTGAGGGCCCTCCCAGACAATCCCAACGGACGATTAGCACCATCCCTGGGGAACACGGGGCACAATGCTGAAATTGGGGGATGGCCCTGGGGCTTGTCGCTACCGCACCTGTGCCTAGGGGAGCAGGAACCTGAAGGAACCTCCCAGATCATCATAACAGACCATGACCACCATCGCCCTGAGGACATGGGGCACAATGCTCAGTTGGAGTCCCTTGGCCCTGAAACCAGCAGGAACGGAGCTCAAAGGACAGAGAGGCGCCTCCCGGAGAATTTCCATCCAGGGAAAAGCGGCCCACTGGAGGGCACAGAAGCAGCAACCCCACCGACCCGCAGGCCATTTGAACAGGATCACCTCCTGCACTTACTTAGCACGTTGTCCGTCTTCGTGTGTGGACCGTGACTGGCCCGCTCAGGGATGGTGCGCTTCCAGAGGAGGGCTAGAAACTTTTCAGTGCTTGCTCGTGGGTCAGAGGACCAAAGCCCAAGGAAGCAGAGGCTATCCTTCTTCCTCTGGGGCTGGGGAAGTCAGCCACCGACCTGGGGCGGGACCGGGCCCAGGAGTGTGTTCTTTCTGAAGCCACTGCCTTCGGTGGGTGTTGCTTTGCCTAAAAAAGGCCCAATCACCCCAGAGTCAGGAGCAGTGACAGGCTGTCTCCAACCCTAGCCCAGGACCACGACCCGAAACCATCCTGCCTTTGGGAGGACAGGTCTCCTGCAGGAGCCTGGGAGGGGACTGGCCCCTCTCCCACCCCGGGCTCCAGGATGCCCGGGACCTGCAAGAGCTCTTCATCTGAGGAGGAGTCTTGGAGAACAAGTGTATCTCGTCAGCCCAGCAAGTGAAATAACCAAAGCCCAAGGCTCAGGTTCTAACAGAAGCAGAATTTCAAAGTACTGTTTGGGGGAAGCCTCCTCCCCTCTTATGTGGCATTGGGGGTCCCCAAGGAAAGCCTTCTTTCGTCTCCTTCCCTCAGAGAGAGGAGCTGACCCCAAGTCCCGCGGTCCCCACCGTGTCCCAGTGCTGAGGAAGAGCCACACGCAGGGGCCTGGTGTCAGGAGTGTGGTCGGCCACTGCTCCGGGGCTCCCAGCCAGTGGTCTGGCGGCTACATGGAAGAGCTAAATTGATTTTGGGGGAAGGAGTGCTCACTGCCCACACCGCTCACCATCCCCCTCTGCACTCTGCAATCCAGGCTCGGTGCCCGGCTCACGTCCATCACCAGCACTCCACATGTTTCCGCCATGGGAGGGATCATTCAGCCTCACCCCATTGCACAGAAGAGGAAAGCGAGGCCCAGCGAGGAGAGGTTAAATGGCTCCAGTCCCAGAGCTGTTCAGCAGAGACCCTGGAAAGCCAGGCCTCCGGAGCCCCTGCTCGACCAGCCAGAGACTCCCTGAGGTGAAAGTGAGCCGTCCCCTGCCTGACCAGGCACGCAATGGCCCCTGACCTTCATGATGGCCTGTTCTTGACCGTGAAGATGAGCTGGCCGACTAGGAGGTGGAGTTCAGCTGGTGGGACAGGCTGTAGCTACAGGACAGAGTGACACATCTGAGCTAGCAGGGGCCACACTCTGGTCTCCCTCCCGGAGCCAGACCAGGAGCTGGAATCTCGGTGCCCGAGGGGCCGGCACACAACAGGGTCTGCACTGACCAGGGATCCATGGCCCCCAGGGAGAGTCCACTCTGCCCTCTCCCCGCTCCTGCCTGGCCTCACCTCTCCTCACTGTGTCGCTGCAGGACCCGGAACCGGGCCCCATAGGGACGGGGGGACAGTCCGGGCTGATGGTCAGGTTTCCCCAAGGGACCCAGGGTGTTGCCAGGGCACTGGGAAAAGACAAGGTCTGGGTTCCGGTGTCCAACACCACCCTGCGAACTTGGGAGTAGTAAGAGATACCCTCCCCCAAGTCCGGAGGGCTATGGCACAAAAGGCCTCAGCTTACTCTGATGTCACTTGGGCTGCAGAGATGTAGTGTCCCAAGGGTGCCACAGTCTTCTAGAAGTGCCTCTCGGCCTTGGATATCCATCCCCGACCCGCTGTGATCCCAGTCTTGGGAAAATGTTTTCTAACCCCTCGAGGTCCTTCTCAGCAGAGGACAGACTCGGGGCTTGGGGGCCTTAGGACCTGGCTACGCAGAAGGTGGAAGAGCACAGGGCCACCAGTCTGAAGACCAAGGTCAGGGCCCTACTTGTTTCAGCCTCAGGGTCCCCATGTGGAAGAGAATCCAGAATCACTGCTCCGGTCAGGTTGAGGAGGCCTTAGGAAGGAATGGGGCACCAGGACCGGAGAGGGAAACGGGGACAAGGGAGGCTTCTGCGGTTTCTCACATCGCCCATGGAACCCACGGGTCTGCTCCTGTGAGAGACACAGACACAGAGACAGAGAAGGGGACAGAGAATGAACCCAGGACAGAGGGAACCAGGAGAAGTCACAGACTCCATCAGCTTAGAAATGACATCCCGGCATTTTGTGCCATTCTGTTCCTGACAGGGCCGTCACATTGGCCATCCACCCTGGAGGGCAGGGGTTTCCACAGAGATGTGTGGCATGGACTCAGGTGTGCCAGGAGCCACTGTGGGGACGGCCCAGCGCATGGGCACAGACGAGGCCCGTGGACCTGAGCCTAACAGTAATGGGAGCCCCTGGAATTCTGTGTTGGGAGAGGTCAAGGTCAGAATCAGTTCATTACTACCTTCCCACAGGGGCTGGGACACAGGCAGGTGTGGGGTGGCTTTGCCTGGACCCCAGAGCAGATTCAAGCCCCTCTGAGCTGTGTTCCATGACAAGCGCAGCCCCTGGCTCATCCTTGCATTGTCAGCTTGGCACCAGCCTCCTGTGATAGCAGGCACGGAACATTTGGAGAGGTCCCTAACACTAACCTTAAACTGTACCCTAAACCTACCCCGTACCCTAACCCCAACACCTACCAGAACACTAACCCCTAACCCTACCCCTGAACCGAACCCAAACCCTAAAGCGTACCCTAACCCTAACCCGTACCCTAAATGGTAGCCTAACCCTAAACCCTACCCTGTACGGTAAACCGTGCCCTAACCCCTACCCTATCTCTAACCCGTACCCTAACCCGTACCCTAACCCATGCCCTAACCAGTACCCTAACTCTGACCCTAACCCTCGGTCAACGAGAGGAAAGAGGAAATCCCCGGAAGTGTGGGGTTCATGAGACATTTGACCGCCAGTCCTCACAGGAAGATGACACTGTGCCAAATGGACCTGCTGATTTCTCAGAACACTGACATCCTGTGAAATGCTACATCACTGACCCACAGGCTGATGTTCCAAACCTTGGGTCTCCTAGATCCAGAGCAGAGAAGTGCTCCCAGGTGGGGATAAGTAGGTCCTCCGACCTATGGCCTGCACACCTGCTTCCATTTCTGGGAGAAGGGGAAACACACACTTGTTTCTAAGTAGTCATTATCTTCATTCTAAAGTAGACCCATGACCTTGACCTTTTTGGAAAAGCGAAATGACTCTTCCAAATGAAGACCTCAACTCATCTGTTCCTCATGCAACCTGAGTGCGACCAGGTTTACCCAGGCTCCAAGCCCCACCTGGAGGATCCTCCTGTACCATCTTGACAGCCCATGACCGGCACCAGCACCCCCGGGGGCACAATGCTGAATTTGTGGGAGGGCTCTGGGCCTTTTGGCCACCACACCTGTGCCCGGGGAAGCGGGAACCGGGAGGATCCTCCCAGATGATCCTCATGGAACCTTAGCAACATCCCTGAGGACATGGGGCACAATGCTGAAGCTTGAGGACGGCTCTGGGGTTTCTTGCCACCCACACCTGTGCCTGGGGGGGGGGCAGCGGGAACCTGGAGGGCCCTCCCAGACAATCCCAACGGACGATTAGCACCATCCCTGGGGAACACGGGGCACAATGCTGAAATTGGGGGATGGCCCTGGGGCTTGTCGCTACCGCACCTGTGCCTAGGGGAGCAGGAACCTGAAGGAACCTCCCAGATCATCATAACAGACCATGACCACCATCGCCCTGAGGACATGGGGCACAATGCTCAGTTGGAGTCCCTTGGTCCTGAAACCAGCAGGAACGGAGCTCAAAGGACAGAGAGGCGCCTCCCGGAGAATTTCCATCCAGGGAAAAGCGGCCCACTGGAGGGCACAGAAGCAGCAACCCCACCGACCCGCAGGCCATTTGAACAGGATCACCTCCTGCACTTACTTAGCACGTTGTCCGTCTTCGTGTGTGGACCGTGACTGGCCCGCTCAGGGATGGTGCGCTTCCAGAGGAGGGCTAGAAACTTTTCAGTGCTTGCTCGTGGGTCAGAGGACCAAAGCCCAAGGAAGCAGAGGCTATCCTTCTTCCTCTGGGGCTGGGGAAGTCAGCCACCGACCTGGGGCGGGACCGGGCCCAGGAGTGTGTTCTTTCTGAAGCCACTGCCTTCGGTGGGTGTTGCTTTGCCTAAAAAAGGCCCACTCACCCCAGAGTCAGGAGCAGTGACAGGCTGTCTCCAACCCTAGCCCAGGACCACGACCCGAAACCATCCTGCCTTTGGGAGGACAGGTCTCCTGCAGGAGCCTGGGAGGGGACTGGCCCCTCTCCCACCCCGGGCTCCAGGATGCCCGGGACCTGCAAGAGCTCTTCATCTGAGGAGGAGTCTTGGAGAACAAGTGTATCTCGTCAGCCCAGCAAGTGAAATAACCAAAGCCCAAGGCTCAGGTTCTAACAGAAGCAGAATTTCAAAGTACTGTTTGGGGGAAGCCTCCTCCCCTCTTATGTGGCATTGGGGGTCCCCAAGGAAAGCCTTCTTTCGTCTCCTTCCCTCAGAGAGAGGAGCTGACCCCAAGTCCCGCGGTCCCCACCGTGTCCCAGTGCTGAGGAAGAGCCACACGCAGGGGCCTGGTGTCAGGAGTGTGGTCGGCCACTGCTCCGGGGCTCCCAGCCAGTGGTCTGGCGGCTACATGGAAGAGCTAAATTGATTTTGGGGGAAGGAGTGCTCACTGCCCACACTGCTCACCATCCCCCTCTGCACTCTGCAATCCAGGCTCGGTGCCCGGCTCACGTCCATCACCAGCACTCCACATGTTTCTGCCATGGGAGGGATCATTCAGCCTCACCCCATTGCACAGAAGAGGAAAGCGAGGCCCAGCGAGGAGAGGTTAAATGGCTCCAGTCCCAGAGCTGTTCAGCAGAGAACCTGGAAAGCCAGGCCTCCGGAGCCCCTGCTAGACCAGCCAGAGACTCCCTGAGGTGAAAGTGAGCCGTCCCCTGCCTGACCAGGCACGCAATGGCCCCTGACCTTCATGATGGCCTGTTCTTGACCGTGAAGATGAGCTGGCCGACTAGGAGGTGGAGTTCAGCTGGTGGGACAGGCTGTAGCTACAGGACAGAGTGACACATCTGAGCTAGCAGGGGCCACACTCTGGTCTCTCTCCCGGAGCCAGACCAGGAGCTGGAATCTCGGTGCCCGAGGGGCCGGCACACAACAGGGTCTGCACTGACCAGGGATCCATGGCCCCCAGGGAGAGTCCACTCTGCCCTCTCCCCGCTCCTGCCTGGCCTCACCTCTCCTCACTGTGTCGCTGCAGGACCCGGAACCAGGCCCCATAGGGACGGGGGGACAGTCCGGGCTGATGGTCAGGGTTCCCCAAGGGACCCAGGGTGTTGCCAGGGCACTGGGAAAAGACAAGGTCTGGGTTCCGGTGTCCAACACCACCCTGCGAACTTGGGAGTAGTAAGAGATACCCTCCCCCAAGTCCGGAGGGCTATGGCACAAAAGGCCTCAGCTTACTCTGATGTCACTTGGGCTGCAGAGATGTAGTGTCCCAAGGGTGCCACAGTCTTATAGAAGTGCCTCTCGGCCTTGGATATCCATCCCCGACCCCCTGTGATCCCAGTCTTGGGAAAATGTTTTCTAACCCCTCGAGGTCCTTCTCAGCAGAGGACAGACTCGGGGCTTGGGGGCCTTAGGACCTGGCTACGCAGAAGGTGGAAGAGCACAGGGCCACCAGTCTGAAGACCAAGGTCAGGGCCCTACTTGTTTCAGCCTCAGGGTCCCCATGTGGAAGAGAATCCAGAATCACTGCTCCGGTCAGGTTGAGGAGGCCTTAGGAAGGAATGGGGCACCAGGACCGGAGAGGGAAACGGGGACAAGGGAGGCTTCTGCGGTTTCTCACATCGCCCATGGAACCCACGGGTCTGCTCCTGTGAGAGACACAGACACAGAGACAGAGAAGGGGACAGAGAATGAACCCAGGACAGAGGGAACCAGGAGAAGTCACAGACTCCATCAGCTTAGAAATGACATCCCGGCATTTTGTGCCATTCTGTTCCTGACAGGGCCGTCACATTGGCCATCCACCCTGGAGGGCAGGGGTTTCCACAGAGATGTGTGGCATGGACTCAGGTGTGCCAGGAGCCACTGTGGGGACGGCCCAGCGCATGGGCACAGACGAGGCCCGTGGACCTGAGCCTAACAGTAATGGGAGCCCCTGGAATTCTGTGTTGGGAGAGGTCAAGGTCAGAATCAGTTCATTACTACCTTCCCACAGGGGCTGGGACACAGGCAGGTGTGGGGTGGCTTTGCCTGGACCCCAGAGCAGATTCAAGCCCCTCTGAGCTGTGTTCCATGACAAGCGCAGCCCCTGGCTCATCCTTGCATTGTCAGCTTGGCACCAGCCTCCTGTGATAGCAGGCACGGAACATTTGGAGAGGTCCCTAACACTAACCTTAAACTGTACCCTAAACCTACCCCGTACCCTAACCCCAACACCTACCAGAACACTAACCCCTAACCCTACCCCTGAACCGAACCCAAACCCTAAAGCGTACCCTAACCCTAACCCGTACCCTAAATGGTAGCCTAACCCTAAACCCTACCCTGTACGGTAAACCGTGCCCTAACCCCTACCCTATCTCTAACCCGTACCCTAACCCGTACCCTAACCCATGCCCTAACCAGTACCCTAACTCTGACCCTAACCCTCGGTCAACGAGAGGAAAGAGGAAATCCCCGGAAGTGTGGGGTTCATGAGACATTTGACCGCCAGTCCTCACAGGAAGATGACACTGTGCCAAATGGACCTGCTGATTTCTCAGAACACTGACATCCTGTGAAATGCTACATCACTGACCCACAGGCTGATGTTCCAAACCTTGGGTCTCCTAGATCCAGAGCAGAGAAGTGCTGCCAGGTGGGGATAAGTAGGTCCTCCGACCTATGGCCTGCACACCTGCTTCCATTTCTGGGAGAAGGGGAAACACACACTTGTTTCTAAGTAGTCATTATCTTCATTCTAAAGTAGACCCATGACCTTGACCTTTTTGGAAAAGCGAAATGACTCTTCCAAATGAAGACCTCAACTCATCTGTTCCTCATGCAACCTGAGTGCGACCAGGTTTACCCAGGCTCCAAGCCCCACCTGGAGGATCCTCCTGTACCATCTTGACAGCCCATGACCGGCACCAGCACCCCCGGGGGCACAATGCTGAATTTGGGGGAGGGCTCTGGGCCTTTTGGCCACCACACCTGTGCCCGGGGAAGCGGGAACCGGGAAGATCCTCCCAGATGATCCTCATGGAACCTTAGCAACATCCCTGAGGACATGGGGCACAATGCTGAAGCTTGAGGACGGCTCTGGGGTTTCTTGCCACCCACACCTGTGCCTGGGGGGGGGGCAGCGGGAACCTGGAGGGCCCTCCCAGACAATCCCAACGGACGATTAGCACCATCCCTGGGGAACACGGGGCACAATGCTGAAATTGGGGGATGGCCCTGGGGCTTGTCGCTACCGCACCTGTGCCTAGGGGAGCAGGAACCTGAAGGAACCTCCCAGATCATCATAACAGACCATGACCACCATCGCCCTGAGGACATGGGGCACAATGCTCAGTTGGAGTCCCTTGGCCCTGAAACCAGCAGGAACGGAGCTCAAAGGACAGAGAGGCGCCTCCCGGAGAATTTCCATCCAGGGAAAAGCGGCCCACTGGAGGGCACAGAAGCAGCAACCCCACCGACCCGCAGGCCATTTGAACAGGATCACCTCCTGCACTTACTTAGCACGTTGTCCGTCTTCGTGTGTGGACCGTGACTGGCCCGCTCAGGGATGGTGCGCTTCCAGAGGAGGGCTAGAAACTTTTCAGTGCTTGCTCGTGGGTCAGAGGACCAAAGCCCAAGGAAGCAGAGGCTATCCTTCTTCCTCTGGGGCTGGGGAAGTCAGCCACCGACCTGGGGCGGGACCGGGCCCAGGAGTGTGTTCTTTCTGAAGCCACTGCCTTCGGTGGGTGTTGCTTTGCCTAAAAAAGGCCCACTCACCCCAGAGTCAGGAGCAGTGACAGGCTGTCTCCAACCCTAGCCCAGGACCACGACCCGAAACCATCCTGCCTTTGGGAGGACAGGTCTCCTGCAGGAGCCTGGGAGGGGACTGGCCCCTCTCCCACCCCGGGCTCCAGGATGCCCGGGACCTGCAAGAGCTCTTCATCTGAGGAGGAGTCTTGGAGAACAAGTGTATCTCGTCAGCCCAGCAAGTGAAATAACCAAAGCCCAAGGCTCAGGTTCTAACAGAAGCAGAATTTCAAAGTACTGTTTGGGGGAAGCCTCCTCCCCTCTTATGTGGCATTGGGGGTCCCCAAGGAAAGCCTTCTTTCATCTCCTTCCCTCAGAGAGAGGAGCTGACCCCAAGTCCCGCGGTCCCCACCGTGTCCCAGTGCTGAGGAAGAGCCACACGCAGGGGCCTGGTGTCAGGAGTGTGGTCGGCCACTGCTCCGGGGCTCCCAGCCAGTGGTCTGGCGGCTACATGGAAGAGCTAAATTGATTTTGGGGGAAGGAGTGCTCACTGCCCACACCGCTCACCATCCCCCTCTGCACTCTGCAATCCAGGCTCGGTGCCCGGCTCACGTCCATCACCAGCACTCCACATGTTTCCGCCATGGGAGGGATCATTCAGCCTCACCCCATTGCACAGAAGAGGAAAGCGAGGCCCAGCGAGGAGAGGTTAAATGGCTCCAGTCCCAGAGCTGTTCAGCAGAGACCCTGGAAAGCCAGGCCTCCGGAGCCCCTGCTCGACCAGCCAGAGACTCCCTGAGGTGAAAGTGAGCCGTCCCCTGCCTGACCAGGCACGCAATGGCCCCTGACCTTCATGATGGCCTGTTCTTGACCGTGAAGATGAGCTGGCCGACTAGGAGGTGGAGTTCAGCTGGTGGGACAGGCTGTAGCTACAGGACAGAGTGACACATCTGAGCTAGCAGGGGCCACACTCTGGTCTCCCTCCCGGAGCCAGACCAGGAGCTGGAATCTCGGTGCCCGAGGGGCCGGCACACAACAGGGTCTGCACTGACCAGGGATCCATGGCCCCCAGGGAGAGTCCACTCTGCCCTCTCCCCGCTCCTGCCTGGCCTCACCTCTCCTCACTGTGTCGCTGCAGGACCCGGAACCGGGCCCCATAGGGACGGGGGGACAGTCCGGGCGGATGGTCAGGGTTCCCCAAGGGACCCAGGGTGTTGCCAGGGCACTGGGAAAAGACAAGGTCTGTGTTCCGGTGTCCAACACCACCCTGCGAACTTGGGAGTAGTAAGAGATACCCTCCCCCAAGTCCGGAGGGCTATGGCACAAAAGGCCTCAGCTTACTCTGATGTCACTTGGGCTGCAGAGATGTAGTGTCCCAAGGGTGCCACAGTCTTATAGAAGTGCCTCTCGGCCTTGGATATCCATCCCCGACCCGCTGTGATCCCAGTCTTGGGAAAATGTTTTCTAACCCCTCGAGGTCCTTCTCAGCAGAGGACAGACTCGGGGCTTGGGGGCCTTAGGACCTGGCTACGCAGAAGGTGGAAGAGCACAGGGCCACCAGTCTGAAGACCAAGGTCAGGGCCCTACTTGTTTCAGCCTCAGGGTCCCCATGTGGAAGAGAATCCAGAATCACTGCTCCGGTCAGGTTGAGGAGGCCTTAGGAAGGAATGGGGCACCAGGACCGGAGAGGGAAACGGGGACAAGGGAGGCTTCTGCGGTTTCTCACATCGCCCATGGAACCCACGGGTCTGCTCCTGTGAGAGACACAGACACAGAGACAGAGAAGGGGACAGAGAATGAACCCAGGACAGAGGGAACCAGGAGAAGTCACAGACTCCATCAGCTTAGAAATGACATCCCGGCATTTTGTGCCATTCTGTTCCTGACAGGGCCGTCACATTGGCCATCCACCCTGGAGGGCAGGGGTTTCCACAGAGATGTGTGGCCAGGACTCAGGTGTGCCAGGAGCCACTGTGGGGACGGCCCAGCGCATGGGCACAGACGAGGCCCGTGGACCAGAGCCTAACAGTAATGGGAGCCCCTGGAATTCTGTGTTGGGAGAGGTCAAGGTCAGAATCAGTTCATTACTACCTTCCCACAGGGGCTGGGACACAGGCAGGTGTGGGGTGGCTTTGCCTGGACCCCAGAGCAGATTCAAGCCCCTCTGAGCTGTGTTCCATGACAAGCGCAGCCCCTGGCTCATCCTTGCATTGTCAGCTTGGCACCAGCCTCCTGTGATAGCAGGCACGGAACATTTGGAGAGGTCCCTAACACTAACCTTAAACTGTACCCTAAACCTACCCCGTACCCTAACCCCAACACCTACCAGAACACTAACCCCTAACCCTACCCCTGAACCGAACCCAAACCCTAAAGCGTACCCTAACCCTAACCCGTACCCTAAATGGTAGCCTAACCCTAAACCCTACCCTGTACGGTAAACCGTGCCCTAACCCCTACCCTATCTCTAACCCGTACCCTAACCCGTACCCTAACCCATGCCCTAACCAGTACCCTAACTCTGACCCTAACCCTCGGTCAACGAGAGGAAAGAGGAAATCCCCGGAAGTGTGGGGTTCATGAGACATTTGACCGCCAGTCCTCACAGGAAGATGACACTGTGCCAAATGGACCTGCTGATTTCTCAGAACACTGACATCCTGTGAAATGCTACATCACTGACCCACAGGCTGATGTTCCAAACCTTGGGTCTCCTAGATCCAGAGCAGAGAAGTGCTGTCAGGTGGGGATAAGTAGGTCCTCCGACCTATGGCCTGCACACCTGCTTCCATTTCTGGGAGAAGGGGAAACACACACTTGTTTCTAAGTAGTCATTATCTTCATTCTAAAGTAGACCCATGACCTTGACCTTTTTGGAAAAGCGAAATGACTCTTCCAAATGAAGACCTCAACTCATCTGTTCCTCATGCAACCTGAGTGCGACCAGGTTTACCCAGGCTCCAAGCCCCACCTGGAGGATCCTCCTGTACCATCTTGACAGCCCATGACCGGCACCAGCACCCCCGGGGGCACAATGCTGAATTTGGGGGAGGGCTCTGGGCCTTTTGGCCACCACACCTGTGCCCGGGGAAGCGGGAACCGGGAGGATCCTCCCAGATGATCCTCATGGAACCTTAGCAACATCCCTGAGGACATGGGGCACAATGCTGAAGCTTGAGGACGGCTCTGGGGTTTCTTGCCACCCACACCTGTGCCTGGGGGGGGGGGCAGCGGGAACCTGGAGGGCCCTCCCAGACAATCCTAACGGACGATTAGCACCATCCCTGGGGAACACGGGGCACAATGCTGAAATTGGGGGATGGCCCTGGGGCTTGTCGCTACCGCACCTGTGCCTAGGGGAGCAGGAACCTGAAGGAACCTCCCAGATCATCATAACAGACCATGACCACCATCGCCCTGAGGACATGGGGCACAATGCTCAGTTGGAGTCCCTTGGTCCTGAAACCAGCAGGAACGGAGCTCAAAGGACAGAGAGGCGCCTCCCGGAGAATTTCCATCCAGGGAAAAGCGGCCCACTGGAGGGCACAGAAGCAGCAACCCCACCGACCCGCAGGCCATTTGAACAGGATCACCTCCTGCACTTACTTAGCACGTTGTCCGTCTTCGTGTGTGGACCGTGACTGGCCCGCTCAGGGATGGTGCGCTTCCAGAGGAGGGCTAGAAACTTTTCAGTGCTTGCTCGTGGGTCAGAGGACCAAAGCCCAAGGAAGCAGAGGCTATCCTTCTTCCTCTGGGGCTGGGGAAGTCAGCCACCGACCTGGGGCGGGACCGGGCCCAGGAGTGTGTTCTTTCTGAAGCCACTGCCTTCGGTGGGTGTTGCTTTGCCTAAAAAAGGCCCACTCACCCCAGAGTCAGGAGCAGTGACAAGCTGTCTCCAACCCTAGCCCAGGACCACGACCCGAAACCATCCTGCCTTTGGGAGGACAAGTCTCCTGCAGGAGCCTGGGAGGGGACTGGCCCCTCTCCCACCCCGGGCTCCAGGATGCCCGGGACCTGCAAGAGCTCTTCATCTGAGGAGGAGTCTTGGAGAACAAGTGTATCTCGTCAGCCCAGCAAGTGAAATAACCAAAGCCCAAGGCTCAGGTTCTAACAGAAGCAGAATTTCAAAGTACTGTTTGGGGGAAGCCTCCTCCCCTCTTATGTGGCATTGGGGGTCCCCAAGGAAAGCCTTCTTTCGTCTCCTTCCCTCAGAGAGAGGAGCTGACCCCAAGTCCCGCGGTCCCCACCGTGTCCCAGTGCTGAGGAAGAGCCACACGCAGGGGCCTGGTGTCAGGAGTGTGGTCGGCCACTGCTCCGGGGCTCCCAGCCAGTGGTCTGGCGGCTACATGGAAGAGCTAAATTGATTTTGGGGGAAGGAGTGCTCACTGCCCACACCGCTCACCATCCCCCTCTGCACTCTGCAATCCAGGCTCGGTGCCCGGCTCACGTCCATCACCAGCACTCCACATGTTTCCGCCATGGGAGGGATCATTCAGCCTCACCCCATTGCACAGAAGAGGAAAGCGAGGCCCAGCGAGGAGAGGTTAAATGGCTCCAGTCCCAGAGCTGTTCAGCAGAGAACCTGGAAAGCCAGGCCTCCGGAGCCCCTGCTAGACCAGCCAGAGACTCCCTGAGGTGAAAGTGAGCCGTCCCCTGCCTGACCAGGCACGCAATGGCCCCTGACCTTCATGATGGCCTGTTCTTGACCGTGAAGATGAGCTGGCCGACTAGGAGGTGGAGTTCAGCTGGTGGGACAGGCTGTAGCTACAGGACAGAGTGACACATCTGAGCTAGCAGGGGCCACACTCTGGTCTCTCTCCCGGAGCCAGACCAGGAGCTGGAATCTCGGTGCCCGAGGGGCCGGCACACAACAGGGTCTGCACTGACCAGGGATCCATGGCCCCCAGGGAGAGTCCACTCTGCCCTCTCCCCGCTCCTGCCTGGCCTCACCTCTCCTCACTGTGTCGCTGCAGGACCCGGAACCAGGCCCCATAGGGACGGGGGGACAGTCCGGGCTGATGGTCAGGGTTCCCCAAGGGACCCAGGGTGTTGCCAGGGCACTGGGAAAAGACAAGGTCTGGGTTCCGGTGTCCAACACCACCCTGCGAACTTGGGAGTAGTAAGAGATACCCTCCCCCAAGTCCGGAGGGCTATGGCACAAAAGGCCTCAGCTTACTCTGATGTCACTTGGGCTGCAGAGATGTAGTGTCCCAAGGGTGCCACAGTCTTATAGAAGTGCCTCTCGGCCTTGGATATCCATCCCCGACCCCCTGTGATCCCAGTCTTGGGAAAATGTTTTCTAACCCCTCGAGGTCCTTCTCAGCAGAGGACAGACTCGGGGCTTGGGGGCCTTAGGACCTGGCTACGCAGAAGGTGGAAGAGCACAGGGCCACCAGTCTGAAGACCAAGGTCAGGGCCCTACTTGTTTCAGCCTCAGGGTCCCCATGTGGAAGAGAATCCAGAATCACTGCTCCGGTCAGGTTGAGGAGGCCTTAGGAAGGAATGGGGCACCAGGACCGGAGAGGGAAACGGGGACAAGGGAGGCTTCTGCGGTTTCTCACATCGCCCATGGAACCCACGGGTCTGCTCCTGTGAGAGACACAGACACAGAGACAGAGAAGGGGACAGAGAATGAACCCAGGACAGAGGGAACCAGGAGAAGTCACAGACTCCATCAGCTTAGAAATGACATCCCGGCATTTTGTGCCATTCTGTTCCTGACAGGGCCGTCACATTGGCCATCCACCCTGGAGGGCAGGGGTTTCCACAGAGATGTGTGGCCAGGACTCAGGTGTGCCAGGAGCCACTGTGGGGACGGCCCAGCGCATGGGCACAGACGAGGCCCGTGGACCAGAGCCTAACAGTAATGGGAGCCCCTGGAATTCTGTGTTGGGAGAGGTCAAGGTCAGAATCAGTTCATTACTACCTTCCCACAGGGGCTGGGACACAGGCAGGTGTGGGGTGGCTTTGCCTGGACCCCAGAGCAGATTCAAGCCCCTCTGAGCTGTGTTCCATGACAAGCGCAGCCCCTGGCTCATCCTTGCATTGTCAGCTTGGCACCAGCCTCCTGTGATAGCAGGCACGGAACATTTGGAGAGGTCCCTAACACTAACCTTAAACTGTACCCTAAACCTACCCCGTACCCTAACCCCAACACCTACCAGAACACTAACCCCTAACCCTACCCCTGAACCGAACCCAAACCCTAAAGCGTACCCTAACCCTAACCCGTACCCTAAATGGTAGCCTAACCCTAAACCCTACCCTGTACGGTAAACCGTGCCCTAACCCCTACCCTATCTCTAACCCGTACCCTAACCCGTACCATAACCCATGCCCTAACCAGTACCCTAACTCTGACCCTAACCCTCGGTCAACGAGAGGAAAGAGGAAATCCCCGGAAGTGTGGGGTTCATGAGACATTTGACCGCCAGTCCTCACAGGAAGATGACACTGTGCCAAATGGACCTGCTGATTTCTCAGAACACTGACATCCTGTGAAATGCTACATCACTGACCCACAGGCTGATGTTCCAAACCTTGGGTCTCCTAGATCCAGAGCAGAGAAGTGCTGTCAGGTGGGGATAAGTAGGTCCTCCGACCTATGGCCTGCACACCTGCTTCCATTTCTGGGAGAAGGGGAAACACACTTGTTTCTAAGTAGTCATTATCTTCATTCTAAAGTAGACCCATGACCTTGACCTTTTTGGAAAAGCGAAATGACTCTTCCAAATGAAGACCTCAACTCATCTGTTCCTCATGCAACCTGAGTGCGACCAGGTTTACCCAGGCTCCAAGCCCCACCTGGAGGATCCTCCTGTACCATCTTGACAGCCCATGACCGGCACCAGCACCCCCGGGGGCACAATGCTGAATTTGGGGGAGGGCTCTGGGCCTTTTGGCCACCACACCTGTGCCCGGGGAAGCGGGAACCGGGAGGATCCTCCCAGATGATCCTCATGGAACCTTAGCAACATCCCTGAGGACATGGGGCACAATGCTGAAGCTTGAGGACGGCTCTGGGGTTTCTTGCCACCCACACCTGTGCCTGGGGGGGGGGCAGCGGGAACCTGGAGGGCCCTCCCAGACAATCCCAACGGACGATTAGCACCATCCCTGGGGAACACGGGGCACAATGCTGAAATTGGGGGATGGCCCTGGGGCTTGTCGCTACCGCACCTGTGCCTAGGGGAGCAGGAACCTGAAGGAACCTCCCAGATCATCATAACAGACCATGACCACCATCGCCCTGAGGACATGGGGCACAATGCTCAGTTGGAGTCCCTTGGTCCTGAAACCAGCAGGAACGGAGCTCAAAGGACAGAGAGGCGCCTCCCGGAGAATTTCCATCCAGGGAAAAGCGGCCCACTGGAGGGCACAGAAGCAGCAACCCCACCGACCCGCAGGCCATTTGAACAGGATCACCTCCTGCACTTACTTAGCACGTTGTCCGTCTTCGTGTGTGGACCGTGACTGGCCCGCTCAGGGATGGTGCGCTTCCAGAGGAGGGCTAGAAACTTTTCAGTGCTTGCTCGTGGGTCAGAGGACCAAAGCCCAAGGAAGCAGAGGCTATCCTTCTTCCTCTGGGGCTGGGGAAGTCAGCCACCGACCTGGGGCGGGACCGGGCCCAGGAGTGTGTTCTTTCTGAAGCCACTGCCTTCGGTGGGTGTTGCTGTGCCTAAAAAAGGCCCACTCACCCCAGAGTCAGGAGCAGTGACAGGCTGTCTCCAACCCTAGCCCAGGACCACGACCCGAAACCATCCTGCCTTTGGGAGGACAGGTCTCCTGCAGGAGCCTGGGAGGGGACTGGCCCCTCTCCCACCCCGGGCTCCAGGATGCCCGGGACCTGCAAGAGCTCTTCATCTGAGGAGGAGTCTTGGAGAACAAGTGTATCTCATCAGCCCAGCAAGTGAAATAACCAAAGCCCAAGGCTCAGGTTCTAACAGAAGCAGAATTTCAAAGTACTGTTTGGGGGAAGCCTCCTCCCCTCTTATGTGGCATTGGGGGTCCCCAAGGAAAGCCTTCTTTCGTCTCCTTCCCTCAGAGAGAGGAGCTGACCCCAAGTCCCGCGGTCCCCACCGTGTCCCAGTGCTGAGGAAGAGCCACACGCAGGGGCCTGGTGTCAGGAGTGTGGTCGGCCACTGCTCCGGGGCTCCCAGCCAGTGGTCTGGCGGCTACATGGAAGAGCTAAATTGATTTTGGGGGAAGGAGTGCTCACTGCCCACACCGCTCACCATCCCCCTCTGCACTCTGCAATCCAGGCTCGGTGCCCGGCTCACGTCCATCACCAGCACTCCACATGTTTCCGCCATGGGAGGGATCATTCAGCCTCACCCCATTGCACAGAAGAGGAAAGCGAGGCCCAGCGAGGAGAGGTTAAATGGCTCCAGTCCCAGAGCTGTTCAGCAGAGACCCTGGAAAGCCAGGCCTCCGGAGCCCCTGCTAGACCAGCCAGAGACTCCCTGAGGTGAAAGTGAGCCGTCCCCTGCCTGACCAGGCACGCAATGGCCCCTGACCTTCATGATGGCCTGTTCTTGACCGTGAAGATGAGCTGGCCGACTAGGAGGTGGAGTTCAGCTGGTGGGACAGGCTGTAGCTACAGGACAGAGTGACACATCTGAGCTAGCAGGGGCCACACTCTGGTCTCCCT
The DNA here is from genome assembly GCF_037043125.1 of Eumetopias jubatus. Lineage (NCBI taxonomy): Eukaryota > Metazoa > Chordata > Mammalia > Carnivora > Otariidae > Eumetopias > Eumetopias jubatus. Next base: position 333,867 of record NW_028274899.1, on the reverse strand, counting down.
CCCGGAGCCAGACCAGGAGCTGGAATCTCGGTGCCCGAGGGGCCGGCACACAACAGGGTCTGCACTGACCAGGGATCCATGACCCCCAGGGAGAGTCCACTCTGCCCTCTCCCCGCTCCTGCCTCGCCTCACCTCTCCTCACTGTGTCGCTGCAGGACCCGGAACCGGGCCCCATAGGGACGGGGGGACAGTCCGGGCGGATGGTCAGGGTTCCCCAAGGGACCCAGGGTGTTGCCAGGGCACTGGGAAAAGACAAGGTCTGGGTTCCGGTGTCCAACACCACCCTGCGAACTTGGGAGTAGTAAGAGATACCCTCCCCCAAGTCCGGAGGGCTATGGCACAAAAGGCCTCAGCTTACTCTGATGTCACTTGGGCTGCAGAGATGTAGTGTCCCAAGGGTGCCACAGTCTTATAGAAGTGCCTCTCGGCCTTGGATATCCATCCCCGACCCCCTGTGATCCCAGTCTTGGGAAAATGTTTTCTAACCCCTCGAGGTCCTTCTCAGCAGAGGACAGACTCGGGGCTTGGGGGCCTTAGGACCTGGCTACGCAGAAGGTGGAAGAGCACAGGGCCACCAGTCTGAAGACCAAGGTCAGGGCCCTACTTGTTTCAGCCTCAGGGTCCCCATGTGGAAGAGAATCCAGAATCACTGCTCCGGTCAGGTTGAGGAGGCCTTAGGAAGGAATGGGGCACCAGGACCGGAGAGGGAAACGGGGACAAGGGAGGCTTCTGCGGTTTCTCACATCGCCCATGGAACCCACGGGTCTGCTCCTGTGAGAGACACAGACACAGAGACAGAGAAGGGGACAGAGAATGAACCCAGGACAGAGGGAACCAGGAGAAGTCACAGACTCCATCAGCTTAGAAATGACATCCCGGCATTTTGTGCCATTCTGTTCCTGACAGGGCCGTCACATTGGCCATCCACCCTGGAGGGCAGGGGTTTCCACAGAGATGTGTGGCCAGGACTCAGGTGTGCCAGGAGCCATTGTGGGGACGGCCCAGCGCATGGGCACAGACAAGGCCCGTGGACCTGAGCCTAACAGTAATGGGAGCCCCTGGAATTCTGTGTTGGGAGAGGTCAAGGTCAGAATCAGTTCATTACTACCTTCCCACAGGGGCTGGGACACAGGCAGGTGTGGGGTGGCTTCGCCTGGACCCCAGAGCAGATTCAAGCCCCTCTGAGCTGTGTTCCATGACAAGCGCAGCCCCTGGCTCATCCTTGCATTGTCAGCTTGGCACCAGCCTCCTGTGATAGCAGGCACGGAACATTTGTAGAGGTCCCTAACACTAACCTTAAACTGTACCCTAAACCTACCCCGTACCCTAACCCCAACACCTACCAGAACACTAACCCCTAACCCTACCCCTGAACCGAATCCAAACCCTAAAGCGTACCCTAACCCTAACCCGTACCCTAAATGGTAGCCTAACCCTAAACCCTGCCCTGTATGGTAAACCGTGCCCTAACCCCTACCCTATCTCTAACCCGTACCCTAACCCGTACCCTAACCCATGCCCTAACCAGTACCCTAACTCTAACCCTAACCCTCGGTCAATGAGAGGAAAGAGGAAATCCCCGGAAGTGTGGGGTTCATGAGACATTTGACCGCCAGTCCTGACAGGAAATGACACTGTGCCAAATGGACCTGCTGATTTCTCAGAACACTGACATCCTGTGAAATGCTACATCACTGACCCACAGGCTGATGTTCCAAACCTTGGGTCTCCTAGATCCAGAGCAGAGAAGTGCTGTCAGGTGGGGATAAGTAGGTCCTCCGAACTATGGCCTGCACACCTGCTTCCATTTCTGGGAGAAGGGGAAACACACACTTGTTTTTAAGTAGTCATTATCTTCATTCTAAAGTAGACCCATGACCTTGACCTTTTTGGAAAAGCGAAATGACTCTTCCAAATGAAGACCTCAACTCATCTGTTCCTCATGCAACCTGAGTGCGACCAGGTTTACCCAGGCTCCAAGCCCCACCTGGAGGATCCTCCTGTACCATCTTGACAGCCCATGACCGGCACCAGCACCCCCGGGGGCACAATGCTGAATTTGGGGGAGGGCTCTGGGCCTTTTGGCCACCACACCTGTGCCCGGGGAAGAGGGAACCGGGAGGATCCTCCCAAATGATTCACATGGAACCTTAGCAACCTCCCTGAGGACATGGGGCACAATGCTGAAGCTTGAGGACGGCTCTGGGGTTTCTTGCCACCCACACCTGTGCCTGGGGGGGGGGCAGCGGGAACCTGAAGGGCCCTCCCAGACAATCCCAACGGACGATTAGCACCATCCCTGGGGAACACGGGGCACAATGCTGAAATTGGGGGATGGCCCTGGGGCTTGTCGCTACCGCACCTGTGCCTAGGGGAGCAGGAACCTGAAGGAACCTCCCAGATCATCATAACAGACCATGACCATCATCGCCCTGAGGACATGGGGCACAATGCTCAGTTGGAGTCCCTTGGTCCTGAAACCAGCAGGAACGGAGCTCAAAGGACATAGAGGCGCCTCCCGGAGAATTTCCATCCAGGGAAAAGCGGCCCACTGGAGGGCACAGAAGCAGCAACCCCACCGACCCGCAGGCCATTTGAACAGGATCACCTCCTGCACTTAGCACGTTGTCCGTCTTCGTGTGTGGACCGTGACTGGCCCGCTCAGGGATGGTGCGCTTCCAGAGGAGGGCTAGAACCTTTTCAGTGCTTGCTCGTGGGTCAGAGGACCAAAGCCCAAGGAAGCAGAGGCTATCCGTCTTCCTCTGGGGCTGGGGAAGTCAGCCACCGACCTGGGGCGGGACCGGGCCCAGGAGTGTGTTCTTTCTGAAGCCACTGCCTTCGGTGGGTGTTGCTTTGCCTAAAAAAGGCCCACTCACCCCAGAGTCAGGAGCAGTGACAGGCTGTCTCCAACCCTAGCCCAGGACCACGACCCGAAACCATCCTGCCTTTGGGAGGACAGGTCTCCTGCAGGAGCCTGGGAGGGGACTGGCCCCTCTCCCACCCCGGGCTCCAGGATGCCCGGGACCTGCAAGAGCTCTTCATCTGAGGAGGAGTCTTGGAGAACAAGTGTATCTCGTCAGCCCAGCAAGTGAAATAACCAAAGCCCAAGGCTCAGGTTCTAACAGAAGCAGAATTTCAAAGTACTGTTTGGGGGAAGCCTCCTCCCCTCTTATGTGGCATTGGGGGTCCCCAAGGAAAGCCTTCTTTCGTCTCCTTCCCTCAGAGAGAGGAGCTGACCCCAAGTCCCGCGGTCCCCACCGTGTCCCAGTGCTGAGGAAGGGCCACACGCAGGGGCCTGGTGTCAGGAGTGTGGTCGGCCACTGCTCGGGGGCTCCCAGCCAGTGGTCTGGCGGCTACATGGAAGAGCTAAATTGATTTTGGGGGAAGGAGTGCTCACGGCCCACACCGCTCACCATCCCCCTCTGCACTCTGCAATCCAGGCTCGGTGCCCGGCTCACGTCCATCACCAGCACTCCACATGTTTCCGCCATGGGAGGGATCATTCAGCCTCACCCCATTGAACAGAAGAGGAAAGCGAGGCCCAGCGAGGAGAGGTTAAATGGCTCCAGTCCCAGAGCTGTTCAGCAGAGAACCTGGAAAGCCAGGCCTCCAGAGCCCCTGCTAGACCAGCCAGAGACTCCCTGAGGTGAAAGTGAGCCGTCCCCTGCCTGACCAGGCACGCAATGGCCCCTGACCTTCATGATGGCCTGTTCTTGACCGTGAAGATGAGCTGGCCGACTAGGAGGTGGAGTCAGCTGGTGGGACAGGCTGTAGCTACAGGACAGAGTGACACATCTGAGCTAGCAGGGGCCACACTCTGCTCTCCCTCCCGGAGCCAGACCAGGAGCTGGAATCTCGGTGCCCGAGGGGCCGGCACACAACAGGGTCTGCACTGACCAGGGATCCATGGCCCCCAGGGAGAGTCCACTCTGCCCTCTCCCCGCTCCTGCCTGGCCTCACCTCTCCTCACTGTGTCGCTGCAGGACCCGGAACCAGGCCCCATAGGGACGGGGGGACAGTCCGGGCTGATGGTCAGGGTTCCCCAAGGGACCCAGGGTGTTGCCAGGGCACTGGGAAAAGACAAGGTCTGGGTTCCGGTGTCCAACACCACCCTGCGAACTTGGGAGTAGTAAGAGATACCCTCCCCCAAGTCCGGAGGGCTATGGCACAAAAGGCCTCAGCTTACTCTGATGTCACTTGGGCTGCAGAGATGTAGTGTCCCAAGGGTGCCACAGTCTTATAGAAGTGCCTCTCGGCCTTGGATATCCATCCCCGACCCACTGTGATCCCAGTCTTGGGAAAATGTTTTCTAACCCCTCGAGGTCCTTCTCAGCAGAGGACAGATTCGGGGCTTGGGGGCCTTAGGACCTGGCTACGCAGAAGGTGGAAGAGCACAGGGCCACCAGTCTGAAGACCAAGGTCAGGGCCCTACTTGTTTCAGCCTCAGGGTCCCCATGTGGAAGAGAATCCAGAATCACTGTTCCGGTCAGGTTGAGGAGGCCTTAGGAAGGAATGGGGCACCAGGACCGGAGAGGGAAACGGGGACAAGGGAGGCTTCTGCGGTTTCTCACATCGCCCATGGAACCCACGGGTCTGCTCCTGTGAGAGACACAGACACAGAGACAGAGAAGGGGACAGAGAATGAACCCAGGACAGAGGGAACCAGGAGAAGTCACAGACTCCATCAGCTTAGAAATGACATCCCGGCATTTTGTGCCATTCTGTTCCTGACAGGGCCGTCACATTGGCCATCCACCCTGGAGGGCAGGGGTTTCCACAGAGATGTGTGGCCAGGACTCAGGTGTGCCAGGAGCCACTGTGGGGACGGCCCAGCGCATGGGCACAGACAAAGCCCGTGGACCTGAGCCTAACAGTAATGGGAGCCCCTGGAATTCTGTGTTGGGAGAGGTCAAGGTCAGAATCAGTTCATTACTACCTTCCCACAGGGGCTGGGACACAGGCAGGTGTGGGGTGGCTTCGCCTGGACCCCAGAGCAGATTCAAGCCCCTCTGAGCTGTGTTCCATGACAAGCGCAGCCCCTGGCTCATCCTTGCATTGTCAGCTTGGCACCAGCCTCCTGTGATAGCAGGCACGGAACATTTGTAGAGGTCCCTAACACTAACCTTAAACTGTACCCTAAACCTACCCCGTACCCTAACCCCAACACCTACCAGAACACTAACCCCTAACCCTACCCCTGAACCGAATCCAAACCCTAAAGCGTACCCTAACCCTAACCCGTACCCTAAATGGTAGCCTAACCCTAAACCCTGCCCTGTACGGTAAACCGTGCCCTAACCCCTACCCTATCTCTAACCCGTACCCTAACCCGTACCCTAACCCATGCCCTAACCAGTACCCTAACTCTAACCCTAACCCTCGGTCAACGAGAGGAAAGAGGAAATCCCCGGAAGTGTGGGGTTCATGAGACATTTGACCGCCAGTCCTGACAGGAAATGACACTGTGCCAAATGGACCTGCTGATTTCTCAGAACACTGACATCCTGTGAAATGCTACATCACTGACCCACAGGCTGATGTTCCAAACCTTGGGTCTCCTAGATCCAGAGCAGAGAAGTGCTGTCAGGTGGGGATAAGTAGGTCCTCCGACCTATGGCCTGCACACCTGCTTCCATTTCTGGGACAAGGGGAAACACACACTTGTTTTTAAGTAGTCATTATCTTCATTCTAAAGTAGACCCATGACCTTGACCTTTTTGGAAAAGCGAAATGACTCTTCCAAATGAAAACCTCAACTCATCTGTTCCTCATGCAACCTGAGTGCGACCAGGTTTACCCAGGCTCCAAACCCCAACTGGAGGATCCTCCTGTACCATCTTGACAGTCCATGACCGGCACCAGCACCCCCGGGGGCACAACGCTGAATTTGGGGGAGGACTCTGGGCCTTTTTGCCACCACACCTGTGCCTGGGGAAGAGGGAACCGGGAGGATCCTCCCAGATGATCCTCATGGAACCTTAGCAACATCCCTGAGGACATGGGGCACAATGCTGAAGCTTGAGGACGGCTCTGGGGTTTCTTGCCACCCACACCTGTGCCTGGGGGGGGGGCAGCGGGAACCTGGAGGGCCCTCCCAGACAATCCCAACGGACGATTAGCACCATCCCTGGGGAACACGGGGCACAATGCTGAAATTGGGGGATGGCCCTGGGGCTTGTCGCTACCGCACCTGTGCCTAGGGGAGCAGGAACCTGAAGGAACCTCCCAGATCATCATAACAGACCATGACCATCATCGCCCTGAGGACATGGGGCACAATGCTCAGTTGGAGTCCCTTGGTCCTGAAACCAGCAGGAACGGAGCTCAAAGGACAGAGAGGCGCCTCCCGGAGAATTTCCATCCAGGGAAAAGCGGCCCACTGGAGGGCACAGAAGCAGCAACCCCACCGACCCGCAGGCCATTTGAACAGGATCACCTCCTGCACTTACTTAGCACGTTGTCCGTCTTCGTGTGTGGACCGTGACTGGCCCGCTCAGGGATGGTGCGCTTCCAGAGGAGGGCTAGAACCTTTTCAGTGCTTGCTCGTGGGTCAGAGGACCAAAGCCCAAGGAAGCAGAGGCTATCCGTCTTCCTCTGGGGCTGGGGAAGTCAGCCACCGACCTGGGGCGGGACCGGGCCCAGGAGTGTGTTCTTTCTGAAGCCACTGCCTTCGGTGGGTGTTGCTTTGCCTAAAAAAGGCCCACTCACCCCAGAGTCAGGAGCAGTGACAGGCTGTCTCCAACCCTAGCCCAGGACCACGACCCGAAACCATCCTGCCTTTGGGAGGACAGGTCTCCTGCAGGAGCCTGGGAGGGGACTGGCCCCTCTCCCACCCCGGGCTCCAGGATGCCCGGGACCTGCAAGAGCTCTTCATCTGAGGAGGAGTCTTGGAGAACAAGTGTATCTCGTCAGCCCAGCAAGTGAAATAACCAAAGCCCAAGGCTCAGGTTCTAACAGAAGCAGAATTTCAAAGTACTGTTTGGGGGAAGCCTCCTCCCCTCTTATGTGGCATTGGGGGTCCCCAAGGAAAGCCTTCTTTCGTCTCCTTCCCTCAGAGAGAGGAGCTGACCCCAAGTCCCGCGGTCCCCACCGTGTCCCAGTGCTGAGGAAGAGCCACACGCAGGGGCCTGGTGTCAGGAGTGTGGTCGGCCACTGCTCGGGGGCTCCCAGCCAGTGGTCTGGCGGCTACATGGAAGAGCTAAATTGATTTTGGGGGAAGGAGTGCTCACTGCCCACACCGCTCACCATCCCCCTCTGCACTCTGCAATCCAGGCTCGGTGCCCGGCTCACGTCAATCACCAGCACTCCACATGTTTCCGCCATGGGAGGGATCATTCAGCCTCACCCCATTGCACAGAAGAGGAAAGCGAGGCCCAGCGAGGAGAGGTTAAATGGCTCCAGTCCCAGAGCTGTTCAGCAGAGAACCTGGAAAGCCAGGCCTCCAGAGCCCCTGCTAGACCAGCCAGAGACTCCCTGAGGTGAAAGTGAGCCGTCCCCTGCCTGACCAGGCACGCAATGGCCCCTGACCTTCATGATGGCCTGTTCTTGACCGTGAAGATGAGCTGGCCGACTAGGAGGTGGAGTCAGCTGGTGGGACAGGCTGTAGCTACAGGACAGAGTGACACATCTGAGCTAGCAGGGGCCACACTCTGCTCTCCCTCCCGGAGCCAGACCAGGAGCTGGAATCTCGGTGCCCGAGGGGCCGGCACACAACAGGGTCTGCACTGACCAGGGATCCATGGCCCCCAGGGAGAGTCCACTCTGCCCTCTCCCCGCTCCTGCCTGGCCTCACATCTCCTCACTGTGTCGCTGCAGGACCCGGAACCAGGCCCCATAGGGACGGGGGGACAGTCCGGGCTGATGGTCAGGGTTCCCCAAGGGACCCAGGGTGTTGCCAGGGCACTGGGAAAAGACAAGGTCTGGGTTCCGGTGTCCAACACCACCCTGCGAACTTGGGAGTAGTAAGAGATACCCTCCCCCAAGTCCGGAGGGCTATGGCACAAAAGGCCTCAGCTTACTCTGATGTCACTTGGGCTGCAGAGATGTAGTGTCCCAAGGGTGCCACAGTCTTATAGAAGTGCCTCTCGGCCTTGGATATCCATCCCCGACCCACTGTGATCCCAGTCTTGGGAAAATGTTTTCTAACCCCTCGAGGTCCTTCTCAGCAGAGGACAGATTCGGGGCTTGGGGGCCTTAGGACCTGGCTACGCAGAAGGTGGAAGAGCACAGGGCCACCAGTCTGAAGACCAAGGTCAGGGCCCTACTTGTTTCAGCCTCAGGGTCCCCATGTGGAAGAGAATCCAGAATCACTGTTCCGGTCAGGTTGAGGAGGCCTTAGGAAGGAATGGGGCACCAGGACCGGAGAGGGAAACGGGGACAAGGGAGGCTTCTGCGGTTTCTCACATCGCCCATGGAACCCACGGGTCTGCTCCTGTGAGAGACACAGACACAGAGACAGAGAAGGGGACAGAGAATGAACCCAGGACAGAGGGAACCAGGAGAAGTCACAGACTCCATCAGCTTAGAAATGACATCCCGGCATTTTGTGCCATTCTGTTCCTGACAGGGCCGTCACATTGGCCATCCACCCTGGAGGGCAGGGGTTTCCACAGAGATGTGTGGCCAGGACTCAGGTGTGCCAGGAGCCACTGTGGGGACGGCCCAGCGCATGGGCACAGACAAGGCCCGTGGACCTGAGCCTAACAGTAATGGGAGCCCCTGGAATTCTGTGTTGGGAGAGGTCAAGGTCAGAATCAGTTCATTACTACCTTCCCACAGGGGCTGGGACACAGGCAGGTGTGGGGTGGCTTTGCCTGGACCCCAGAGGAGATTCAAGCCCCTCTGAGCTGTGTTCCATGACAAGCGCAGCCCCTGGCTCATCCTTGCATTGTCAGCTTGGCACCAGCCTCCTGTGATAGCAGGCACGGAACATTTGTAGAGGTCCCTAACACTAAACTTAAACTGTACCCTAAACCTACCCCGTACCCTAACCCCAACACCTACCAGAACACTAACCCCTAACCCTACCCCTGAACCGAATCCAAACCCTAAAGCGTACCCTAACCCTAACCCGTACCCTAAATGGTAGCCTAACCCTAAACCCTGCCCTGTACGGTAAACCGTGCCCTAACCCCTACCCTATCTCTAACCCGTACCCTAACCCGTACCCTAACCCATGCCCTAACCAGTACCCTAACTCTAACCCTAACCCTCGGTCAACGAGAGGAAAGAGGAAATCCCCGGAAGTGTGGGGTTCATGAGACATTTGACCGCCAGTCCTGACAGGAAATGACACTGTGCCAAATGGACCTGCTGATTTCTCAGAACACTGACATCCTGTGAAATGCTACATCACTGACCCACAGGCTGATGTTCCAAACCTTGGGTCTCCTAGATCCAGAGCAGAGAAGTGCTGTCAGGTGGGGATAAGTAGGTCCTCCGACCTATGGCCTGCACACCTGCTTCCATTTCTGGGAGAAGGGGAAACACACACTTGTTTTTAAGTAGTCATTATCTTCATTCTAAAGTAGACCCATGACCTTGACCTTTTTGGAAAAGCGAAATGACTCTTCCAAATGAAAACCTCAACTCATCTGTTCCTCATGCAACCTGAGTGCGACCAGGTTTACCCAGGCTCCAAACCCCAACTGGAGGATCCTCCTGTACCATCTTGACAGCCCATGACCGGCACCAGCACCCCCGGGGGCACAACGCTGAATTTGGGGGAGGACTCTGGGCCTTTTTGCCACCACACCTGTGCCTGGGGAAGAGGGAACCGGGAGGATCCTCCCAGATGATCCTCATGGAACCTTAGCAACATCCCTGAGGACATGGGGCACAATGCTGAAGCTTGAGGACGGCTCTGGGGTTTCTTGCCACCCACACCTGTGCCTGGGGGGGGGGCAGCGGGAACCTGGAGGGCCCTCCCAGACAATCCCAACGGACTATTAGCACCATCCCTGGGGAACACGGGGCACAATGCTGAAATTGGGGGATGGCCCTGGGGCTTGTCGCTACCGCACCTGTGCCTAGGGGAGCAGGAACCTGAAGGAACCTCCCAGATCATCATAACAGACCATGACCACCATCGCCCTGAGGACATGGGGCACAATGCTCACTTGGAGTCCCTTGGTCCTGAAACCAGCAGGAACGGAGCTCAAAGGACAGAGAGGCGCCTCCCGGAGAATTTCCATCCAGGGAAAAGCGGCCCACTGGAGGGCACAGAAGCAGCAACCCCACCGACCCGCAGGCCATTTGAACAGGATCACCTCCTGCACTTACTTAGCACGTTGTCCGTCTTCGTGTGTGGACCGTGACTGGCCCGCTCAGGGATGGTGCGCTTCCAGAGGAGGGCTAGAAACTTTTCAGTGCTTGCTCGTGGGTCAGAGGACCAAAGCCCAAGGAAGCAGAGGCTATCCTTCTTCCTCTGGGGCTGGGGAAGTCAGCCACCGACCTGGGGCGGGACCGGGCCCAGGAGTGTGTTCTTTCTGAAGCCACTGCCTTCGGTGGGTGTTGCTTTGCCTAAAAAAGGCCCACTCACCCCAGAGTCAGGAGCAGTGACAGGCTGTCTCCAACCCTAGCCCAGGACCACGACCCGAAACCATCCTGCCTTTGGGAGGACAGGTCTCCTGCAGGAGCCTGGGAGGGGACTGGCCCCTCTCCCACCCCGGGCTCCAGGATGCCCGGGACCTGCAAGAGCTCTTCATCTGAGGAGGAGTCTTGGAGAACAAGTGTATCTCGTCAGCCCAGCAAGTGAAATAACCAAAGCCCAAGGCTCAGGTTCTAACAGAAGCAGAATTTCAAAGTACTGTTTGGGGGAAGCCTCCTCCCCTCTTATGTGGCATTGGGGGTCCCCAAGGAAAGCCTTCTTTCGTCTCCTTCCCTCAGAGAGAGGAGCTGACCCCAAGTCCCGCGGTCCCCACCGTGTCCCAGTGCTGAGGAAGGGCCACACGCAGGGGCCTGGTGTCAGGAGTGTGGTCGGCCACTGCTCGGGGGCTCCCAGCCAGTGGTCTGGCGGCTACATGGAAGAGCTAAATTGATTTTGGGGGAAGGAGTGCTCACTACCCACACCGCTCACCATCCCCCTCTGCACTCTGCAATCCAGGCTCGGTGCCCGGCTCACGTCCATCACCAGCACTCCACATGTTTCCGCCATGGGAGGGATCATTCAGCCTCACCCCATTGCACAGAAGAGGAAAGCGAGGCCCAGCGAGGAGAGGTTAAATGGCTCCAGTCCCAGAGCTGTTCAGCAGAGACCCTGGAAAGCCAGGCCTCCGGAGCCCCTGCTAGACCAGCCAGAGACTCCCTGTAGTGAAAGTGAGCCGTCCCCTGCCTGACCAGGCACGCAATGGCCCCTGACCTTCATGATGGCCTGTTCTTGACCGTGAAGATGAGCTGGCCGACTAGGAGGTGGAGTTCAGCTGGTGGGACAGGCTGTAGCTACAGGACAGAGTGACACATCTGAGCTAGCAGGGGCCACACTCTGGTCTCCCTCCCGGAGCCAGACCAGGAGCTGGAATCTCGGTGCCCGAGGGGCCGGCACACAACAGGGTCTGCACTGACCAGGGATCCATGGCCCCCAGGGAGAGTCCACTCTGCCCTCTCCCCGCTCCTGCCTGGCCTCACCTCTCCTCACTGTGTCGCTGCAGGACCCGGAACCAGGCCCCATAGGGACGGGGGGACAGTCCGGGCTGATGGTCAGGGTTCCCCAAGGGACCCAGGGTGTTGCCAGGGCACTGGGAAAAGACAAGGTCTGGGTTCCGGTGTCCAACACCACCCTGCGAACTTGGGAGTAGTAAGAGATACCCTCCCCCAAGTCCGGAGTGCTATGGCACAAAAGGCCTCAGCTTACTCTGATGTCACTTGGGCTGCAGAGATGTAGTGTCCCAAGGGTGCCACAGTCTTATAGAAGTGCCTCTCGGCCCTGGATATCCATCCCCGACCCCCTGTGATCCCAGTCTTGGGAAAATGTTTTCTAACCCCTCGAGGTCCTTCTCAGCAGAGGACAGATTCGGGGCTTGGGGGCCTTAGGACCTGGCTACGCAGAAGGTGGAAGAGCACAGGGCCACCAGTCTGAAGACCAAGGTCAGGGCCCTACTTGTTTCAGCCTCAGGGTCCCCATGTGGAAGAGAATCCAGAATCACTGTTCCGGTCAGGTTGAGGAGGCCTTAGGAAGGAATGGGGCACCAGGACCGGAGAGGGAAACGGGGACAAGGGAGGCTTCTGCGGTTTCTCACATCGCCCATGGAACCCACGGGTCTGCTCCTGTGAGAGACACAGACACAGAGACAGAGAAGGGGACAGAGAATGAACCCAGGACAGAGGGAACCAGGAGAAGTCACAGACTCCATCAGCTTAGAAATGACATCCCGGCATTTTGTGCCATTCTGTTCCTGACAGGGCCGTCACATTGGCCATCCACCCTGGAGGGCAGGGGTTTCCACAGAGATGTGTGGCCAGGACTCAGGTGTGCCAGGAGCCACTGTGGGGACGGCCCAGCGCATGGGCACAGACAAGGCCCGTGGACCTGAGCCTAACAGTAATGGGAGCCCCTGGAATTCTGTGTTGGGAGAGGTCAAGGTCAGAATCAGTTCATTACTACCTTCCCACAGGGGCTGGGACACAGGCAGGTGTGGGGTGGCTTTGCCTGGACCCCAGAGGAGATTCAAGCCCCTCTGAGCTGTGTTCCATGACAAGCGCAGCCCCTGGCTCATCCTTGCATTGTCAGCTTGGCACCAGCCTCCTGTGATAGCAGGCACGGAACATTTGTAGAGGTCCCTAACACTAAACTTAAACTGTACCCTAAACCTACCCCGTACCCTAACCCCAACACCTACCAGAACACTAACCCCTAACCCTACCCCTGAACCGAATCCAAACCCTAAAGCGTACCCTAACCCTAACCCGTACCCTAAATGGTAGCCTAACCCTAAACCCTGCCCTGTACGGTAAACCGTGCCCTAACCCCTACCCTATCTCTAACCCGTACCCTAACCCGTACCCTAACCCATGCCCTAACCAGTACCCTAACTCTAACCCTAACCCTCGGTCAACGAGAGGAAAGAGGAAATCCCCGGAAGTGTGGGGTTCATGAGACATTTGACCGCCAGTCCTGACAGGAAATGACACTGTGCCAAATGGACCTGCTGATTTCTCAGAACACTGACATCCTGTGAAATGCTACATCACTGACCCACAGGCTGATGTTCCAAACCTTGGGTCTCCTAGATCCAGAGCAGAGAAGTGCTGTCAGGTGGGGATAAGTAGGTCCTCCGACCTATGGCCTGCACACCTGCTTCCATTTCTGGGAGAAGGGGAAACACACACTTGTTTTTAAGTAGTCATTATCTTCATTCTAAAGTAGACCCATGACCTTGACCTTTTTGGAAAAGCGAAATGACTCTTCCAAATGAAAACCTCAACTCATCTGTTCCTCATGCAACCTGAGTGCGACCAGGTTTACCCAGGCTCCAAACCCCAACTGGAGGATCCTCCTGTACCATCTTGACAGCCCATGACCGGCACCAGCACCCCCGGGGGCACAACGCTGAATTTGGGGGAGGACTCTGGGCCTTTTTGCCACCACACCTGTGCCTGGGGAAGAGGGAACCGGGAGGATCCTCCCAGATGATCCTCATGGAACCTTAGCAACATCCCTGAGGACATGGGGCACAATGCTGAAGCTTGAGGACGGCTCTGGGGTTTCTTGCCACCCACACCTGTGCCTGGGGGGGGGGGCAGCGGGAACCTGGAGGGCCCTCCCAGACAATCCCAACGGACTATTAGCACCATCCCTGGGGAACACGGGGCACAATGCTGAAATTGGGGGATGGCCCTGGGGCTTGTCGCTACCGCACCTGTGCCTAGGGGAGCAGGAACCTGAAGGAACCTCCCAGATCATCATAACAGACCATGACCACCATCGCCCTGAGGACATGGGGCACAATGCTCACTTGGAGTCCCTTGGTCCTGAAACCAGCAGGAACGGAGCTCAAAGGACAGAGAGGCGCCTCCCGGAGAATTTCCATCCAGGGAAAAGCGGCCCACTGGAGGGCACAGAAGCAGCAACCCCACCGACCCGCAGGCCATTTGAACAGGATCACCTCCTGCACTTACTTAGCACGTTGTCCGTCTTCGTGTGTGGACCGTGACTGGCCCGCTCAGGGATGGTGCGCTTCCAGAGGAGGGCTAGAAACTTTTCAGTGCTTGCTCGTGGGTCAGAGGACCAAAGCCCAAGGAAGCAGAGGCTATCCTTCTTCCTCTGGGGCTGGGGAAGTCAGCCACCGACCTGGGGCGGGACCGGGCCCAGGAGTGTGTTCTTTCTGAAGCCACTGCCTTCGGTGGGTGTTGCTTTGCCTAAAAAAGGCCCACTCACCCCAGAGTCAGGAGCAGTGACAGGCTGTCTCCAACCCTAGCCCAGGACCACGACCCGAAAACATCCTGCCTTTGGGAGGACAGGTCTCCTGCAGGAGCCTGGGAGGGGACTGGCCCCTCTCCCACCCCGGGCTCCAGGATGCCCGGGACCTGCAAGAGCTCTTCATCTGAGGAGGAGTCTTGGAGAACAAGTGTATCTCGTCAGCCCAGCAAGTGAAATAAACAAAGCCCAAGGCTCAGGTTCTAACAGAAGCAGAATTTCAAAGTACTGTTTGGGGGAAGCCTCCTCCCCTCTTATGTGGCATTGGGGGTCCCCAAGGAAAGCCTTCTTTCGTCTCCTTCCCTCAGAGAGAGGAGCTGACCCCAAGTCCCGCGGTCCCCACCGTGTCCCAGTGCTGAGGAAGAGCCACACGCAGGGGCCTGGTGTCAGGAGTGTGGTCGGCCACTGCTCGGGGGCTCCCAGCCAGTGGTCTGGCGGCTACATGGAAGAGCTAAATTGATTTTGGGGGAAGGAGTGCTCACTGCCCACACCGCTCACCATCCCCCTCTGCACTCTGCAATCCAGGCTCGGTGCCCGGCTCACGTCCATCACCAGCACTCCACATGTTTCCGCCATGGGAGGGATCATTCAGCCTCACCCCATTGCACAGAAGAGGAAAGCGAGGCTCAGCGAGGAGAGGTTGAATGGCTCCAGTCCCAGAGCTGTTCAGCAGAGAACCTGGAAAGCCAGGCCTCCGGAGCCCCTGCTAGACCAGCCAGAGACTCCCTGAGGTGAAAGTGAGCCGTCCCCTGCCTGACCAGGCACGCAATGGCCCCTGACCTTCATGATGGTCTGTTCTTGACCGTGAAGATGAGCTGGCCGACTAGGAGGTGGAGTTCAGCTGGTGGGACAGGCTGTAGCTACAGGACAGAGTGACACATCTGAGCTAGCAGGGGCCACACTCTGGTCTACCTCCCGGAGCCAGACCAGGAGCTGGAATCTCGGTGCCCGAGGGGCCGGCACACAACAGGGTCTGCACTGACCAGGGATCCATGGCCCCCAGGGAGAGTCCACTCTGCCCTCTCCCCGCTCCTGCCTGGCCTCACCTCTCCTCACTGTGTCGCTGCAGGACCCGGAACCAGGCCCCATAGGGACGGGGGGACAGTCCGGGCTGATGGTCAGGGTTCCCCAAGGGACCCAGGGTGTTGCCAGGGCACTGGGAAAAGACAAGGTCTGGGTTCCGGTGTCCAACACCACCCTGCGAACTTGGGAGTAGTAAGAGATACCCTCCCCCAAGTCCGGAGGGCTATGGCACAAAAGGCCTCAGCTTACTCTGATGTCACTTGGGCTGCAGAGTTGTAGTGTCCCAAGGGTGCCACAGTCTTATAGAAGTGCCTCTCGGCCTTGGATATCCATCCCCGACCCCCTGTGATCCCAGT
Source organism: Eumetopias jubatus (assembly GCF_037043125.1). NCBI lineage: Eukaryota > Metazoa > Chordata > Mammalia > Carnivora > Otariidae > Eumetopias > Eumetopias jubatus. The sequence continues at coordinate 318,075 of NW_028274899.1, read as the reverse complement.
CTTGGGAAAATGTTTTCTAACCCCTCGAGGTCCTTCTCAGCAGAGGACAGACTCGGGGCTTGGGGGCCTTAGGACCTGGCTACGCAGAAGGTGGAAGAGCACAGGGCCACCAGTCTGAAGACCAAGGTCAGGGCCCTACTTGTTTCAGCCTCAGGGTCCCCTTGTGGAAGAGAATCCAGAATCACTGCTCCGGTCAGGTTGAGGAGGCCTTAGGAAGGAATGGGGCACCAGGACCGGAGAGGGAAACGGGGACAAGGGAGGCTTCTGCGGTTTCTCACATCGCCCATGGAACCCACGGGTCTGCTCCTGTGAGAGACACAGACACAGAGACAGAGAAGGGGACAGAGAATGAACCCAGGACAGAGGGAACCAGGAGAAGTCACAGACTCCATCAGCTTAGAAATGACATCCCGGCATTTTGTGCCATTCTGTTCCTGACAGGGCCGTCACATTGGCCATCCACCCTGGAGGGCAGGGGTTTCCACAGAGATGTGTGCCCAGGACTCAGGTGTGCCAGGAGCCACTCTGGGGACGGCCCAGCGCATGGGCACAGACGAGGCCCGTGGACCTGAGCCTAACAGTAATGGGAGCCCCTGGAATTCTGTGTTGGGAGAGGTCAAGGTCAGAATCAGTTCATTACTACCTTCCCACAGGGGCTGGGACACAGGCAGGTGTGGGGTGGCTTTGCCTGGACCCCAGAGCAGATTCAAGCCCCTCTGAGCTGTGTTCCATGACAAGCGCAGCCCCTGGCTCATCCTTGCATTGTCAGCTTGGCACCAGCCTCCTGTGATAGCAGGCACGGAACATTTGGAGAGGTCCCTAACACTAACCTTAAACTGTACCCTAAACCTACCCCGTACCCTAACCCCAACACCTACCAGAACACTAACCCCTAACCCTACCCCTGAACCGAACCCAAACCCTAAAGCGTACCCTAACCCTAACCCGTACCCTAAATGGTAGCCTAACCCTAAACCCTACCCTGTACGGTAAACCGTGCCCTAACCCCTACCCTATCTCTAACCCGTACCCTAACCCGTACCCTAACCCATGCCCTAACCAGTACCCTAACTCTGACCCTAACCCTCGGTCAACGAGAGGAAAGAGGAAATCCCCGGAAGTGTGGGGTTCATGAGACATTTGACCGCCAGTCCTGACAGGAAGATGACACTGTGCCAAATGGACCTGCTGATTTCTCAGAACACTGACATCCTGTGAAATGCTACATCACTGACCCACAGGCTGATGTTCCAAACCTTGGGTCTCCTAGATCCAGAGCAGAGAAGTGCTGTCAGGTGGGGATAAGTAGGTCCTCCGACCTATGGCCTGCACACCTGCTTCCATTTCTGGGAGAAGGGGAAACACACACTTGTTTCTAAGTAGTCATTATCTTCATTCTAAAGTAGACCCATGACCTTGACCTTTTTGGAAAAGCGAAATGACTCTTCCAAATGAAGACCTCAACTCATCTGTTCCTCATGCAACCTGAGTGCGACCAGGTTTACCCAGGCTCCAAGCCCCACCTGGAGGATCCTCCTGTACCATCTTGACAGCCCATGACCGGCACCAGCACCCCCGGGGGCACAATGCTGAATTTGGGGGAGGGCTCTGGGCCTTTTGGCCACCACACCTGTGCCCGGGGAAGCGGGAACCGGGAGGATCCTCCCAGATGATCCTCATGGAACCTTAGCAACATCCCTGAGGACATGGGGCACAATGCTGAAGCTTGAGGACGGCTCTGGGGTTTCTTGCCACCACACCTGTGCCTGGGGGGGGGGGCAGCGGGAACCTGGAGGGCCCTCCCAGACAATCCCAACGGACGATTAGCACCATCCCTGGGGAACACGGGGCACAATGCTGAAATTGGGGGATGGCCCTGGGGCTTGTCGCTACCGCACCTGTGCCTAGGGGAGCAGGAACCTGAAGGAACCTCCCAGATCATCATAACAGACCATGACCACCATCGCCCTGAGGACATGGGGCACAATGCTCAGTTGGAGTCCCTTGGTCCTGAAACCAGCAGGAACGGAGCTCAAAGGACAGAGAGGCGCCTCCCGGAGAATTTCCATCCAGGGAAAAGCGGCCCACTGGAGGGCACAGAAGCAGCAACCCCACCGACCCGCAGGCCATTTGAACAGGATCACCTCCTGCACTTACTTAGCACGTTGTCCGTCTTCGTGTGTGGACCGTGACTGGCCCGCTCAGGGATGGTGCGCTTCCAGAGGAGGGCTAGAAACTTTTCAGTGCTTGCTCGTGGGTCAGAGGACCAAAGCCCAAGGAAGCAGAGGCTATCCTTCTTCCTCTGGGGCTGGGGAAGTCAGCCACCGACCTGGGGCGGGACCGGGCCCAGGAGTGTGTTCTTTCTGAAGCCACTGCCTTCGGTGGGTGTTGCTTTGCCTAAAAAAGGCCCACTCACCCCAGAGTCAGGAGCAGTGACAGGCTGTCTCCAACCCTAGCCCAGGACCACGACCCGAAACCATCCTGCCTTTGGGAGGACAGGTCTCCTGCAGGAGCCTGGGAGGGGACTGGCCCCTCTCCCACCCCGGGCTCCAGGATGCCCGGGACCTGCAAGAGCTCTTCATCTGAGGAGGAGTCTTGGAGAACAAGTGTATCTCGTCAGCCCAGCAAGTGAAATAACCAAAGCCCAAGGCTCAGGTTCTAACAGAAGCAGAATTTCAAAGTACTGTTTGGGGGAAGCCTCCTCCCCTCTTATGTGGCATTGGGGGTCCCCAAGGAAAGCCTTCTTTCGTCTCCTTCCCTCAGAGAGAGGAGCTGACCCCAAGTCCCGCGGTCCCCACCGTGTCCCAGTGCTGAGGAAGAGCCACACGCAGGGGCCTGGTGTCAGGAGTGTGGTCGGCCACTGCTCCGGGGCTCCCAGCCAGTGGTCTGGCGGCTACATGGAAGAGCTAAATTGATTTTGGGGGAAGGAGTGCTCACTGCCCACACCGCTCACCATCCCCCTCTGCACTCTGCAATCCAGGCTCGGTGCCCGGCTCACGTCCATCACCAGCACTCCACATGTTTCCGCCATGGGAGGGATCATTCAGCCTCACCCCATTGCACAGAAGAGGAAAGCGAGGCCCAGCGAGGAGAGGTTAAATGGCTCCAGTCCCAGAGCTGTTCAGCAGAGACCCTGGAAAGCCAGGCCTCCGGAGCCCCTGCTAGACCAGCCAGAGACTCCCTGAGGTGAAAGTGAGCCGTCCCCTGCCTGACCAGGCACGCAATGGCCCCTGACCTTCATGATGGCCTGTTCTTGACCGTGAAGATGAGCTGGCCGACTAGGAGGTGGAGTTCAGCTGGTGGGACAGGCTGTAGCTACAGGACAGAGTGACACATCTGAGCTAGCAGGGGCCACACTCTGGTCTCCCTCCCGGAGCCAGACCAGGAGCTGGAATCTCGGTGCCCGAGGGGCCGGCACACAACAGGGTCTGCACTGACCAGGGATCCATGGCCCCCAGGGAGAGTCCACTCTGCCCTCTCCCCGCTCCTGCCTGGCCTCACCTCTCCTCACTGTGTCGCTGCAGGACCCGGAACCGGGCCCCATAGGGACGGGGGGACAGTCCGGGCTGATGGTCAGGGTTCCCCAAGGGACCCAGGGTGTTGCCAGGGCACTGGGAAAAGACAAGGTCTGGGTTCCGGTGTCCAACACCACCCTGCGAACTTGGGAGTAGTAAGAGATACCCTCCCCCAAGTCCGGAGGGCTATGGCACAAAAGGCCTCAGCTTACTCTGATGTCACTTGGGCTGCAGAGATGTAGTGTCCCAAGGGTGCCACAGTCTTATAGAAGTGCCTCTCGGCCTTGGATATCCATCCCCGACCCCCTGTGATCCCAGTCTTGGGAAAATGTTTTCTAACCCCTCGAGGTCCTTCTCAGCAGAGGACAGACTCGGGGCTTGGGGGCCTTAGGACCTGGCTACGCAGAAGGTGGAAGAGCACAGGGCCACCAGTCTGAAGACCAAGGTCAGGGCCCTACTTGTTTCAGCCTCAGGGTCCCCATGTGGAAGAGAATCCAGAATCACTGCTCCGGTCAGGTTGAGGAGGCCTTAGGAAGGAATGGGGCACCAGGACCGGAGAGGGAAACGGGGACAAGGGAGGCTTCTGCGGTTTCTCACATCGCCCATGGAACCCACGGGTCTGCTCCTGTGAGAGACACAGACACAGAGACAGAGAAGGGGACAGAGAATGAACCCAGGACAGAGGGAACCAGGAGAAGTCACAGACTCCATCAGCTTAGAAATGACATCCCGGCATTTTGTGCCATTCTGTTCCTGACAGGGCCGTCACATTGGCCATCCACCCTGGAGGGCAGGGGTTTCCACAGAGATGTGTGGCCAGGACTCAGGTGTGCCAGGAGCCACTGTGGGGACGTTCCAGCGCATGGGCACAGACGAGGCCCGTGGACCAGAGCCTAACAGTAATGGGAGCCCCTGGAATTCTGTGTTGGGAGAGGTCAAGGTCAGAATCAGTTCATTACTACCTTCCCACAGGGGCTGGGACACAGGCAGGTGTGGGGTGGCTTTGCCTGGACCCCAGAGCAGATTCAAGCCCCTCTGAGCTGTGTTCCATGACAAGCGCAGCCCCTGGCTCATCCTTGCATTGTCTGCTTGGCACCAGCCTCCTGTGATAGCAGGCAAGGAACATTTGGAGAGGTCCCTAACACTAAACTTAAACTGTACCCTAAACCTACCCCGTACCCTAACCCCAACACCTACCAGAACACTAACCCCTAACCCTACCACTGAACCGAACCCAAACCCTAAAGCGTACCCTAACCCTAACCCGTACCCTAAATGGTAGCCTAACCCTAAACCCTACCCTGTACGGTAAACCGTGCCCTAACCCCTACCCTATCTCTAACCCGTACCCTAACCCGTACCCTAACCCATGCCCTAACCAGTACCCTAACTCTGACCCTAACCCTCGGTCAACCAGAGGAAAGAGGAAATCCCCGGAAGTGTGGGGTTCATGAGACATTTGACCGCCAGTCCTGACAGGAAGATGACACTGTGCCAAATGGACCTGCTGATTTCTCAGAACACTGACATCCTGTGAAATGCTACATCACTGACCCACAGGCTGATGTTCCAAACCTTGGGTCTCCTAGATCCAGAGCAGAGAAGTGCTGTCAGGTGGGGATAAGTAGGTCCTCCGACCTATGGCCTGCACACCTGCTTCCATTTCTGGGAGAAGGGGAAACACACACTTGTTTTTAAGTAGTCATTATCTTCATTCTAAAGTAGACCCATGACCTTGACCTTTTTGGAAAAGCGAAATGACTCTTCCAAATGAAGACCTCAACTCATCTGTTCCTCATGCAACCTGAGTGCGACCAGGTTTACCCAGGCTCCAAGCCCCACCTGGAGGATCCTCCTGTACCATCTTGACAGCCCATGACCCGCACCAGCACCCCCGGGGGCACAATGCTGAATTTGGGGGAGGGCTCTGGGCCTTTTGGCCACCACACCTGTGCCCGGGGAAGCGGGAACCGGGAGGATCCTCCCAGATGATCCTCATGGAACCTTAGCAACATCCCTGAGGACATGGGGCACAATGCTGAAGCTTGAGGACGGCTCTGGGGTTTCTTGCCACCACACCTGTGCCTGGGGGGGGGGCAGCGGGAACCTGGAGGGCCCTCCCAGACAATCCCAACGGACGATTAGCACCATCCCTGGGGAACACGGGGCACAATGCTGAAATTGGGGGATGGCCCTGGGGCTTGTCGCTACCGCACCTGTGCCTAGGGGAGCAGGAACCTGAAGGAACCTCCCAGATCATCATAACAGACCATGACCACCATCGCCCTGAGGACATGGGGCACAATGCTCAGTTGGAGTCCCTTGGTCCTGAAACCAGCAGGAACGGAGCTCAAAGGACAGAGAGGCGCCTCCCGGAGAATTTCCATCCAGGGAAAAGCGGCCCACTGGAGGGCACAGAAGCAGCAACCCCACCGACCCGCAGGCCATTTGAACAGGATCACCTCCTGCACTTACTTAGCACGTTGTCCGTCTTCGTGTGTGGACCGTGACTGGCCCGCTCAGGGATGGTGCGCTTCCAGAGGAGGGCTAGAAACTTTTCAGTGCTTGCTCGTGGGTCAGAGGACCAAAGCCCAAGGAAGCAGAGGCTATCCTTCTTCCTCTGGGGCTGGGGAAGTCAGCCACCGACCTGGGGCGGGACCGGGCCCAGGAGTGTGTTCTTTCTGAAGCCACTGCCTTCGGTGGGTGTTGCTTTGCCTAAAAAAGGCCCACTCACCCCAGAGTCAGGAGCAGTGACAGGCTGTCTCCAACCCTAGCCCAGGACCACGACCCGAAACCATCCTGCCTTTGGGAGGACAGGTCTCCTGCAGGAGCCTGGGAGGGGACTGGCCCCTCTCCCACCCCGGGCTCCAGGATGCCCGGGACCTGCAAGAGCTCTTCATCTGAGGAGGAGTCTTGGACAACAAGTGTATCTCGTCAGCCCAGCAAGTGAAATAACCAAAGCCCAAGGCTCAGGTTCTAACAGAAGCAGAATTTCAAAGTACTGTTTGGGGGAAGCCTCCTCCCCTCTTATGTGGCATTGGGGGTCCCCAAGGAAAGCCTTCTTTCGTCTCCTTCCCTCAGAGAGAGGAGCTGACCCCAAGTCCCGCGGTCCCCACCGTGTCCCAGTGCTGAGGAAGAGCCACACGCAGGGGCCTGGTGTCAGGAGTGTGGTCGGCCACTGCTCCGGGGCTCCCAGCCAGTGGTCTGGCGGCTACATGGAAGAGCTAAATTGATTTTGGGGGAAGGAGTGCTCACTGCCCACACCGCTCACCATCCCCCTCTGCACTCTGCAATCCAGGCTCGGTGCCCGGCTCACGTCCATCACCAGCACTCCACATGTTTCCGCCATGGGAGGGATCATTCAGCCTCACCCCATTGCACAGAAGAGGAAAGCGAGGCCCAGCGAGGAGAGGTTAAATGGCTCCAGTCCCAGAGCTGTTCAGCAGAGACCCTGGAAAGCCAGGCCTCCGGAGCCCCTGCTAGACCAGCCAGAGACTCCCTGAGGTGAAAGTGAGCCGTCCCCTGCCTGACCAGGCACGCAATGGCCCCTGACCTTCATGATGGCCTGTTCTTGACCGTGAAGATGAGCTGGCCGACTAGGAGGTGGAGTTCAGCTGGTGGGACAGGCTGTAGCTACAGGACAGAGTGACACATCTGAGCTAGCAGGGGCCACACTCTGGTCTCCCTCCCGGAGCCAGACCAGGAGCTGGAATCTCGGTGCCCGAGGGGCCGGCACACAACAGGGTCTGCACTGACCAGGGATCCATGGCCCCCAGGGAGAGTCCACTCTGCCCTCTCCCCGCTCCTACCTGGCCTCACCTCTCCTCACTGTGTCGCTGCAGGACCCGGAACCGGGCCCCATAGGGACGGGGGGACAGTCCGGGCTGATGGTCAGGGTTCCCCAAGGGACCCAGGGTGTTGCCAGGGCACTGGGAAAAGACAAGGTCTGGGTTCCGGTGTCCAACACCACCCTGCGAACTTGGGAGTAGTAAGAGATACCCTCCCCCAAGTCCGGAGGGCTATGGCACAAAAGGCCTCAGCTTACTCTGATGTCACTTGGGCTGCAGAGATGTAGTGTCCCAAGGGTGCCACAGTCTTATAGAAGTGCCTCTCGGCCTTGGATATCCATCCCCGACCCCCTGTGATCCCAGTCTTGGGAAAATGTTTTCTAACCCCTCGAGGTCCTTCTCAGCAGAGGACAGACTCGGGGCTTGGGGGCCTTAGGACCTGGCTACGCAGAAGGTGGAAGAGCACAGGGCCACCAGTCTGAAGACCAAGGTCAGGGCCCTACTTGTTTCAGCCTCAGGGTCCCCATGTGGAAGAGAATCCAGAATCACTGCTCCGGTCAGGTTGAGGAGGCCTTAGGAAGGAATGGGGCACCAGGACCGGAGAGGGAAACGGGGACAAGGGAGGCTTCTGCGGTTTCTCACATCGCCCATGGAACCCACGGGTCTGCTCCTGTGAGAGACACAGACACAGAGACAGAGAAGGGGACAGAGAATGAACCCAGGACAGAGGGAACCAGGAGAAGTCACAGACTCCATCAGCTTAGAAATGACATCCCGGCATTTTGTGCCATTCTGTTCCTGACAGGGCCGTCATATTGGCCATCCACCCTGGAGGGCAGGGGTTTCCACAGACATGTGTGGCCAGGACTCAGGTGTGCCAGGAGCCACTGTGGGGACGGCCCAGCGCATGGGCACAGACGAGGCCCGTGGACCTGAGCCTAACAGTAATGGGAGCCCCTGGAATTCTGTGTTGAGAGAGGTCAAGGTCAGAATCAGTTCATTACTACCTTCCCACAGGGGCTGGGACACAGGCAGGTGTGGGGTGGCTTTGCCTGGACCCCAGAGCAGATTCAAGCCCCTCTGAGCTGTGTTCCATGACAAGCGCAACCCCTGGCTCATCCTTGCATTGTCAGCTTGGCACCAGCCTCCTGTGATAGCAGGCATGGAACATTTGTAGAGGTCCCTAACACTAACCTTAAACTGTACCCTAAACCTACCCCGTACCCTAACCCCAACACCTACCAGAACACTAACCCCTAACCCTACCCCTGAACCGAACCCAAACCCTAAAGCGTACCCTAACCCTAACCCGTACCCTAAATGGTAGCCTAACCCTAAACCCTACCCTGTACGGTAAACCGTGCCCTAACCCCTACCCTATCTCTAACCCGTACCCTAACCCGTACCCTAACCCATGCCCTAACCAGTACCCTAACTCTGACCCTAACCCTCGGTCAACGAGAGGAAAGAGGAAATCCCCGGAAGTGTGGGGTTCATGAGACATTTGACCGCCAGTCCTGACAGGAAGATGACACTGTGCCAAATGGACCTGCTGATTTCTCAGAACACTGACATCCTGTGAAATGCTACATCACTGACCCACAGGCTGATGTTCCAAACCTTGGGTCTCCTAGATCCAGAGCAGAGAAGTGCTGTCAGGTGGGGATAAGTAGGTCCTCCGACCTATGGCCTGCACACCTGCTTCCATTTCTGGGAGAAGGGGAAACACACCCTTGTTTTTAAGTAGTCATTATCTTCATTCTAAAGTAGACCCATGACCTTGACCTTTTTGGAAAAGCGAAATGACTCTTCCAAATGAAGACCTCAACTCATCTGTTCCTCATGCAACCTGAGTGCGACCAGGTTTACCCAGGCTCCAAGCCCCACCTGGAGGATCCTCCTGTACCATCTTGACAGCCCATGACCGGCACCAGCACCCCCGGGGGCACAATGCTGAATTTGGGGGAGGGCTCTGGGCCTTTTGGCCACCACACCTGTGCCCGGGGAAGCGGGAACCGGGAGGATCCTCCCAGATGATCCTCATGGAACCTTAGCAACATCCCTGAGGACATGGGGCACAATGCTGAAGCTTGAGGACGGCTCTGGGGTTTCTTGCCACCACACCTGTGCCTGGGGGGGGGGGCAGCGGGAACCTGGAGGGCCCTCCCAGACAATCCCAACGGACGCTTAGCACCATCTCTGGGGAACACGGGGCACAATGCTGAAATTGGGGGATGGCCCTGGGGCTTGTCGCTACCGCACCTGTGCCTAGGGGAGCAGGAACCTGAAGGAACCTCCCAGATCATCATAACAGACCATGACCACCATCGCCCTGAGGACATGGGGCACAATGCTCAGTTGGAGTCCCTTGGTCCTGAAACCAGCAGGAACGGAGCTCAAAGGACAGAGAGGCGCCTCCCGGAGAATTTCCATCCAGGGAAAAGCGGCCCACTGGAGGGTACAGAAGCAGCAACCCCACCGACCCGCAGGCCATTTGAACAGGATCACCTCCTGCACTTACTTAGCACGTTGTCCGTCTTCGTGTGTGGACCGTGACTGGCCCGCTCAGGGATGGTGCGCTTCCAGAGGAGGGCTAGAAACTTTTCAGTGCTTGCTCGTGGGTCAGAGGACCAAAGCCCAAGGAAGCAGAGGCTATCCTTCTTCCTCTGGGGCTGGGGAAGTCAGCCACCGACCTGGGGCGGGACCGGGCCCAGGAGTGTGTTCTTTCTGAAGCCACTGCCTTCGGTGGGTGTTGCTTTGCCTAAAAAAGGCCCACTCACCCCAGAGTCAGGAGCAGTGACAGGCTGTCTCCAACCCTAGCCCAGGACCACGACCCGAAACCATCCTGCCTTTGGGAGGACAGGTCTCCTGCAGGAGCCTGGGAGGGGACTGGCCCCTCTCCCACCCCGGGCTCCAGGATGCCCGGGACCTGCAAGAGCTCTTCATCTGAGGAGGAGTCTTGGACAACAAGTGTATCTCGTCAGCCCAGCAAGTGAAATAACCAAAGCCCAAGGCTCAGGTTCTAACAGAAGCAGAATTTCAAAGTACTGTTTGGGGGAAGCCTCCTCCCCTCTTATGTGGCATTGGGGGTCCCCAAGGAAAGCCTTCTTTCGTCTCCTTCCCTCAGAGAGAGGAGCTGACCCCAAGTCCCGCGGTCCCCACCGTGTCCCAGTGCTGAGGAAGAGCCACACGCAGGGGCCTGGTGTCAGGAGTGTGGTCGGCCACTGCTCCGGGGCTCCCAGCCAGTGGTCTGGCGGCTACATGGAAGAGCTAAATTGATTTTGGGGGAAGGAGTGCTCACTGCCCACACCGCTCACCATCCCCCTCTGCACTCTGCAATCCAGGCTCGGTGCCCGGCTCACGTCCATCACCAGCACTCCACATGTTTCCGCCATGGGAGGGATCATTCAGCCTCACCCCATTGCACAGAAGAGGAAAGCGAGGCCCAGCGAGGAGAGGTTAAATGGCTCCAGTCCCAGAGCTGTTCAGCAGAGACCCTGGAAAGCCAGGCCTCCGGAGCCCCTGCTAGACCAGCCAGAGACTCCCTGAGGTGAAAGTGAGCCGTCCCCTGCCTGACCAGGCACGCAATGGCCCCTGACCTTCATGATGGCCTGTTCTTGACCGTGAAGATGAGCTGGCCGACTAGGAGGTGGAGTTCAGCTGGTGGGACAGGCTGTAGCTACAGGACAGAGTGACACATCTGAGCTAGCAGGGGCCACACTCTGGTCTCCCTCCCGGAGCCAGACCAGGAGCTGGAATCTCGGTGCCCGAGGGGCCGGCACACAACAGGGTCTGCACTGACCAGGGATCCATGGCCCCCAGGGAGAGTCCACTCTGCCCTCTCCCCGCTCCTGCCTGGCCTCACCTCTCCTCACTGTGTCGCTGCAGGACCCGGAACCGGGCCCCATAGGGACGGGGGGACAGTCCGGGCTGATGGTCAGGGTTCCCCAAGGGACCCAGGGTGTTGCCAGGGCACTGGGAAAAGACAAGGTCTGGGTTCCGGTGTCCAACACCACCCTGCGAACTTGGGAGTAGTAAGAGATACCCTCCCCCAAGTCCGGAGGGCTATGGCACAAAAGGCCTCAGCTTACTCTGATGTCACTTGGGCTGCAGAGATGTAGTGTCCCAAGGGTGCCACAGTCTTATAGAAGTGCCTCTCGGCCTTGGATATCCATCCCCGACCCCCTGTGATCCCAGTCTTGGGAAAATGTTTTCTAACCCCTCGAGGTCCTTCTCAGCAGAGGACAGACTCGGGGCTTGGGGGCCTTAGGACCTGGCTACGCAGAAGGTGGAAGAGCACAGGGCCACCAGTCTGAAGACCAAGGTCAGGGCCCTACTTGTTTCAGCCTCAGGGTCCCCATGTGGAAGAGAATCCAGAATCACTGCTCCGGTCAGGTTGAGGAGGCCTTAGGAAGGAATGGGGCACCAGGACCGGAGAGGGAAACGGGGACAAGGGAGGCTTCTGCGGTTTCTCACATCGCCCATGGAACCCACGGGTCTGCTCCTGTGAGAGACACAGACACAGAGACAGAGAAGGGGACAGAGAATGAACCCAGGACAGAGGGAACCAGGAGAAGTCACAGACTCCATCAGCTTAGAAATGACATCCCGGCATTTTGTGCCATTCTGTTCCTGACAGGGCCGTCACATTGGCCATCCACCCTGGAGGGCAGGGGTTTCCACAGAGATGTGTGGCCAGGACTCAGGTGTGCCAGGAGCCACTGTGGGGACGTTCCAGCGCATGGGCACAGACGAGGCCCGTGGACCAGAGCCTAACAGTAATGGGAGCCCCTGGAATTCTGTGTTGGGAGAGGTCAAGGTCAGAATCAGTTCATTACTACCTTCCCACAGGGGCTGGGGCACAGGCAGGTGTGGGGTGGCTTTGCCTGGACCCCAGAGCAGATTCAAGCCCCTCTGAGCTGTGTTCCATGACAAGCGCAGCCCCTGGCTCATCCTTGCATTGTCAGCTTGGCACCAGCCTCCTGTGATAGCAGGCACGGAACATTTGGAGAGGTCCCTAACACTAAACTTAAACTGTACCCTAAACCTACCCCGTACCCTAACCCCAACACCTACCAGAACACTAACCCCTAACCCTACCCCTGAACCGAACCCAAACCCTAAAGCGTACCCTAACCCTAACCCGTACCCTAAATGGTAGCCTAACCCTAAACCCTACCCTGTACGGTAAACCGTGCCCTAACCCCTACCCTATCTCTAACCCGTACCCTAACCCGTACCCTAACCCATGCCCTAACCAGTACCCTAACTCTGACCCTAACCCTCGGTCAACCAGAGGAAAGAGGAAATCCCCGGAAGTGTGGGGTTCATGAGACATTTGACCGCCAGTCCTGACAGGAAGATGACACTGTGCCAAATGGACCTGCTGATTTCTCAGAACACTGACATCCTGTGAAATGCTACATCACTGACCCACAGGCTGATGTTCCAAACCTTGGGTCTCCTAGATCCAGAGCAGAGAAGTGCTGTCAGGTGGGGATAAGTAGGTCCTCCGACCTATGGCCTGCACACCTGCTTCCATTTCTGGGAGAAGGGGAAACACACACTTGTTTTTAAGTAGTCATTATCTTCATTCTAAAGTAGACCCATGACCTTGACCTTTTTGGAAAAGCGAAATGACTCTTCCAGATGAAGACCTCAACTCATCTGTTCCTCATGCAACCTGAGTGCGACCAGGTTTACCCAGGCTCCAAGCCCCACCTGGAGGATCCTCCTGTACCATCTTGACAGCCCATGACCGGCACCAGCACCCCCGGGGGCACAATGCTGAATTTGGGGGAGGGCTCTGGGCCTTTTGGCCACCACACCTGTGCCCGGGGAAGCGGGAACCGGGAGGATCCTCCCAGATGATCCTCATGGAACCTTAGCAACATCCCTGAGGACATGGGGCACAATGCTGAAGCTTGAGGACGGCTCTGGGGTTTCTTGCCACCACACCTGTGCCTGGGGGGGGGGCAGCGGGAACCTGGAGGGCCCTCCCAGACAATCCCAACGGACTATTAGCACCATCCCTGGGGAACACGGGGCACAATGCTGAAATTGGGGGATGGCCCTGGGGCTTGTCGCTACCGCACCTGTGCCTAGGGGAGCAGGAACCTGAAGGAACCTCCCAGATCATCATAACAGACCATGACCACCATCGCCCTGAGGACATGGGGCACAATGCTCAGTTGGAGTCCCTTGGTCCTGAAACCAGCAGGAACGGAGCTCAAAGGACAGAGAGGCGCCTCCCGGAGAATTTCCATCCAGGGAAAAGCGGCCCACTGGAGGGCACAGAAGCAGCAACCCCACCGACCCGCAGGCCATTTGAACAGGATCACCTCCTGCACTTACTTAGCACGTTGTCCGTCTTCGTGTGTGGACCGTGACTGGCCCGCTCAGGGATGGTGCGCTTCCAGAGGAGGGCTAGAATCTTTTCAGTGCTTGCTCGTGGGTCAGAGGACCAAAGCCCAAGGAAGCAGAGGCTATCCTTCTTCCTCTGGGGCTGGGGAAGTCAGCCACCGACCTGGGGCGGGACCGGGCCCAGGAGTGTGTTCTTTCTGAAGCCACTGCCTTCGGTGGGTGTTGCTTTGCCTAAAAAAGGCCCACTCACCCCAGAGTCAGGAGCAGTGACAGGCTGTCTCCAACCCTAGCCCAGGACCACGACCCGAAACCATCCTGCCTTTGGGAGGACAGGTCTCCTGCAGGAGCCTGGGAGGGGACTGGCCCCTCTCCCACCCCGGGCTCCAGGATGCCCGGGACCTGCAAGAGCTCTTCATCTGAGGAGGAGTCTTGGACAACAAGTGTATCTCGTCAGCCCAGCAAGTGAAATAACCAAAGCCCAAGGCTCAGGTTCTAACAGAAGCAGAATTTCAAAGTACTGTTTGGGGGAAGCCTCCTCCCCTCTTATGTGGCATTGGGGGTCCCCAAGGAAAGCCTTCTTTCGTCTCCTTCCCTCAGAGAGAGGAGCTGACCCCAAGTCCCGCGGTCCCCACCGTGTCCCAGTGCTGAGGAAGAGCCACACGCAGGGGCCTGGTGTCAGGAGTGTGGTCGGCCACTGCTCCGGGGCTCCCAGCCAGTGGTCTGGCGGCTACATGGAAGAGCTAAATTGATTTTGGGGGAAGGAGTGCTCACTGCCCACACCGCTCACCATCCCCCTCTGCACTCTGCAATCCAGGCTCGGTGCCCGGCTCACGTCCATCACCAGCACTCCACATGTTTCCGCCATGGGAGGGATCATTCAGCCTCACCCCATTGCACAGAAGAGGAAAGCGAGGCCCAGCGAGGAGAGGTTAAATGGCTCCAGTCCCAGAGCTGTTCAGCAGAGACCCTGGAAAGCCAGGCCTCCGGAGCCCCTGCTCGACCAGCCAGAGACTCCCTGAGGTGAAAGTGAGCCGTCCCCTGCCTGACCAGGCACGCAATGGCCCCTGACCTTCATGATGGCCTGTTCTTGACCGTGAAGATGAGCTGGCCGACTAGGAGGTGGAGTTCAGCTGGTGGGACAGGCTGTAGCTACAGGACAGAGTGACACATCTGAGCTAGCAGGGGCCACACTCTGGTCTCCCTCCCGGAGCCAGACCAGGAGCTGGAATCTCGGTGCCCGAGGGGCCGGCACACAACAGGGTCTGCACTGACCAGGGATCCATGGCCCCCAGGGAGAGTCCACTCTGCCCTCTCCCCGCTCCTGCCTGGCCTCACCTCTCCTCACTGTGTCGCTGCAGGACCCGGAACCAGGCCCCATAGGGACGGGGGGACAGTCCGGGCTGATGGTCAGGGTTCCCCAAGGGACCCAGGGTTTTGCCAGGGCACTGGGAAAAGACAAGGTCTGGCTTCCGGTGTCCAACACCACCCTGCGAACTTGGGAGTAGTAAGAGATACCCTCCCCCAAGTCCGGAGGGCTATAGCACAAAAGGCCTCAGCTTACTCTGATGTCACTTGGGCTGCAGAGATGTAGTGTCCCAAGGGTGCCACAGTCTTATAGAAGTGCCTCTCAGCCTTGGATATCCATCCCCGACCCCCTGTGATCCCAGTCTTGGGAAAATGTTTTCTAACCCCTCGAGGTCCTTCTCAGCAGGGGACAGACTCGGGGCTTGGGGGCCTTAGGACCTGGCTACGCAGAAGGTGGAAGAGCACAGGGCCACCAGTCTGAAGACCAAGGTCAGGGCCCTACTTGTTTCAGCCTCAGGGTCCCCATGTGGAAGAGAATCCAGAATCACTGTTCCGGTCAGGTTGAGGAGGCCTTAGGAAGGAATGGGGCACCAGGACCGGAGAGGGAAACGGGGACAAGGGAGGCTTCTGCGGTTTCTCACATCGCCCATGGAACCCACGGGTCTGCTCCTGTGAGAGACACAGACACAGAGACAGAGAAGGGGACAGAGAATGAACCCAGGACAGAGGGAACCAGGAGAAGTCACAGACTCCATCAGCTTAGAAATGACATCCCGGCATTTTGTGCCATTCTGTTCCTGACAGGGCCGTCACATTGGCCATCCACCCTGGAGGGCAGGGGTTTCCACAGAGATGTGTGGCCAGGACTCAGGTGTGCCAGGAGCCACTGTGGGGACGGCCCAGCGCATGGGCACAGACGAGGCCCGTGGACCTGAGCCTAACAGTAATGGGAGCCCCTGGAATTCTGTGTTGGGTGAGGTCAAGGTCAGAATCAGTTCATTACTACCTTCCCACAGGGGCTGGGACAGAGGCAGGTGTGGGGTGGCTTTGCCTGGACCCCAGAGCAGATTCAAGCCCCTCTGAGCTGTGTTCCATGACAAGCGCAGCCCCTGGCTCATCCTTGCATTGTCAGCTTGGCACCAGCCTCCTGTGATAGCAGGCACGGAACATTTGGAGAGGTCCCTAACACTAACCTTAAACTGTACCCTAAACCTACCCCGTACCCTAACCCCAACACCTACCAGAACACTAACCCCTAACCCTACCCCTGAACCGAACCCAAACCCTAAAGCGTACCCTAACCCTAACCCGTACCCTAAATGGTAGCCTAACCCTAAACCCTACCCTGTACGGTAAACCGTGCCCTAACCCCTACCCTATCTCTAACCCGTACCCTAACCCGTACCCTAACCCATGCCCTAACCAGTACCCTAACTCTGACCCTAACCCTCGGTCAACGAGAGGAAAGAGGAAATCCCCGGAAGTGTGGGGTTCATGAGACATTTGACCGCCAGTCCTGACAGGAAGATGACACTGTGCCAAATGGACCTGCTGAATTCTCAGAACACTGACATCCTGTGAAATGCTACATCACTGACCCACAGGCTGATGTTCCAAACCTTGGGTCTCCTAGATCCAGAGCAGAGAAGTGCTGTCAGGTGGGGATAAGTAGGTCCTCCGACCTATGGCCTGCACACCTGCTTCCATTTCTGGGAGAAGGGGAAACACACACTTGTTTTTAAGTAGTCATTATCTTCATTCTAAAGTAGACCCATGACCTTGACCTTTTTGGAAAAGCGAAATGACTCTTCCAAATGAAGACCTCAACTCATCTGTTCCTCATGCAACCTGAGTGCGACCAGGTTTACCCAGGCTCCAAGCCCCACCTGGAGGATCCTCCTGTACCATCTTGACAGCCCATGACCGGCACCAGCACCCCCGGGGGCACAATGCTGAATTTGGGGGAGGGCTCTGGGCCTTTTGGCCACCACACCTGTGCCCGGGGAAGCGGGAACCGGGAGGATCCTCCCAGATGATCCTCATGGAACCTTAGCAACATCCCTGAGGACATGGGGCACAATGCTGAAGCTTGAGGACGGCTCTGGGGTTTCTTGCCACCCACACCTGTGCCTGGGGGGGGGGCAGCGGGAACCTGGAGGGCCCTCCCAGACAATCCCAACGGACGATTAGCACCATCCCTGGGGAACACGGGGCACAATGCTGAAATTGGGGGATGGCCCTGGGGCTTGTCGCTACCGCACCTGTGCCTAGGGGAGCAGGAACCTGAAGGAACCTCCCAGATCATCATAACAGACCATGACCACCATCGCCCTGAGGACATGGGGCACAATGCTCAGTTGGAGTCCCTTGGTCCTGAAACCAGCAGGAACGGAGCCCAAAGGACAGAGAGGCGCCTCCCGGAGAATTTCCATCCAGGGAAAAGCGGCCCACTGGAGGGCACAGAAGCAGCAACCCCACCGACCCGCAGGCCATTTGAACAGGATCACCTCCTGCACTTACTTAGCACGTTGTCCGTCTTCGTGTGTGGACCGTGACTGGCCCGCTCAGGGATGGTGCGCTTCCAGAGGAGGGCTAGAAACTTTTCAGTGCTTGCTCGTGGGTCAGAGGACCAAAGCCCAAGGAAGCAGAGGCTATCCTTCTTCCTCTGGGGCTGGGGAAGTCAGCCACCGACCTGGGGCGGGACCGGGCCCAGGAGTGTGTTCTTTCTGAAGCCACTGCCTTCGGTGGGTGTTGCTTTGCCTAAAAAAGGCCCACTCACCCCAGAGTCAGGAGCAGTGACAGGCTGTCTCCAACCCTAGCCCAGGACCACGACCCGAAACCATCCTGCCTTTGGGAGGACAGGTCTCCTGCAGGAGCCTGGGAGGGGACTGGCCCCTCTCCCACCCCGGGCTCCAGGATGCCCGGGACCTGCAAGAGCTCTTCATCTGAGGAGGAGTCTTGGAGAACAAGTGTATCTCGTCAGCCCAGCAAGTGAAATAACCAAAGCCCAAGGCTCAGGTTCTAACAGAAGCAGAATTTCAAAGTACTGTTTGGGGGAAGCCTCCTCCCCTCTTATGTGGCATTGGGGGTCCCCAAGGAAAGCCTTCTTTCGTCTCCTTCCCTCAGAGAGAGGAGCTGACCCCAAGTCCCGCGGTCCCCACCGTGTCCCAGTGCTGAGGAAGGGCCACACGCAGGGGCCTGGTGTCAGGAGTGTGGTCGGCCACCGCTCGGGGGCTCCCAGCCAGTGGTCTGGCGGCTACATGGAAGAGCTAAATTGATTTTGGGGGAAGGAGTGCTCACTGCCCACCCCGCTCACCATCCCCCTCTGCACTCTGCAATCCAGGCTCGGTGCCCGGCTCACGTCCATCACCAGCACTCCACATGTTTCCGCCATGGGAGGGTTCATTCAGCCTCACCCCATTGCACAGAAGAGGAAAGCGAGGCCCAGCGAGGAGAGGTTAAATGGCTCCAGTCCCAGAGCTGTTCAGCAGAGACCCTGGAAAGCCAGGCCTCCGGAGCCCCTGCTAGACCAGCCAGAGACTCCCTGAGGTGAAAGTGAGCCGTCCCCTGCCTGACCAGGCACGCAATGGCCCCTGACCTTCATGATGGCCTGTTCTTGACCGTGAAGATGAGCTGGCCGACTAGGAGGTGGAGTTCAGCTGGTGGGACAGGCTGTAGCTACAGGACAGAGTGACACATCTGAGCTAGCAGGGGCCACACTCTGGTCTCCCTCCCGGAGCCAGACCAGGAGCTGGAATCTCGGTGCCCGAGGGGCCGGCACACAACAGGGTCTGCACTGACCAGGGATCCATGGCCCCCAGGGAGAGTCCACTCTGCCCTCTCCCCGCTCCTGCCTGGCCTCACCTCTCCTCACTGTGTCGCTGCAGGACCCGGAACCAGGCCCCATAGGGACGGGGGGACAGTCCGGGCTGATGGTCAGGGTTCCCCAAGGGACCCAGGGTGTTGCCAGGGCACTGGGAAAAGACAAGGTCTGGGTTCCGGTGTCCAACACCACCCTGCGAACTTGGGAGTAGTAAGAGATACCCTCCCCCAAGTCCGGAGGGCTATGGCACAAAAGGCCTCAGCTTACTCTGATGTCACTTGGGCTGCAGAGATGTAGTGTCCCAAGGGTGCCACAGTCTTGTAGAAGTGCCTCTCGGCCTTGGATATCCATCCCCGACCCCCTGTGATCCCAGTCTTGGGAAAATGTTTTCTAACCCCTCGAGGTCCTTCTCAGCAGAGGACAGACTCGGGGCTTGGGGGCCTTAGGACCTGGCTACGCAGAAGGTGGAAGAGCACAGGGCCACCAGTCTGAAGACCAAGGTCAGGGCCCTACTTGTTTCAGCCTCAGGGTCCCCATGTGGAAGAGAATCCAGAATCACTGCTCCGGTCAGGTTGAGGAGGCCTTAGGAAGGAATGGGGCACCAGGACCGGAGAGGGAAACGGGGACAAGGGAGGCTTCTGCGGTTTCTCACATCGCCCATGGAACCCACGGGTCTGCTCCTGTGAGAGACACAGACACAGAGACAGAGAAGGGGACAGAGAATGAACCCAGGACAGAGGGAACCAGGAGAAGTCACAGACTCCATCAGCTTAGAAATGACATCCCGGCATTTTGTGCCATTCTGTTCCTGACAGGGCCGTCACATTGGCCATCCACCCTGGAGGGCAGGGGTTTCCACAGAGATGTGTGGCCAGGACTCAGGTGTGCCAGGAGCCACTGTGGGGACGGCCCAGCGCATGGGCACAGACGAGGCCCGTGGACCTGAGCCTAACTGTAATGGGAGCCCCTGGAATTCTGTGTTGGGAGAGGTCAAGGTCAGAATCAGTTCATTACTACCTTCCCACAGGGGCTGGGACACAGGCAGGTGTGGGGTGGCCTTGCCTGGACCCCAGAGCAGATTCAAGCCCCTCTGAGCTGTGTTCCATGACAAGCGCAGCCCCTGGCTCATCCTTGCATTGTCAGCTTGGCACCAGCCTCCTGTGATAGCAGGCACGGAACATTTGGAGAGGTCCCTAACACTAACCTTAAACTGTACCCTAAACCTACCCCGTACCCTAACCCCAACACCTACCAGAACACTAACGCCTGACCCTACCCCTGAACCGAACCCAAACCCTAAAGCGTACCCTAAACGTAACCCGTACCCTAAATGGTAGCCTAACCCTAAACCCTACCCTGTACGGTAAACCGTGCCCTAACCCCTACCCTATCTCTAACCCGTACCCTAACCCGTACCCTAACCCATGCCCTAACCAGTACCCTAACTCTAACCCTAACCCTCGGTCAACGGGAGGAAAGAGGAAATCCCCGGAAGTGTGGGGTTCATGAGACATTTGACCGCCAGTCCTGACAGGAAGATGACACTGTGCCAAATGGACCTGCTGATTTCTCAGAACACTGACATCCTGTGAAATGCTACATCACTGACCCACAGGCTGATGTTCCAAACCTTGGGTCTCCTAGATCCAGAGCAGAGAAGTGCTGTCAGGTGGGGATAAGTAGGTCCTCCGACCTATGGCCTGCACACCTGCTTCCATTTCTGGGAGAAGGGGAAACACACCCTTGTTTTTAAGTAGTCATTATCTTCATTCTAAAGTAGACCCATGACCTTGACCTTTTTGGAAAAGCGAAATGACTCTTCCAAATGAAGACCTCAACTCATCTGTTCCTCATGCAACCTGAGTGCGACCAGGTTTACCCAGGCTCCAAGCCCCACCTGGAGGATCCTCCTGTACCATCTTGACAGCCCATGACCGGCACCAGCACCCCCGGGGGCACAATGCTGAATTTGGGGGAGGGCTCTGGGCCTTTTGGCCACCACACCTGTGCCCGGGGAAGAGGGAACCGGGAGGATCCTCCCAGATGATTCACATGGAACCTTAGCAACCTCCCTGAGGACATGGGGCACAATGCTGAAGCTTGAGGACGGCTCTGGGGTTTCTTGCCACCCACACCTGTGCCTGGGGGGGGGCAGCGGGAACCTGGAGGGCCCTCCCAGACAATCCCAACGGACGATTAGCACCATCCCTGGGGAACACGGGGCACAATGCTGAAATTGGGGGATGGCCCTGGGGCTTGTCGCTACCGCACCTGTGCCTAGGGGAGCAGGAACCTGAACGAACCTCCCAGATCATCATAACAGACCATGACCACCATCGCCCTGAGGACATGGGGCACAATGCTCAGTTGGAGTCTCTTGGTCCTGAAACCAGCAGGAACGGAGCTCAAAGGACAGAGAGGCGCCTCCCGGAGAATTTCCATCCAGGGAAAAGCGGCCCACTGGAGGGCACAGAAGCAGCAACCCCACCGACCCGCAGGCCATTTGAACAGGATCACCTCCTGCACTTACTTAGCACGTTGTCCGTCTTCGTGTGTGGACCGTGACTGGCCCGCTCAGGGATGGTGCGCTTCCAGAGGAGGGCTAGAAACGTTTCAGTGCTTGCTCGTGGGTCAGAGGACCAAAGCCCAAGGAAGCAGAGGCTATCCTTCTTCCTCTGGGGCTGGGGAAGTCAGCCACCGACCTGGGGCGGGACCGGGCCCAGGAGTGTGTTCTTTCTGAAGCCACTGCCTTCGGTGGGTGTTGCTTTGCCTAAAAAAGGCCCACTCACCCCAGAGTCAGGAGCAGTGACAGGCTGTCTCCAACCCTAGCCCAGGACCACGACCCGAAACCATCCTGCCTTTGGGAGGACAGGTCTCCTGCAGGAGCCTGGGAGGGGACTGGCCCCTCTCCCACCCCGGGCTCCAGGATGCCCGGGACCTGCAAGAGCTCTTCATCTGAGGAGGAGTCTTGGAGAACAAGTGTATCTCGTCAGCCCAGCAAGTGAAATAACCAAAGCCCAAGGCTCAGGTTCTAACAGAAGCAGAATTTCAAAGTACTGTTTGGGGGAAGCCTCCTCCCCTCTTATGTGGCATTGGGGGTCCCCAAGGAAAGCCTTCTTTCGTCTCCTTCCCTCAGAGAGAGGAGCTGACCCCAAGTCCCGCGGTCCCCACCGTGTCCCAGTGCTGAGGAAGAGCCACACGCAGGGGCCTGGTGTCAGGAGTGTGGTCGGCCACCGCTCGGGGGCTCCCAGCCAGTGGTCTGGCGGCTACATGGAAGAGCTAAATTGATTTTGGGGGAAGGAGTGCTCACTGCCCACACCGCTCACCATCCCCCTCTGCACTCTGCAATCCAGGCTCGGTGCCCGGCTCACGTCCATCACCAGCACTCCACATGTTTCTGCCATGGGAGGGATCATTCAGCCTCACCCCATTGCACAGAAGAGGAAAGCGAGGCCCAGCGAGGAGAGGTTAAATGGCTCCAGTCCCAGAGCTGTTCAGCAGAGACCCTGGAAAGCCAGGCCTCCGGAGCCCCTGCTAGACCAGCCAGAGACTCCCTGAGGTGAAAGTGAGCCGTCCCCTGCCTGACCAGGCACGCAATGGCCCCTGACCTTCATGATGGCCTGTTCTTGACCGTGAAGATGAGCTGGCCGACTAGGAGGTGGAGTTCAGCTGGTGGGACAGGCTGTAGCTACAGGACAGAGTGACACATCTGAGCTAGCAGGGGCCACACTCTGGTCTCCCTCCCGGAGCCAGACCAGGAGCTGGAATCTCGGTGCCCGAGGGGCCGGCACACAACAGGGTCTGCACTGACCAGGGATCCATGGCCCCCAGGGAGAGTCCACTCTGCCCTCTCCCCGCTCCTGCCTGGCCTCACCTCTCCTCACTGTGTCGCTGCAGGACCCGGAACCAGGCCCCATAGGGACGGGGGGACAGTCCGGGCTGATGGTCAGGGTTCCCCAAGGGACCCAGGGTTTTGCCAGGGCACTGGGAAAAGACAAGGTCTGGGTTCCGGTGTCCAACACCACCCTGCGAACTTGGGAGTAGTAAGAGATACCCTCCCCCAAGTCCGGAGGGCTATAGCACAAAAGGCCTCAGCTTACTCTGATGTCACTTGGGCTGCAGAGATGTAGTGTCCCAAGGGTGCCACAGTCTTATAGAAGTGCCTCTCAGCCTTGGATATCCATCCCCGACCCCCTGTGATCCCAGTCTTGGGAAAATGTTTTCTAACCCCTCGAGGTCCTTCTCAGCAGGGGACAGACTCGGGGCTTGGGGGCCTTAGGACCTGGCTACGCAGAAGGTGGAAGAGCACAGGGCCACCAGTCTGAAGACCAAGGTCAGGGCCCTACTTGTTTCAGCCTCAGGGTCCCCATGTGGAAGAGAATCCAGAATCACTGTTCCGGTCAGGTTGAGGAGGCCTTAGGAAGGAATGGGGCACCAGGACCGGAGAGGGAAACGGGGACAAGGGAGGCTTCTGCGGTTTCTCACATCGCCCATGGAACCCACGGGTCTGCTCCTGTGAGAGACACAGACACAGAGACAGAGAAGGGGACAGAGAATGAACCCAGGACAGAGGGAACCAGGAGAAGTCACAGACTCCATCAGCTTAGAAATGACATCCCGGCATTTTGTGCCATTCTGTTCCTGACAGGGCCGTCACATTGGCCATCCACCCTGGAGGGCAGGGGTTTCCACAGAGATGTGTGGCCAGGACTCAGGTGTGCCAGGAGCCACTGTGGGGACGGCCCAGCGCATGGGCACAGACGAGGCCCGTGGACCTGAGCCTAACAGTAATGGGAGCCCCTGGAATTCTGTGTTGGGAGAGGTCAAGGTCAGAATCAGTTCATTACTACCTTCCCACAGGGGCTGGGACAGAGGCAGGTGTGGGGTGGCTTTGCCTGGACCCCAGAGCAGATTCAAGCCCCTCTGAGCTGTGTTCCATGACAAGCGCAGCCCCTGGCTCATCCTTGCATTGTCAGCTTGGCACCAGCCTCCTGTGATAGCAGGCACGGAACATTTGGAGAGGTCCCTAACACTAACCTTAAACTGTACCCTAAACCTACCCCGTACCCTAACCCCAACACCTACCAGAACACTAACCCCTAACCCTACCCCTGAACCGAACCCAAACCCTAAAGCGTACCCTAACCCTAACCCGTACGCTAAATGGTAGCCTAACCCTAAACCCTACCCTGTACGGTAAACCGTGCCCTAACCCCTACCCTATCTCTAACCCGTACCCTAACCCGTACCCTAACCCATGCCCTAACCAGTACCCTAACTCTGACCCTAACCCTCGGTCAACGAGAGGAAAGAGGAAATCCCCGGAAGTGTGGGGTTCATGAGACATTTGACCGCCAGTCCTGACAGGAAGATGACACTGTGCCAAATGGACCTGCTGAATTCTCAGAACACTGACATCCTGTGAAATGCTACATCACTGACCCACAGGCTGATGTTCCAAACCTTGGGTCTCCTAGATCCAGAGCAGAGAAGTGCTGTCAGGTGGGGATAAGTAGGTCCTCCGAACTATGGCCTGCACACCTGCTTCCATTTCTGGGAGAAGGGGAAACACACACTTGTTTCTAAGTAGTCATTATCTTCATTCTAAAGTAGACCCATGACCTTGACCTTTTTGGAAAAGCGAAATGACTCTTCCAAATGAAGACCTCAACTCATCTGTTCCTCATGCAACCTGAGTGCGACCAGGTTTACCCAGGCTCCAAGCCCCACCTGGAGGATCCTCCTGTACCATCTTGACAGCCCATGACCGGCACCAGCACCCCCGGGGGCACAATGCTGAATTTGGGGGAGGGCTCTGGGCCTTTTGGCCACCACACCTGTGCCCGGGGAAGCGGGAACCGGGAGGATCCTCCCAGATGATCCTCATGGAACCTTAGCAACATCCCTGAGGACATGGGGCACAATGCTGAAGCTTGAGGACGGCTCTGGGGTTTCTTGCCACCCACACCTGTGCCTGGGGGGGGGGCAGCGGGAACCTGGAGGGCCCTCCCAGACAATCCCAACGGACGATTAGCACCATCCCTGGGGAACACGGGGCACAATGCTGAAATTGGGGGATGGCCCTGGGGCTTGTCGCTACCGCACCTGTGCCTAGGGGAGCAGGAACCTGAAGGAACCTCCCAGATCATCATAACAGACCATGACCACCATCGCCCTGAGGACATGGGGCACAATGCTCAGTTGGAGTCCCTTGGTCCTGAAACCAGCAGGAACGGAGCCCAAAGGACAGAGAGGCGCCTCCCGGAGAATTTCCATCCAGGGAAAAGCGGCCCACTGGAGGGCACAGAAGCAGCAACCCCACCGACCCGCAGGCCATTTGAACAGGATCACCTCCTGCACTTACTTAGCACGTTGTCCGTCTTCGTGTGTGGACCGTGACTGGCCCGCTCAGGGATGGTGCGCTTCCAGAGGAGGGCTAGAAACTTTTCAGTGCTTGCTCGTGGGTCAGAGGACCAAAGCCCAAGGAAGCAGAGGCTATCCTTCTTCCTCTGGGGCTGGGGAAGTCAGCCACCGACCTGGGGCGGGACCGGGCCCAGGAGTGTGTTCTTTCTGAAGCCACTGCCTTCGGTGGGTGTTGCTTTGCCTAAAAAAGGCCCACTCACCCCAGAGTCAGGAGCAGTGACAGGCTGTCTCCAACCCTAGCCCAGGACCACGACCCGAAACCATCCTGCCTTTGGGAGGACAGGTCTCCTGCAGGAGCCTGGGAGGGGACTGGCCCCTCTCCCACCCCGGGCTCCAGGATGCCCGGGACCTGCAAGAGCTCTTCATCTGAGGAGGAGTCTTGGAGAACAAGTGTATCTCGTCAGCCCAGCAAGTGAAATAACCAAAGCCCAAGGCTCAGGTTCTAACAGAAGCAGAATTTCAAAGTACTGTTTGGGGGAAGCCTCCTCCCCTCTTATGTGGCATTGGGGGTCCCCAAGGAAAGCCTTCTTTCGTCTCCTTCCCTCAGAGAGAGGAGCTGACCCCAAGTCCCGCGGTCCCCACCGTGTCCCAGTGCTGAGGAAGGGCCACACGCAGGGGCCTGGTGTCAGGAGTGTGGTCGGCCACCGCTCGGGGGCTCCCAGCCAGTGGTCTGGCGGCTACATGGAAGAGCTAAATTGATTTTGGGGGAAGGAGTGCTCACTGCCCACCCCGCTCACCATCCCCCTCTGCACTCTGCAATCCAGGCTCGGTGCCCGGCTCACGTCCATCACCAGCACTCCACATGTTTCCGCCATGGGAGGGTTCATTCAGCCTCACCCCATTGCACAGAAGAGGAAAGCGAGGCCCAGCGAGGAGAGGTTAAATGGCTCCAGTCCCAGAGCTGTTCAGCAGAGACCCTGGAAAGCCAGGCCTCCGGAGCCCCTGCTAGACCAGCCAGAGACTCCCTGAGGTGAAAGTGAGCCGTCCCCTGCCTGACCAGGCACGCAATGGCCCCTGACCTTCATGATGGCCTGTTCTTGACCGTGAAGATGAGCTGGCCGACTAGGAGGTGGAGTTCAGCTGGTGGGACAGGCTGTAGCTACAGGACAGAGTGACACATCTGAGCTAGCAGGGGCCACACTCTGGTCTCCCTCCCGGAGCCAGACCAGGAGCTGGAATCTCGGTGCCCGAGGGGCCGGCACACAACAGGGTCTGCACTGACCAGGGATCCATGGCCCCCAGGGAGAGTCCACTCTGCCCTCTCCCCGCTCCTGCCTGGCCTCACCTCTCCTCACTGTGTCGCTGCAGGACCCGGAACCAGGCCCCATAGGGACGGGGGGACAGTCCGGGCTGATGGTCAGGGTTCCCCAAGGGACCCAGGGTGTTGCCAGGGCACTGGGAAAAGACAAGGTCTGGGTTCCGGTGTCCAACACCACCCTGCGAACTTGGGAGTAGTAAGAGATACCCTCCCCCAAGTCCGGAGGGCTATGGCACAAAAGGCCTCAGCTTACTCTGATGTCACTTGGGCTGCAGAGATGTAGTGTCCCAAGGGTGCCACAGTCTTGTAGAAGTGCCTCTCGGCCTTGGATATCCATCCCCGACCCCCTGTGATCCCAGTCTTGGGAAAATGTTTTCTAACCCCTCGAGGTCCTTCTCAGCAGAGGACAGACTCGGGGCTTGGGGGCCTTAGGACCTGGCTACGCAGAAGGTGGAAGAGCACAGGGCCACCAGTCTGAAGACCAAGGTCAGGGCCCTACTTGTTTCAGCCTCAGGGTCCCCATGTGGAAGAGAATCCAGAATCACTGCTCCGGTCAGGTTGAGGAGGCCTTAGGAAGGAATGGGGCACCAGGACCGGAGAGGGAAACGGGGACAAGGGAGGCTTCTGCGGTTTCTCACATCGCCCATGGAACCCACGGGTCTGCTCCTGTGAGAGACACAGACACAGAGACAGAGAAGGGGACAGAGAATGAACCCAGGACAGAGGGAACCAGGAGAAGTCACAGACTCCATCAGCTTAGAAATGACATCCCGGCATTTTGTGCCATTCTGTTCCTGACAGGGCCGTCACATTGGCCATCCACCCTGGAGGGCAGGGGTTTCCACAGAGATGTGTGGCCAGGACTCAGGTGTGCCAGGAGCCACTGTGGGGACGGCCCAGCGCATGGGCACAGACGAGGCCCGTGGACCTGAGCCTAACTGTAATGGGAGCCCCTGGAATTCTGTGTTGGGAGAGGTCAAGGTCAGAATCAGTTCATTACTACCTTCCCACAGGGGCTGGGACACAGGCAGGTGTGGGGTGGCCTTGCCTGGACCCCAGAGCAGATTCAAGCCCCTCTGAGCTGTGTTCCATGACAAGCGCAGCCCCTGGCTCATCCTTGCATTGTCAGCTTGGCACCAGCCTCCTGTGATAGCAGGCACGGAACATTTGGAGAGGTCCCTAACACTAACCTTAAACTGTACCCTAAACCTACCCCGTACCCTAACCCCAACACCTACCAGAACACTAACGCCTGACCCTACCCCTGAACCGAACCCAAACCCTAAAGCGTACCCTAAACGTAACCCGTACCCTAAATGGTAGCCTAACCCTAAACCCTACCCTGTACGGTAAACCGTGCCCTAACCCCTACCCTATCTCTAACCCGTACCCTAACCCGTACCCTAACCCATGCCCTAACCAGTACCCTAACTCTAACCCTAACCCTCGGTCAACGGGAGGAAAGAGGAAATCCCCGGAAGTGTGGGGTTCATGAGACATTTGACCGCCAGTCCTGACAGGAAGATGACACTGTGCCAAATGGACCTGCTGATTTCTCAGAACACTGACATCCTGTGAAATGCTACATCACTGACCCACAGGCTGATGTTCCAAACCTTGGGTCTCCTAGATCCAGAGCAGAGAAGTGCTGTCAGGTGGGGATAAGTAGGTCCTCCGACCTATGGCCTGCACACCTGCTTCCATTTCTGGGAGAAGGGGAAACACACCCTTGTTTTTAAGTAGTCATTATCTTCATTCTAAAGTAGACCCATGACCTTGACCTTTTTGGAAAAGCGAAATGACTCTTCCAAATGAAGACCTCAACTCATCTGTTCCTCATGCAACCTGAGTGCGACCAGGTTTACCCAGGCTCCAAGCCCCACCTGGAGGATCCTCCTGTACCATCTTGACAGCCCATGACCGGCACCAGCACCCCCGGGGGCACAATGCTGAATTTGGGGGAGGGCTCTGGGCCTTTTGGCCACCACACCTGTGCCCGGGGAAGAGGGAACCGGGAGGATCCTCCCAGATGATTCACATGGAACCTTAGCAACCTCCCTGAGGACATGGGGCACAATGCTGAAGCTTGAGGACGGCTCTGGGGTTTCTTGCCACCCACACCTGTGCCTGGGGGGGGGCAGCGGGAACCTGGAGGGCCCTCCCAGACAATCCCAACGGACGATTAGCACCATCCCTGGGGAACACGGGGCACAATGCTGAAATTGGGGGATGGCCCTGGGGCTTGTCGCTACCGCACCTGTGCCTAGGGGAGCAGGAACCTGAACGAACCTCCCAGATCATCATAACAGACCATGACCACCATCGCCCTGAGGACATGGGGCACAATGCTCAGTTGGAGTCTCTTGGTCCTGAAACCAGCAGGAACGGAGCTCAAAGGACAGAGAGGCGCCTCCCGGAGAATTTCCATCCAGGGAAAAGCGGCCCACTGGAGGGCACAGAAGCAGCAACCCCACCGACCCGCAGGCCATTTGAACAGGATCACCTCCTGCACTTACTTAGCACGTTGTCCGTCTTCGTGTGTGGACCGTGACTGGCCCGCTCAGGGATGGTGCGCTTCCAGAGGAGGGCTAGAAACGTTTCAGTGCTTGCTCGTGGGTCAGAGGACCAAAGCCCAAGGAAGCAGAGGCTATCCTTCTTCCTCTGGGGCTGGGGAAGTCAGCCACCGACCTGGGGCGGGACCGGGCCCAGGAGTGTGTTCTTTCTGAAGCCACTGCCTTCGGTGGGTGTTGCTTTGCCTAAAAAAGGCCCACTCACCCCAGAGTCAGGAGCAGTGACAGGCTGTCTCCAACCCTAGCCCAGGACCACGACCCGAAACCATCCTGCCTTTGGGAGGACAGGTCTCCTGCAGGAGCCTGGGAGGGGACTGGCCCCTCTCCCACCCCGGGCTCCAGGATGCCCGGGACCTGCAAGAGCTCTTCATCTGAGGAGGAGTCTTGGAGAACAAGTGTATCTCGTCAGCCCAGCAAGTGAAATAACCAAAGCCCAAGGCTCAGGTTCTAACAGAAGCAGAATTTCAAAGTACTGTTTGGGGGAAGCCTCCTCCCCTCTTATGTGGCATTGGGGGTCCCCAAGGAAAGCCTTCTTTCGTCTCCTTCCCTCAGAGAGAGGAGCTGACCCCAAGTCCCGCGGTCCCCACCGTGTCCCAGTGCTGAGGAAGAGCCACACGCAGGGGCCTGGTGTCAGGAGTGTGGTCGGCCACCGCTCGGGGGCTCCCAGCCAGTGGTCTGGCGGCTACATGGAAGAGCTAAATTGATTTTGGGGGAAGGAGTGCTCACTGCCCACACCGCTCACCATCCCCCTCTGCACTCTGCAATCCAGGCTCGGTGCCCGGCTCACGTCCATCACCAGCACTCCACATGTTTCTGCCATGGGAGGGATCATTCAGCCTCACCCCATTGCACAGAAGAGGAAAGCGAGGCCCAGCGAGGAGAGGTTAAATGGCTCCAGTCCCAGAGCTGTTCAGCAGAGACCCTGGAAAGCCAGGCCTCCGGAGCCCCTGCTAGACCAGCCAGAGACTCCCTGAGGTGAAAGTGAGCCGTCCCCTGCCTGACCAGGCACGCAATGGCCCCTGACCTTCATGATGGCCTGTTCTTGACCGTGAAGATGAGCTGGCCGACTAGGAGGTGGAGTTCAGCTGGTGGGACAGGCTGTAGCTACAGGACAGAGTGACACATCTGAGCTAGCAGGGGCCACACTCTGGTCTCCCTCCCGGAGCCAGACCAGGAGCTGGAATCTCGGTGCCCGGGGGGCCGGCACACAACAGGGTCTGCACTGACCAGGGATCCATGGCCCCCAGGGAGAGTCCACTCTGCCCTCTCCCCGCTCCTGCCTGGCCTCACCTCTCCTCACTGTGTCGCTGCAGGACCCGGAACCGGGCCCCATAGGGACGGGGGGACAGTCCGGGCTGATGGTCAGGGTTCCCCAAGGGACCCAGGGTGTTGCCAGGGCACTGGGAAAAGACAAGGTCTGGGTTCCGGTGTCCAACACCACCCTGCGAACTTGGGAGTAGTAAGAGATACCCTCCCCCAAGTCCGGAGGGCTATGGCACAAAAGGCCTCAGCTTACTCTGATGTCACTTGGGCTGCAGAGATGTAGTGTCCCAAGGGTGCCACAGTCTTGTAGAAGTGCCTCTCGGCCTTGGATATCCATCCCCGACCCCCTGTGATCCCAGTCTTGGGAAAATGTTTTCTAACCCCTCGAGGTCCTTCTCAGCAGAGGACAGACTCGGGGCTTGGGGGCCTTAGGACCTGGCTACGCAGAAGGTGGAAGAGCACAGGGCCACCAGTCTGAAGACCAAGGTCAGGGCCCTACTTGTTTCAGCCTCAGGGTCCCCATGTGGAAGAGAATCCAGAATCACTGCTCCGGTCAGGTTGAGGAGGCCTTAGGAAGGAATGGGGCACCAGGACCGGAGAGGGAAACGGGGACAAGGGAGGCTTCTGCGGTTTCTCACATCGCCCATGGAACCCACGGGTCTGCTCCTGTGAGAGACACAGACACAGAGACAGAGAAGGGGACAGAGAATGAACCCAGGACAGAGGGAACCAGGAGAAGTCACAGACTCCATCAGCTTAGAAATGACATCCCGGCATTTTGTGCCATTCTGTTCCTGACAGGGCCGTCACATTGGCCATCCACCCTGGAGGGCAGGGGTTTCCACAGAGATGTGTGGCCAGGACTCAGGTGTGCCAGGAGCCACTGTGGGGACGGCCCAGCGCATGGGCACAGACGAGGCCCGTGGACCTGAGCCTAACTGTAATGGGAGCCCCTGGAATTCTGTGTTGGGAGAGGTCAAGGTCAGAATCAGTTCATTACTACCTTCCCACAGGGGCTGGGACACAGGCAGGTGTGGGGTGGCCTTGCCTGGACCCCAGAGCAGATTCAAGCCCCTCTGAGCTGTGTTCCATGACAAGCGCAGCCCCTGGCTCATCCTTGCATTGTCAGCTTGGCACCAGCCTCCTGTGATAGCAGGCACGGAACATTTGGAGAGGTCCCTAACACTAACCTTAAACTGTACCCTAAACCTACCCCGTACCCTAACCCCAACACCTACCAGAACACTAACGCCTGACCCTACCCCTGAACCGAACCCAAACCCTAAAGCGTACCCTAAACGTAACCCGTACCCTAAATGGTAGCCTAACCCTAAACCCTACCCTGTACGGTAAACCGTGCCCTAACCCCTACCCTATCTCTAACCCGTACCCTAACCCGTACCCTAACCCATGCCCTAACCAGTACCCTAACTCTAACCCTAACCCTCGGTCAACGGGAGGAAAGAGGAAATCCCCGGAAGTGTGGGGTTCATGAGACATTTGACCGCCAGTCCTGACAGGAAGATGACACTGTGCCAAATGGACCTGCTGATTTCTCAGAACACTGACATCCTGTGAAATGCTACATCACTGACCCACAGGCTGATGTTCCAAACCTTGGGTCTCCTAGATCCAGAGCAGAGAAGTGCTGTCAGGTGGGGATAAGTAGGTCCTCCGACCTATGGCCTGCACACCTGCTTCCATTTCTGGGAGAAGGGGAAACACACCCTTGTTTTTAAGTAGTCATTATCTTCATTCTAAAGTAGACCCATGACCTTGACCTTTTTGGAAAAGCGAAATGACTCTTCCAAATGAAGACCTCAACTCATCTGTTCCTCATGCAACCTGAGTGCGACCAGGTTTACCCAGGCTCCAAGCCCCACCTGGAGGATCCTCCTGTACCATCTTGACAGCCCATGACCGGCACCAGCACCCCCGGGGGCACAATGCTGAATTTGGGGGAGGGCTCTGGGCCTTTTGGCCACCACACCTGTGCCCGGGGAAGAGGGAACCGGGAGGATCCTCCCAGATGATTCACATGGAACCTTAGCAACCTCCCTGAGGACATGGGGCACAATGCTGAAGCTTGAGGACGGCTCTGGGGTTTCTTGCCACCCACACCTGTGCCTGGGGGGGGGCAGCGGGAACCTGGAGGGCCCTCCCAGACAATCCCAACGGACGATTAGCACCATCCCTGGGGAACACGGGGCACAATGCTGAAATTGGGGGATGGCCCTGGGGCTTGTCGCTACCGCACCTGTGCCTAGGGGAGCAGGAACCTGAACGAACCTCCCAGATCATCATAACAGACCATGACCACCATCGCCCTGAGGACATGGGGCACAATGCTCAGTTGGAGTCTCTTGGTCCTGAAACCAGCAGGAACGGAGCTCAAAGGACAGAGAGGCGCCTCCCGGAGAATTTCCATCCAGGGAAAAGCGGCCCACTGGAGGGCACAGAAGCAGCAACCCCACCGACCCGCAGGCCATTTGAACAGGATCACCTCCTGCACTTACTTAGCACGTTGTCCGTCTTCGTGTGTGGACCGTGACTGGCCCGCTCAGGGATGGTGCGCTTCCAGAGGAGGGCTAGAAACGTTTCAGTGCTTGCTCGTGGGTCAGAGGACCAAAGCCCAAGGAAGCAGAGGCTATCCTTCTTCCTCTGGGGCTGGGGAAGTCAGCCACCGACCTGGGGCGGGACCGGGCCCAGGAGTGTGTTCTTTCTGAAGCCACTGCCTTCGGTGGGTGTTGCTTTGCCTAAAAAAGGCCCACTCACCCCAGAGTCAGGAGCAGTGACAGGCTGTCTCCAACCCTAGCCCAGGACCACGACCCGAAACCATCCTGCCTTTGGGAGGACAGGTCTCCTGCAGGAGCCTGGGAGGGGACTGGCCCCTCTCCCACCCCGGGCTCCAGGATGCCCGGGACCTGCAAGAGCTCTTCATCTGAGGAGGAGTCTTGGAGAACAAGTGTATCTCGTCAGCCCAGCAAGTGAAATAACCAAAGCCCAAGGCTCAGGTTCTAACAGAAGCAGAATTTCAAAGTACTGTTTGGGGGAAGCCTCCTCCCCTCTTATGTGGCATTGGGGGTCCCCAAGGAAAGCCTTCTTTCGTCTCCTTCCCTCAGAGAGAGGAGCTGACCCCAAGTCCCGCGGTCCCCACCGTGTCCCAGTGCTGAGGAAGAGCCACACGCAGGGGCCTGGTGTCAGGAGTGTGGTCGGCCACCGCTCGGGGGCTCCCAGCCAGTGGTCTGGCGGCTACATGGAAGAGCTAAATTGATTTTGGGGGAAGGAGTGCTCACTGCCCACACCGCTCACCATCCCCCTCTGCACTCTGCAATCCAGGCTCGGTGCCCGGCTCACGTCCATCACCAGCACTCCACATGTTTCTGCCATGGGAGGGATCATTCAGCCTCACCCCATTGCACAGAAGAGGAAAGCGAGGCCCAGCGAGGAGAGGTTAAATGGCTCCAGTCCCAGAGCTGTTCAGCAGAGACCCTGGAAAGCCAGGCCTCCGGAGCCCCTGCTAGACCAGCCAGAGACTCCCTGAGGTGAAAGTGAGCCGTCCCCTGCCTGACCAGGCACGCAATGGCCCCTGACCTTCATGATGGCCTGTTCTTGACCGTGAAGATGAGCTGGCCGACTAGGAGGTGGAGTTCAGCTGGTGGGACAGGCTGTAGCTACAGGACAGAGTGACACATCTGAGCTAGCAGGGGCCACACTCTGGTCTCCCTCCCGGAGCCAGACCAGGAGCTGGAATCTCGGTGCCCGAGGGGCCGGCACACAACAGGGTCTGCACTGACCAGGGATCCATGGCCCCCAGGGAGAGTCCACTCTGCCCTCTCCCCGCTCCTGCCTGGCCTCACCTCTCCTCACTGTGTCGCTGCAGGACCCGGAACCAGGCCCCATAGGGACGGGGGGACAGTCCGGGCTGATGGTCAGGGTTCCCCAAGGGACCCAGGGTTTTGCCAGGGCACTGGGAAAAGACAAGGTCTGGGTTCCGGTGTCCAACACCACCCTGCGAACTTGGGAGTAGTAAGAGATACCCTCCCCCAAGTCCGGAGGGCTATAGCACAAAAGGCCTCAGCTTACTCTGATGTCACTTGGGCTGCAGAGATGTAGTGTCCCAAGGGTGCCACAGTCTTATAGAAGTGCCTCTCAGCCTTGGATATCCATCCCCGACCCCCTGTGATCCCAGTCTTGGGAAAATGTTTTCTAACCCCTCGAGGTCCTTCTCAGCAGGGGACAGACTCGGGGCTTGGGGGCCTCAGGACCTGGCTACGCAGAAGGTGGAAGAGCACAGGGCCACCAGTCTGAAGACCAAGGTCAGGGCCCTACTTGTTTCAGCCTCAGGGTCCCCATGTGGAAGAGAATCCAGAATCACTGTTCCGGTCAGGTTGAGGAGGCCTTAGGAAGGAATGGGGCACCAGGACCGGAGAGGGAAACGGGGACAAGGGAGGCTTCTGCGGTTTCTCACATCGCCCATGGAACCCACGGGTCTGCTCCTGTGAGAGACACAGACACAGAGACAGAGAAGGGGACAGAGAATGAACCCAGGACAGAGGGAACCAGGAGAAGTCACAGACTCCATCAGCTTAGAAATGACATCCCGGCATTTTGTGCCATTCTGTTCCTGACAGGGCCGTCACATTGGCCATCCACCCTGGAGGGCAGGGGTTTCCACAGAGATGTGTGGCCAGGACTCAGGTGTGCCAGGAGCCACTGTGGGGACGGCCCAGCGCATGGGCACAGACGAGGCCCGTGGACCTGAGCCTAACAGTAATGGGAGCCCCTGGAATTCTGTGTTGGGAGAGGTCAAGGTCAGAATCAGTTCATTACTACCTTCCCACAGGGGCTGGGACAGAGGCAGGTGTGGGGTGGCTTTGCCTGGACCCCAGAGCAGATTCAAGCCCCTCTGAGCTGTGTTCCATGACAAGCGCAGCCCCTGGCTCATCCTTGCATTGTCAGCTTGGCACCAGCCTCCTGTGATAGCAGGCACGGAACATTTGGAGAGGTCCCTAACACTAACCTTAAACTGTACCCTAAACCTACCCCGTACCCTAACCCCAACACCTACCAGAACACTAACCCCTAACCCTACCCCTGAACCGAACCCAAACCCTAAAGCGTACCCTAACCCTAACCCGTACGCTAAATGGTAGCCTAACCCTAAACCCTACCCTGTACGGTAAACCGTGCCCTAACCCCTACCCTATCTCTAACCCGTACCCTAACCCGTACCCTAACCCATGCCCTAACCAGTACCCTAACTCTGACCCTAACCCTCGGTCAACGAGAGGAAAGAGGAAATCCCCGGAAGTGTGGGGTTCATGAGACATTTGACCGCCAGTCCTGACAGGAAGATGACACTGTGCCAAATGGACCTGCTGAATTCTCAGAACACTGACATCCTGTGAAATGCTACATCACTGACCCACAGGCTGATGTTCCAAACCTTGGGTCTCCTAGATCCAGAGCAGAGAAGTGCTGTCAGGTGGGGATAAGTAGGTCCTCCGAACTATGGCCTGCACACCTGCTTCCATTTCTGGGAGAAGGGGAAACACACACTTGTTTCTAAGTAGTCATTATCTTCATTCTAAAGTAGACCCATGACCTTGACCTTTTTGGAAAAGCGAAATGACTCTTCCAAATGAAGACCTCAACTCATCTGTTCCTCATGCAACCTGAGTGCGACCAGGTTTACCCAGGCTCCAAGCCCCACCTGGAGGATCCTCCTGTACCATCTTGACAGCCCATGACCGGCACCAGCACCCCCGGGGGCACAATGCTGAATTTGGGGGAGGGCTCTGGGCCTTTTGGCCACCACACCTGTGCCCGGGGAAGCGGGAACCGGGAGGATCCTCCCAGATGATCCTCATGGAACCTTAGCAACATCCCTGAGGACATGGGGCACAATGCTGAAGCTTGAGGACGGCTCTGGGGTTTCTTGCCACCCACACCTGTGCCTGGGGGGGGGGCAGCGGGAACCTGGAGGGCCCTCCCAGACAATCCCAACGGACGATTAGCACCATCCCTGGGGAACACGGGGCACAATGCTGAAATTGGGGGATGGCCCTGGGGCTTGTCGCTACCGCACCTGTGCCTAGGGGAGCAGGAACCTGAAGGAACCTCCCAGATCATCATAACAGACCATGACCACCATCGCCCTGAGGACATGGGGCACAATGCTCAGTTGGAGTCCCTTGGTCCTGAAACCAGCAGGAACGGAGCCCAAAGGACAGAGAGGCGCCTCCCGGAGAATTTCCATCCAGGGAAAAGCGGCCCACTGGAGGGCACAGAAGCAGCAACCCCACCGACCCGCAGGCCATTTGAACAGGATCACCTCCTGCACTTACTTAGCACGTTGTCCGTCTTCGTGTGTGGACCGTGACTGGCCCGCTCAGGGATGGTGCGCTTCCAGAGGAGGGCTAGAAACTTTTCAGTGCTTGCTCGTGGGTCAGAGGACCAAAGCCCAAGGAAGCAGAGGCTATCCTTCTTCCTCTGGGGCTGGGGAAGTCAGCCACCGACCTGGGGCGGGACCGGGCCCAGGAGTGTGTTCTTTCTGAAGCCACTGCCTTCGGTGGGTGTTGCTTTGCCTAAAAAAGGCCCACTCACCCCAGAGTCAGGAGCAGTGACAGGCTGTCTCCAACCCTAGCCCAGGACCACGACCCGAAACCATCCTGCCTTTGGGAGGACAGGTCTCCTGCAGGAGCCTGGGAGGGGACTGGCCCCTCTCCCACCCCGGGCTCCAGGATGCCCGGGACCTGCAAGAGCTCTTCATCTGAGGAGGAGTCTTGGAGAACAAGTGTATCTCGTCAGCCCAGCAAGTGAAATAACCAAAGCCCAAGGCTCAGGTTCTAACAGAAGCAGAATTTCAAAGTACTGTTTGGGGGAAGCCTCCTCCCCTCTTATGTGGCATTGGGGGTCCCCAAGGAAAGCCTTCTTTCGTCTCCTTCCCTCAGAGAGAGGAGCTGACCCCAAGTCCCGCGGTCCCCACCGTGTCCCAGTGCTGAGGAAGGGCCACACGCAGGGGCCTGGTGTCAGGAGTGTGGTCGGCCACCGCTCGGGGGCTCCCAGCCAGTGGTCTGGCGGCTACATGGAAGAGCTAAATTGATTTTGGGGGAAGGAGTGCTCACTGCCCACCCCGCTCACCATCCCCCTCTGCACTCTGCAATCCAGGCTCGGTGCCCGGCTCACGTCCATCACCAGCACTCCACATGTTTCCGCCATGGGAGGGTTCATTCAGCCTCACCCCATTGCACAGAAGAGGAAAGCGAGGCCCAGCGAGGAGAGGTTAAATGGCTCCAGTCCCAGAGCTGTTCAGCAGAGACCCTGGAAAGCCAGGCCTCCGGAGCCCCTGCTAGACCAGCCAGAGACTCCCTGAGGTGAAAGTGAGCCGTCCCCTGCCTGACCAGGCACGCAATGGCCCCTGACCTTCATGATGGCCTGTTCTTGACCGTGAAGATGAGCTGGCCGACTAGGAGGTGGAGTTCAGCTGGTGGGACAGGCTGTAGCTACAGGACAGAGTGACACATCTGAGCTAGCAGGGGCCACACTCTGGTCTCCCTCCCGGAGCCAGACCAGGAGCTGGAATCTCGGTGCCCGAGGGGCCGGCACACAACAGGGTCTGCACTGACCAGGGATCCATGGCCCCCAGGGAGAGTCCACTCTGCCCTCTCCCCGCTCCTGCCTGGCCTCACCTCTCCTCACTGTGTCGCTGCAGGACCCGGAACCAGGCCCCATAGGGACGGGGGGACAGTCCGGGCTGATGGTCAGGGTTCCCCAAGGGACCCAGGGTGTTGCCAGGGCACTGGGAAAAGACAAGGTCTGGGTTCCGGTGTCCAACACCACCCTGCGAACTTGGGAGTAGTAAGAGATACCCTCCCCCAAGTCCGGAGGGCTATGGCACAAAAGGACTCAGCTTACTCTGATGTCACTTGGGCTGCAGAGATGTAGTGTCCCAAGGGTGCCACAGTCTTGTAGAAGTGCCTCTCGGCCTTGGATATCCATCCCCGACCCCCTGTGATCCCAGTCTTGGGAAAATGTTTTCTAACCCCTCGAGGTCCTTCTCAGCAGAGGACAGACTCGGGGCTTGGGGGCCTTAGGACCTGGCTACGCAGAAGGTGGAAGAGCACAGGGCCACCAGTCTGAAGACCAAGGTCAGGGCCCTACTTGTTTCAGCCTCAGGGTCCCCATGTGGAAGAGAATCCAGAATCACTGCTCCGGTCAGGTTGAGGAGGCCTTAGGAAGGAATGGGGCACCAGGACCGGAGAGGGAAACGGGGACAAGGGAGGCTTCTGCGGTTTCTCACATCGCCCATGGAACCCACGGGTCTGCTCCTGTGAGAGACACAGACACAGAGACAGAGAAGGGGACAGAGAATGAACCCAGGACAGAGGGAACCAGGAGAAGTCACAGACTCCATCAGCTTAGAAATGACATCCCGGCATTTTGTGCCATTCTGTTCCTGACAGGGCCGTCACATTGGCCATCCACCCTGGAGGGCAGGGGTTTCCACAGAGATGTGTGGCCAGGACTCAGGTGTGCCAGGAGCCACTGTGGGGACGGCCCAGCGCATGGGCACAGACGAGGCCCGTGGACCTGAGCCTAACTGTAATGGGAGCCCCTGGAATTCTGTGTTGGGAGAGGTCAAGGTCAGAATCAGTTCATTACTACCTTCCCACAGGGGCTGGGACACAGGCAGGTGTGGGGTGGCCTTGCCTGGACCCCAGAGCAGATTCAAGCCCCTCTGAGCTGTGTTCCATGACAAGCGCAGCCCCTGGCTCATCCTTGCATTGTCAGCTTGGCACCAGCCTCCTGTGATAGCAGGCACGGAACATTTGGAGAGGTCCCTAACACTAACCTTAAACTGTACCCTAAACCTACCCCGTACCCTAACCCCAACACCTACCAGAACACTAACCCCTAACCCTACCCCTGAACCGAACCCAAACCCTAAAGCGTACCCTAACCCTAACCCGTACCCTAAATGGTAGCCTAACCCTAAACCCTACCCTGTACGGTAAACCGTGCCCTAACCCCTACCCTATCTCTAACCCGTACCCTAACCCGTACCCTAACCCATGCCCTAACCAGTACCCTAACTCTGACCCTAACCCTCGGTCAACGAGAGGAAAGAGGAAATCCCCGGAAGTGTGGGGTTCATGAGACATTTGACCGCCAGTCCTGACAGGAAGATGACACTGTGCCAAATGGACCTGCTGATTTCTCAGAACACTGACATCCTGTGAAATGCTACATCACTGACCCACAGGCTGATGTTCCAAACCTTGGGTCTCCTAGATCCAGAGCAGAGAAGTGCTGCCAGGTGGGGATAAGTAGGTCCTCCGACCTATGGCCTGCACACCTGCTTCCATTTCTGGGAGAAGGGGAAACACACACTTGTTTCTAAGTAGTCATTATCTTCATTCTAAAGTAGACCCATGACCTTGACCTTTTTGGAAAAGCGAAATGACTCTTCCAAATGAAGACCTCAACTCATCTGTTCCTCATGCAACCTGAGTGCGACCAGGTTTACCCAGGCTCCAAGCCCCACCTGGAGGATCCTCCTGTACCATCTTGACAGCCCATGACCGGCACCAGCACCCCCGGGGGCACAATGCTGAATTTGGGGGAGGGCTCTGGGCCTTTTGGCCACCACACCTGTGCCCGGGGAAGCGGGAACCGGGAGGATCCTCCCAGATGATCCTCATGGAACCTTAGCAACATCCCTGAGGACATGGGGCACAATGCTGAAGCTTGAGGACGGCTCTGGGGTTTCTTGCCACCCACACCTGTGCCTGGGGGGGGGCAGCGGGAACCTGGAGGGCCCTCCCAGACAATCCCAACGGACGATTAGCACCATCCCTGGGGAACACGGGGC
Organism: Eumetopias jubatus; assembly: GCF_037043125.1. Lineage (NCBI taxonomy): Eukaryota > Metazoa > Chordata > Mammalia > Carnivora > Otariidae > Eumetopias > Eumetopias jubatus. The sequence continues at coordinate 277,890 of NW_028274899.1, read as the reverse complement.
ACAATGCTGAAATTGGGGGATGGCCCTGGGGCTTGTCGCTACCGCACCTGTGCCTAGGGGAGCAGGAACCTGAAGGAACCTCCCAGATCATCATAACAGACCATGACCACCATCGCCCTGAGGACATGGGGCACAATGCTCAGTTGGAGTCCCTTGGTCCTGAAACCAGCAGGAACGGAGCTCAAAGGACAGAGAGGCGCCTCCCGGAGAATTTCCATCCAGGGAAAAGCGGCCCACTGGAGGGCACAGAAGCAGCAACCCCACCGACCCGCAGGCCATTTGAACAGGATCACCTCCTGCACTTACTTAGCACGTTGTCCGTCTTCGTGTGTGGACCGTGACTGGCCCGCTCAGGGATGGTGCGCTTCCAGAGGAGGGCTAGAAACTTTTCAGTGCTTGCTCGTGGGTCAGAGGACCAAAGCCCAAGGAAGCAGAGGCTATCCTTCTTCCTCTGGGGCTGGGGAAGTCAGCCACCGACCTGGGGCGGGACCGGGCCCAGGAGTGTGTTCTTTCTGAAGCCACTGCCTTCGGTGGGTGTTGCTTTGCCTAAAAAAGGCCCACTCACCCCAGAGTCAGGAGCAGTGACAGGCTGTCTCCAACCCTAGCCCAGGACCACGACCCGAAACCATCCTGCCTTTGGGAGGACAGGTCTCCTGCAGGAGCCTGGGAGGGGACTGGCCCCTCTCCCACCCCGGGCTCCAGGATGCCCGGGACCTGCAAGAGCTCTTCATCTGAGGAGGAGTCTTGGAGAACAAGTGTATCTCGTCAGCCCAGCAAGTGAAATAACCAAAGCCCAAGGCTCAGGTTCTAACAGAAGCAGAATTTCAAAGTACTGTTTGGGGGAAGCCTCCTCCCCTCTTATGTGGCATTGGGGGTCCCCAAGGAAAGCCTTCTTTCGTCTCCTTCCCTCAGAGAGAGGAACTGACCCCAAGTCCCGCGGTCCCCACCGTGTCCCAGTGCTGAGGAAGGGCCACACGCAGGGGCCTGGTGTCAGGAGTGTGGTCGGCCACTGCTCGGGGGCTCCCAGCCAGTGGTCTGGCGGCTACATGGAAGAGCTAAATTGATTTTGGGGGAAGGAGTGCTCACTGCCCACACCGCTCACCATCCCCCTCTGCACTCTGCAATCCAGGCTCGGTGCCCGGCTCACGTCCATCACCAGCACTCCACATGTTTCCGCCATGGGAGGGATCATTCAGCCTCACCCCATTGCACAGAAGAGGAAAGCGAGGCCCAGCGAGGAGAGGTTAAATGGCTCCAGTCCCAGAGCTGTTCAGCAGAGACCCTGGAAAGCCAGGCCTCCGGAGCCCCTGCTCGACCAGCCAGAGACTCCCTGAGGTGAAAGTGAGCCGTCCCCTGCCTGACCAGGCACGCAATGGCCCCTGACCTTCCTGATGGCCTGTTCTTGACCGTGAAGATGAGCTGGCCGACTAGGAGGTGGAGTTCAGCTGGTGGGACAGGCTGTAGCTACAGGACAGAGTGACACATCTGAGCTAGCAGGGGCCACACTCTGGTCTCCCTCCCGGAGCCAGACCAGGAGCTGGAATCTCGGTGCCCGAGGGGCCGGCACACAACAGGGTCTGCACTGACCAGGGATCCATGGCCCCCAGGGAGAGTCCACTCTGCCCTCTCCCCGCTCCTGCCTGGCCTCACCTCTCCTCACTGTGTCGCTGCAGGACCCGGAACCAGGCCCCATAGGGACGGGGGGACAGTCCGGGCTGATGGTCAGGGTTCCCCAAGGGACCCAGGGTGTTGCCAGGGCACTGGGAAAAGACAAGGTCTGGGTTCCGGTGTCCAACACCACCCTGCGAACTTGGGAGTAGTAAGAGATACCCTCCCCCAAGTCCGGAGGGCTATGGCACAAAAGGCCTCAGCTTACTCTGATGTCACTTGGGCTGCAGAGATGTAGTGTCCCAAGGGTGCCACAGTCTTATAGAAGTGCCTCTCGGCCTTGGATATCCATCCCCGACCCCCTGTGATCCCAGTCTTGGGAAAATGTTTTCTAACCCCTCGAGGTCCTTCTCAGCAGAGGACAGACTCGGGGCTTGGGGGCCTTAGGACCTGGCTACGCAGAAGGTGGAAGAGCACAGGGCCACCAGTCTGAAGACCAAGGTCAGGGCCCTACTTGTTTCAGCCTCAGGGTCCCCATGTGGAAGAGAATCCAGAATCACTGTTCCGGTCAGGTTGAGGAGGCCTTAGGAAGGAATGGGGCACCAGGACCGGAGAGGGAAACGGGGACAAGGGAGGCTTCTGCGGTTTCTCACATCGCCCATGGAACCCACGGGTCTGCTCCTGTGAGAGACACAGACACAGAGACAGAGAAGGGGACAGAGAATGAACCCAGGACAGAGGGAACCAGGAGAAGTCACAGACTCCATCAGCTTAGAAATGACATCCCGGCATTTTGTGCCATTCTGTTCCTGACAGGGCCGTCACATTGGCCATCCACCCTGGAGGGCAGGGGTTTCCACAGAGATGTGTGGCCAGGACTCAGGTGTGCCAGGAGCCACTGTGGGGACGGCCCAGCGCATGGGCACAGACAAGGCCCGTGGACCTGAGCCTAACAGTAATGGGAGCCCCTGGAATTCTGTGTTGGGAGAGGTCAAGGTCAGAATCAGTTCATTACTACCTTCCCACAGGGGCTGGGATACAGGCAGATGTGGGGTGGCTTTGCCTGGACCCCAGAGCAGATTCAAGCCCCTCTGAGCTGTGTTCCATGACAAGCGCAGCCCCTGGCTCATCCTTGCATTGTCAGCTTGGCACCAGCCTCCTGTGATAGCAGGCACGGAACATTTGTAGAGGTCCCTAACACTAACCTTAAACTGTACCCTAAACCTACCCCGTACCCTAACCCCAACACCTACCAGAACACTAACCCCTAACCCTACCCCTGAACCGAATCCAAACCCTAAAGCGTACCCTAACCCTAACCCGTACCCTAAATGGTAGCCTAACCCTAAACCCTGCCCTGTACGGTAAAACGTGCCCTAACCCCTACCCTATCTCTAACCCGTACCCTAACCCGTACCCTAACCCATGCCCTAACCAGTACCCTAACTCTAACCCTAACCCTCGGTCAACGAGAGGAAAGAGGAAATCCCCGGAAGTGTGGGGTTCATGAGACATTTGACCGCCAGTCCTGACAGGAAATGACACTGTGCCAAATGGACCTGCTGATTTCTCAGAACACTGACATCCTGTGAAATGCTACATCACTGACCCACAGGCTGATGTTCCAAACCTTGGGTCTCCTAGATCCAGAGCAGAGAAGTGCTGTCAGGTGGGGATAAGTAGGTCCTCCGACCTATGGCCTGCACACCTGCTTCCATTTCTGGGAGAAGGGGAAACACACACTTGTTTTTAAGTAGTCATTATCTTCATTCTAAAGTAGACCCATGACCTTGACCTTTTTGGAAAAGCGAAATGACTCTTCCAAATGAAGACCTCAACTCATCTGTTCCTCATGCAACCTGAGTGCGACCAGGTTTACCCAGGCTCCAAGCCCCACCTGGAGGATCCTCCTGTACCATCTTGACAGCCCATGACCGGCACCAGCACCCCCGGGGGCACAATGCTGAATTTGGGGGAGGGCTCTGGGCCTTTTGGCCACCACACCTGTGCCCGGGGAAGAGGGAACCGGGAGGATCCTCCCAAATGATTCACATGGAACCTTAGCAACCTCCCTGAGGACATGGGGCACAATGCTGAAGCTTGAGGACGGCTCTGGGGTTTCTTGCCACCCACACCTGTGCCTGGGGGGGGGGGCAGCGGGAACCTGAAGGGCCCTCCCAGACAATCCCAACGGACGATTAGCACCATCCCTGGGGAACACGGGGCACAATGCTGAAATTGGGGGATGGCCCTGGGGCTTGTCGCTACCGCACCTGTGCCTAGGGGAGCAGGAACCTGAAGGAACCTCCCAGATCATCATAACAGACCATGACCATCATCGCCCTGAGGACATGGGGCACAATGCTCAGTTGGAGTCCCTTGGTCCCCAAACCAGCAGGAACGGAGCTCAAAGGACATAGAGGCGCCTCCCGGAGAATTTCCGTCCAGGGAAAAGCGGCCCACTGGAGGGCACAGAAGCAGCAACCCCACCGACCCGCAGGCCATTTGAACAGGATCACCTCCTGCACTTACTTAGCACGTTGTCCGTCTTCGTGTGTGGACCGTGACTGGCCCGCTCAGGGATGGTGCGCTTCCAGAGGAGGGCTAGAAACTTTTCAGTGCTTGCTCGTGGGTCAGAGGACCAAAGCCCAAGGAAGCAGAGGCTATCCGTCTTCCTCTGGGACTGGGGAAGTCAGCCACCGACCTGGGGCGGGACCGGGCCCAGGAGTGTGTTCTTTCTGAAGCCACTGCCTTCGGTGGGTGTTGCTTTGCCTAAAAAAGGCCCACTCACCCCAGAGTCAGGAGCAGTGACAGGCTGTCTCCAACCCTAGCCCAGGACCACGACCCGAAACCATCCTGCCTTTGGGAGGACAGGTCTCCTGCAGGAGCCTGGGAGGGGACTGGCCCCTCTCCCACCCCGGGCTCCAGGATGCCCGGGACCTGCAAGAGCTCTTCATCTGAGGAGGATTCTTGGAGAACAAGTGTATCTCGTCAGCCCAGCAAGTGAAATAACCAAAGCCCAAGGCTCAGGTTCTAACAGAAGCAGAATTTCAAAGTACTGTTTCGGGGAAGCCTCCTCCCCTCTTATGTGGCATTGGGGGTCCCCAAGGAAAGCCTTCTTTCGTCTCCTTCCCTCAGAGAGAGGAGCTGACCCCAAGTCCCGCGGTCCCCACCGTGTCCCAGTGCTGAGGAAGAGCCACACGCAGGGGCCTGGTGTCAGGAGTGTGGTCGGCCACTGCCCGGGGGCTCCCAGCCAGTGGTCTGGCGGCTACATGGAAGAGCTAAATTGATTTTGGGGGAAGGGGTGCTCACTGCCCACACCGCTCACCATCCCCCTCTGCACTCTGCAATCCAGGCTCGGTGCCCGGCTCACGTCCATCACCAGCACTCCACATGTTTCCGCCATGGGAGGGATCATTCAGCCTCACCCCATTGCACAGAAGAGGAAAGCGAGGCCCAGCGAGGAGAGGTTAAATGGCTCCAGTCCCAGAGCTGTTCAGCAGAGAACCTGGAAAGCCAGGCCTCCAGAGCCCCTGCTAGACCAGCCAGAGACTCCCTGAGGTGAAAGTGAGCCGTCCCCTGCCTGACCAGGCACGCAATGGCCCCTGACCTTCCTGATGGCCTGTTCTCGACCGTGAAGATGAGCTGGCCGACTAGGAGGTGGAGTTCAGCTGGTGGGACAGGCTGTAGCTACAGGACAGAGTGACACATCTGAGCTAGCAGGGGCCACACTCTGGTCTCCCTCCCGGAGCCAGACCAGGAGCTGGAATCTCGGTGCCCGAGGGGCCGGCACACAACAGGGTCTGCACTGACCAGGGATCCATGGCCCCCAGGGAGAGTCCACTCTGCCCTCTCCCCGCTCCTGCCTGGCCTCACCTCTCCTCACTGTGTCGCTGCAGGACCCGGAACCAGGCCCCATAGGGACGGGGGGACAGTCCGGGCTGATGGTCAGGGTTCCGCAAGGGACCCAGGGTGTTGCCAGGGCACTGGGAAAAGACAAGGTCTGGGTTCCGGTGTCCAACACCACCCTGCGAACTTGGGAGTAGTAAGAGATACCCTCCCCCAAGTCCGGAGGGCTATGGCACAAAAGGGCTCAGCTTACTCTGATGTCACTTGGGCTGCAGAGATGTAGTGTCCCAAGGGTGCCACAGTCTTATAGAAGTGCCTCTCGGCCTTGGATATCCATCCCCGACCCCCTGTGATCCCAGTCTTGGGAAAATGTTTTCTAACCCCTCGAGGTCCTTCTCAGCAGAGGACAGATTCGGGGCTTGGGGGCCTTAGGACCTGGCTACGCAGAAGGTGGAAGAGCACAGGGCCACCAGTCTGAAGACCAAGGTCAGGGCCCTACTTGTTTCAGCCTCAGGGTCCCCATGTGGAAGAGAATCCAGAATCACTGTTCCGGTCAGGTTGAGGAGGCCTTAGGAAGGAATGGGGCACCAGGACCGGAGAGGGAAACGGGGACAAGGGAGGCTTCTGCGGTTTCTCACATCGCCCATGGAACCCACGGGTCTGCTCCTGTGAGAGACACAGACACAGAGACAGAGAAGGGGACAGAGAATGAACCCAGGACAGAGGGAACCAGGAGAAGTCACAGACTCCATCAGCTTAGAAATGACATCCCGGCATTTTGTGCCATTCTGTTCCTGACAGGGCCGTCACATTGGCCATCCACCCTGGAGGGCAGGGGTTTCCACAGAGATGTGTGGCCAGGACTCAGGTGTGCCAGGAGCCACTGTGGGGACGGCCCAGCGCATGGGCACAGACAAGGCCCGTGGACCTGAGCCTAACAGTAATGGGAGCCCCTGGAATTCTGTGTTGGGAGAGGTCAAGGTCAGAATCAGTTCATTACTACCTTCCCACAGGGGCTGGGACACAGGCAGGTGTGGGGTGGCTTCGCCTGGACCCCAGAGCAGATTCAAGCCCCTCTGAGCTGTGTTCCATGACAAGCGCAGCCCCTGGCTCATCCTTGCATTGTCAGCTTGGCACCAGCCTCCTGTGATAGCAGGCACGGAACATTTGTAGAGGTCCCTAACACTAACCTTAAACTGTACCCTAAACCTACCCCGTACCCTAAGCCCAACACCTACCAGAACACTAACCCCTAACCCTACCCCTGAACCGAATCCAAACCCTAAAGCGTACCCTAAACCTAACCCGTACCCTAAATGGTAGCGTAACCCTAAACCCTGCCCTGTACGGTAAACCGTGCCCTAACCCCTACCCTATCTCTAACCCGTACCCTAACCCGTACCCTAACCCATGCCCTAACCAGTACCCTAACTCTAACCCTAACCCTCGGTCAACGAGAGGAAAGAGGAAATCCCCGGAAGTGTGGGGTTCATGAGACATTTGACCGCCAGTCCTGACAGGAAGATGACACTGTGCCAAATGGACCTGCTGATTTCTCAGAACACTGACATCCTGTGAAATGCTACATCACTGACCCACAGGCTGATGTTCCAAACCTTGGGTCTCCTAGATCCAGAGCAGAGAAGTGCTGCCAGGTGGGGATAAGTAGGTCCTCCGACCTATGGCCTGCACACCTGCTTCCATTTCTGGGAGAAGGGGAAACACACACTTGTTTCTAAGTAGTCATTATCTTCATTCTAAAGTAGACCCATGACCTTGACCTTTTTGGAAAAGCGAAATGACTCTTCCAAATGAAGACCTCAACTCATCTGTTCCTCATGCAACCTGAGTGCGACCAGGTTTACCCAGGCTCCAAGCCCCACCTGGAGGATCCTCCTGTACCATCTTGACAGCCCATGACCGGCACCAGCACCCCCGGGGGCACAATGCTGAATTTGGGGGAGGGCTCTGGGCCTTTTGGCCACCACACCTGTGCCCGGGGAAGCGGGACCCGGGAGGATCCTCCCAGATGATCCTCATGGAACCTTAGCAACATCCCTGAGGACATGGGGCACAATGCTGAAGCTTGAGGACGGCTCTGGGGTTTCTTGCCACCCACACCTGTGCCTGGGGGGGGGGCAGCGGGAACCTGGAGGGCCCTCCCAGACAATCCCAACGGACGATTAGCACCATCCCTGGGGAACACGGGGCACAATGCTGAAATTGGGGGATGGCCCTGGGGCTTGTCGCTACCGCACCTGTGCCTAGGGGAGCAGGAACCTGAAGGAACCTCCCAGATCATCATAACAGACCATGACCACCATCGCCCTGAGGACATGGGGCACAATGCTCAGTTGGAGTCCCTTGGTCCTGAAACCAGCAGGAACGGAGCTCAAAGGACAGAGAGGCGCCTCCCGGAGAATTTCCATCCAGGGAAAAGCGGCCCACTGGAGGGCACAGAAGCAGCAACCCCACCGACCCGCAGGCCATTTGAACAGGATCACCTCCTGCACTTACTTAGCACGTTGTCCGTCTTCGTGTGTGGACCGTGACTGGCCCGCTCAGGGATGGTGCGCTTCCAGAGGAGGGCTAGAAACTTTTCAGTGCTTGCTCGTGGGTCAGAGGACCAAAGCCCAAGGAAGCAGAGGCTATCCTTCTTCCTCTGGGGCTGGGGAAGTCAGCCACCGACCTGGGGCGGGACCGGGCCCAGGAGTGTGTTCTTTCTGAAGCCACTGCCTTCGGTGGGTGTTGCTTTGCCTAAAAAAGGCCCACTCACCCCAGAGTCAGGAGCAGTGACAGGCTGTCTCCAACCCTAGCCCAGGACCACGACCCGAAACCATCCTGCCTTTGGGAGGACAGGTCTCCTGCAGGAGCCTGGGAGGGGACTGGCCCCTCTCCCACCCCGGGCTCCAGGATGCCCGGGACCTGCAAGAGCTCTTCATCTGAGGAGGAGTCTTGGAGAACAAGTGTATCTCGTCAGCCCAGCAAGTGAAATAACCAAAGCCCAAGGCTCAGGTTCTAACAGAAGCAGAATTTCAAAGTACTGTTTGGGGGAAGCCTCCTCCCCTCTTATGTGGCATTGGGGGTCCCCAAGGAAAGCCTTCTTTCGTCTCCTTCCCTCAGAGAGAGGAGCTGACCCCAAGTCCCGCGGTCCCCACCGTGTCCCAGTGCTGAGGAAGAGCCACACGCAGGGGCCTGGTGTCAGGAGTGTGGTCGGCCACTGCTCCGGGGCTCCCAGCCAGTGGTCTGGCGGCTACATGGAAGAGCTAAATTGATTTTGGGGGAAGGAGTGCTCACTGCCCACACCGCTCACCATCCCCCTCTGCACTCTGCAATCCAGGCTCGGTGCCCGGCTCACGTCCATCACCAGCACTCCACATGTTTCCGCCATGGGAGGGATCATTCAGCCTCACCCCATTGCACAGAAGAGGAAAGCGAGGCCCAGCGAGGAGAGGTTAAATGGCTCCAGTCCCAGAGCTGTTCAGCAGAGACCCTGGAAAGCCAGGCCTCCGGAGCCCCTGCTCGACCAGCCAGAGACTCCCTGAGGTGAAAGTGAGCCGTCCCCTGCCTGACCAGGCACGCAATGGCCCCTGACCTTCATGATGGCCTGTTCTTGACCGTGAAGATGAGCTGGCCGACTAGGAGGTGGAGTTCAGCTGGTGGGACAGGCTGTAGCTACAGGACAGAGTGACACATCTGAGCTAGCAGGGGCCACACTCTGGTCTCCCTCCCGGAGCCAGACCAGGAGCTGGAATCTCGGTGCCCGAGGGGCCGGCACACAACAGGGTCTGCACTGACCAGGGATCCATGGCCCCCAGGGAGAGTCCACTCTGCCCTCTCCCCGCTCCTGCCTGGCCTCACCTCTCCTCACTGTGTTGCTGCAGGACCCGGAACCGGGCCCAATAGGGACGGGGGGACAGTCCAGGCTGATGGTCAGGGTTCCCCAAGGGACCCAGGGTGTTGCCAGGGCACTGGGAAAAGACAAGGTCTGGATTCCGGTGTCCAACACCACCCTGCGAACTTGGGAGTAGTAAGAGATACCCTCCCCCAAGTCCGGAGGGCTATGGCACAAAAGGCCTCAGCTTACTCTGATGTCACTTGGGCTGCAGAGATGTAGTGTCCCAAGGGTGCCACTGTCTTATAGAAGTGCCTCTCGGCCTTGGATATACATCCCCGAACCCCTGTGATCCCAGTCTTGGGAAAATGTTTTCTAACCCCTCGAGGTCCTTCTCAGCAGAGGACAGACTCGGGGCTTGGGGGCCTTAGGACCTGGCTACGCAGAAGGTGGAAGAGCACAGGGCCACCAGTCTGAAGACCAAGGTCAGGGCCCTACTTGTTTCAGCCTCAGGGTCCCCATGTGGAAGAGAATCCAGAATCACTGCTCCGGTCAGGTTGAGGAGGCCTTAGGAAGGAATGGGGCACCAGGACCGGAGAGGGAAACGGGGACAAGGGAGGCTTCTGCGGTTTCTCACATCGCCCATGGAACCCACGGGTCTGCTCCTGTGAGAGACACAGACACAGAGACAGAGAAGGGGACAGAGAATGAACCCAGGACAGAGGGAACCAGGAGAAGTCACAGACTCCATCAGCTTAGAAATGACATCCCGGCATTTTGTGCCATTCTGTTCCTGACAGGGCCGTCACATTGGCCATCCACCCTGGAGGGCAGGGGTTTCCACAGAGATGTGTGGCCAGGACTCAGGTGTGCCAGGAGCCACTGTGGGGACGGCCCAGCGCATGGGCACAGACGAGGCCCGTGGACCTGAGCCTAACAGTAATGGGAGCCCCTGGAATTCTGTGTTGGGAGAGGTCAAGGTCAGAATCAGTTCATTACTACCTTCCCACAGGGGCTGGGACACAGGCAGGTGTGGGGTGGCTTTGCCTGGACCCCAGAGCAGATTCAAGCCCCTCTGAGCTGTGTTCCATGACAAGCGCAGCCCCTGGCTCATCCTTGCATTGTCAGCTTGGCACCAGCCTCCTGTGATAGCAGGCACGGAACATTTGGAGAGGTCCCTAACACTAACCTTAAACTGTACCCTAAACCTACCCCGTACCCTAACCCCAACACCTACCAGAACACTAACCCCTAACCCTACCCCTGAACCGAACCCAAACCCTAAAGCGTACCCTAACCCTAACCCGTACCCTAAATGGTAGCCTAACCCTAAACCCTACCCTGTACGGTAAACCGTGCCCTAACCCCTACCCTATCTCTAACCCGTACCCTAACCCGTACCCTAACCCATGCCCTAACCAGTACCCTAACTCTGACCCTAACCCTCGGTCAACGAGAGGAAAGAGGAAATCCCCGGAAGTGTGGGGTTCATGAGACATTTGACCGCCAGTCCTGACAGGAAGATGACACTGTGCCAAATGGACCTGCTGATTTCTCAGAACACTGACATCCTGTGAAATGCTACATCACTGACCCACAGGCTGATGTTCCAAACCTTGGGTCTCCTAGATCCAGAGCAGAGAAGTGCTGCCAGGTGGGGATAAGTAGGTCCTCCGACCTATGGCCTGCACACCTGCTTCCATTTCTGGGAGAAGGGGAAACACACACTTGTTTTTAAGTAGTCATTATCTTCATTCTAAAGTAGACCCATGACCTTGACCTTTTTGGAAAAGCGAAATGACTCTTCCAAATGAAGACCTCAACTCATCTGTTCCTCATGCAACCTGAGTGCGACCAGGTTTACCCAGGCTCCAAGCCCCACCTGGAGGATCCTCCTGTACCATCTTGACAGCCCATGACCGGCACCAGCACCCCCGGGGGCACAATGCTGAATTTGGGGGAGGGCTCTGGGCCTTTTGGCCACCACACCTGTGCCCGGGGAAGCGGGAACCGGGAGGATCCTCCCAGATGATCCACATGGAACCTTAGCAACATCCCTGAGGACATGGGTCACAATGCTGAAGCTTGAGGACGGCTGTGGGGTTTCTTGCCACCCACACCTGTGCCTGGGGGGGGGCAGCGGGAACCTGGAGGGCCCTCCCAGACAATCCCAACGGACGATTAGCACCATCCCTGGGGAACACGGGGCACAATGCTGAAATTGGGGGATGGCCCTGGGGCTTGTCGCTACCGCACCTGTGCCTAGGGGAGCAGGAACCTGAAGGAACCTCCCAGATCATCATAACAGACCATGACCACCATCGCCCTGAGGACATGGGGCACAATGCTCAGTTGGAGTCCCTTGGTCCTGAAACCAGCAGGAACGGAGCTCAAAGGACAGAGAGGCGCCTCCCGGAGAATTTCCATCCAGGGAAAAGCGGCCCACTGGAGGGCACAGAAGCAGCAACCCCACCGACCCGCAGGCCATTTGAACAGGATCACCTCCTGCACTTACTTAGCACGTTGTCCGTCTTCGTGTGTGGACCGTGACTGGCCCGCTCAGGGATGGTGCGCTTCCAGAGGAGGGCTAGAAAATTTTCAGTGCTTGCTCGTGGGTCAGAGGACCAAAGCCCAAGGAAGCAGAGGCTATCCTTCTTCCTCTGGGGCTGGGGAAGTCAGCCACCGACCTGGGGCGGGACCGGGCCCAGGAGTGTGTTCTTTCTGAAGCCACTGCCTTCGGTGGGTGTTGCTTTGCCTAAAAAAGGCCCACTCACCCCAGAGTCAGGAGCAGTGACAGGCTGTCTCCAACCCTAGCCCAGGACCACGACCCGAAACCATCCTGCCTTTGGGAGGACAGGTCTCCTGCAGGAGCCTGGGAGGGGACTGGCCCCTCTCCCACCCCGGGCTCCAGGATGCCCGGGACCTGCAAGAGCTCTTCATCTGAGGAGGAGTCTTGGAGAACAAGTGTATCTCGTCAGCCCAGCAAGTGAAATAACCAAAGCCCAAGGCTCAGGTTCTAACAGAAGCAGAATTTCAAAGTACTGTTTGGGGGAAGCCTCCTCCCCTCTTATGTGGCATTGGGGGTCCCCAAGGAAAGCCTTCTTTCGTCTCCTTCCCTCAGAGAGAGGAGCTGACCCCAAGTCCCGCGGTCCCCACCGTGTCCCAGTGCTGAGGAAGAGCCACACGCAGGGGCCTGGTGTCAGGAGTGTGGTCGGCCACTGCTCCGGGGCTCCCAGCCAGTGGTCTGGCGGCTACATGGAAGAGCTAAATTGATTTTGGGGGAAGGAGTGCTCACTGCCCACACCGCTCACCATCCCCCTCTGCACTCTGCAATCCAGGCTCGGTGCCCGGCTCACGTCCATCACCAGCACTCCACATGTTTCCGCCATGGGAGGGATCATTCAGCCTCACCCCATTGCACAGAAGAGGAAAGCGAGGCCCAGCGAGGAGAGGTTAAATGGCTCCAGTCCCAGAGCTGTTCAGCAGAGACCCTGGAAAGCCAGGCCTCCGGAGCCCCTGCTCGACCAGCCAGAGACTCCCTGAGGTGAAAGTGAGCCGTCCCCTGCCTGACCAGGCACGCAATGGCCCCTGACCTTCATGATGGCCTGTTCTTGACCGTGAAGATGAGCTGGCCGACTAGGAGGTGGAGTTCAGCTGGTGGGACAGGCTGTAGCTACAGGACAGAGTGACACATCTGAGCTAGCAGGGGCCACACTCTGGTCTCCCTCCCGGAGCCAGACCAGGAGCTGGAATCTCGGTGCCCGAGGGGCCGGCACACAACAGGGTCTGCACTGACCAGGGATCCATGGCCCCCAGGGAGAGTCCACTCTGCCCTCTCCCCGCTCCTGCCTGGCCTCACCTCTCCTCACTGTGTCGCTGCAGGACCCGGAACCGGGCCCCATAGGGACGGGGGGACAGTCCAGGCTGATGGTCAGGGTTCCCCAAGGGACCCAGGGTGTTGCCAGGGCACTGGGAAAAGACAAGGTCTGGGTTCCGGTGTCCAACACCACCCTGCGAACTTGGGAGTAGTAAGAGATACCCTCCCCCATGTCCGGAGGGCTATGGCACAAAAGGCCTCAGCTTACTCTGATGTCACTTGGGCTGCAGAGATGTAGTGTCCCAAGGGTGCCACAGTCTTATAGAAGTGCCTCTCGGCCTTGGATATCCATCCCCGCCCCCCTGGGATCCCAGTCTTGGGAAAATGTTTTCTAACCCCTCGAGGTCCTTCTCAGCAGAGGACAGACTCGGGGCTTGGGGGCCTTAGGACCTGGCTACGCAGAAGGTGGAAGAGCACAGGGCCACCAGTCTGAAGACCAAGGTCAGGGCCCTACTTGTTTCAGCCTCAGGGTCCCCATGTGGAAGAGAATCCAGAATCACTGCTCCGGTCAGGTTGAGGAGGCCTTAGGAAGGAATGGGGCACCAGGACCGGAGAGGGAAACGGGGACAAGGGAGGCTTCTGCGGTTTCTCACATCGCCCATGGAACCCACGGGTCTGCTCCTGTGAGAGACACAGACACAGAGACAGAGAAGGGGACAGAGAATGAACCCAGGACAGAGGGAACCAGGAGAAGTCACAGACTCCATCAGCTTAGAAATGACATCCCGGCATTTTGTGCCATTCTGTTCCTGACAGGGCCGTCACATTGGCCATCCACCCTGGAGGGCAGGGGTTTCCACAGAGATGTGTGGCCAGGACTCAGGTGTGCCAGGAGCCACTGTGGGGACGGCCCAGCGCATGGGCACAGACGAGGCCCGTGGACCTGAGCCTAACAGTAATGGGAGCCCCTGGAATTCTGTGTTGGGAGAGGTCAAGGTCAGAATCAGTTCATTACTACCTTCCCACAGGGGCTGGGACACAGGCAGGTGTGGGGTGGCTTTGCCTGGACCCCAGAGCAGATTCAAGCCCCTCTGAGCTGTGTTCCATGACAAGCGCAGCCCCTGGCTCATCCTTGCATTGTCAGCTTGGCACCAGCCTCCTGTGATAGCAGGCACGGAACATTTGGAGAGGTCCCTAACACTAACCTTAAACTGTACCCTAAACCTACCCCGTACCCTAACCCCAACACCTACCAGAACACTAACCCCTAACCCTACCCCTGAACCGAACCCAAACCCTAAAGCGTACCCTAACCCTAACCCGTACCCTAAATGGTAGCCTAACCCTAAACCCTACCCTGTACGGTAAACCGTGCCCTAACCCCTACCCTATCTCTAACCCGTACCCTAACCCGTACCCTAACCCATGCCCTAACCAGTACCCTAACTCTGACCCTAACCCTCGGTCAACGAGAGGAAAGAGGAAATCCCCGGAAGTGTGGGGTTCATGAGACATTTGACCGCCAGTCCTGACAGGAAGATGACACTGTGCCAAATGGACCTGCTGATTTCTCAGAACACTGACATCCTGTGAAATGCTACATCACTGACCCACAGGCTGATGTTCCAAACCTTGGGTCTCCTAGATCCAGAGCAGAGAAGTGCTGCCAGGTGGGGATAAGTAGGTCCTCCGACCTATGGCCTGCACACCTGCTTCCATTTCTGGGAGAAGGGGAAACACACACTTGTTTTTAAGTAGTCATTATCTTCATTCTAAAGTAGACCCATGACCTTGACCTTTTTGGAAAAGCGAAATGACTCTTCCAAATGAAGACCTCAACTCATCTGTTCCTCATGCAACCTGAGTGCGACCAGGTTTACCCAGGCTCCAAGCCCCACCTGGAGGATCCTCCTGTACCATCTTGACAGCCCATGACCGGCACCAGCACCCCCGGGGGCACAATGCTGAATTTGGGGGAGGGCTCTGGGCCTTTTGGCCACCACACCTGTGCCCGGGGCAGCGGGAACCGGGAGGATCCTCCCAGATGATCCACATGGAACCTTAGCAACATCCCTGAGGACATGGGGCACAATGCTGAAGCTTGAGGACGGCTCTGGGGTTTCTTGCCACCCACACCTGTGCCTGGGGGAGGGGGGCAGCGGGAACCTGGAGGGCCCTCCCAGACAATCCCAACGGACGATTAGCACCATCCCTGGGGAACACGGGGCACAATGCTGAAATTGGGGGATGGCCCTGGGGCTTGTCGCTACCGCACCTGTGCCTAGGGGAGCAGGAACCTGAAGGAACCTCCCAGATCATCATAACAGACCATGACCACCATCGCCCTGAGGACATGGGGCACAATGCTCAGTTGGAGTCCCTTGGTCCTGAAACCAGCAGGAACGGAGCTCAAAGGACAGAGAGGCGCCTCCCGGAGAATTTCCATCCAGGGAAAAGCGGCCCACTGGAGGGCACAGAAGCAGCAACCCCACCGACCCGCAGGCCATTTGAACAGGATCACCTCCTGCACTTACTTAGCACGTTGTCCGTCTTCGTGTGTGGACCGTGACTGGCCCGCTCAGGGATGGTGCGCTTCCAGAGGAGGGCTAGAAACTTTTCAGTGCTTGCTCGTGGGTCAGAGGACCAAAGCCCAAGGAAGCAGAGGCTATCCTTCTTCCTCTGGGGCTGGGGAAGTCAGCCACCGACCTGGGGCGGGACCGGGCCCAGGAGTGTGTTCTTTCTGAAGCCACTGCCTTCGGTGGGTGTTGCTTTGCCTAAAAAAGGCCCACTCACCCCAGAGTCAGGAGCAGTGACAGGCTGTCTCCAACCCTAGCCCAGGACCACGACCCGAAACCATCCTGCCTTTGGGAGGACAGGTCTCCTGCAGGAGCCTGGGAGGGGACTGGCCCCTCTCCCACCCCGGGCTCCAGGATGCCCGGGACCTGCAAGAGCTCTTCATCTGAGGAGGAGTCTTGGACAACAAGTGTATCTCGTCAGCCCAGCAAGTGAAATAACCAAAGCCCAAGGCTCAGGTTCTAACAGAAGCAGAATTTCAAAGTACTGTTTGGGGGAAGCCTCCTCCCCTCTTATGTGGCATTGGGGGTCCCCAAGGAAAGCCTTCTTTCGTCTCCTTCCCTCAGAGAGAGGAGCTGACCCCAAGTCCCGCGGTCCCCACCGTGTCCCAGTGCTGAGGAAGAGCCACACGCAGGGGCCTGGTGTCAGGAGTGTGGTCGGCCACTGCTCCGGGGCTCCCAGCCAGTGGTCTGGCGGCTACATGGAAGAGCTAAATTGATTTTGGGGGAAGGAGTGCTCACTGCCCACACCGCTCACCATCCCCCTCTGCACTCTGCAATCCAGGCTCGGTGCCCGGCTCACGTCCATCACCAGCACTCCACATGTTTCCGCCATGGGAGGGATCATTCAGCCTCACCCCATTGCACAGAAGAGGAAAGCGAGGCCCAGCGAGGAGAGGTTAAATGGCTCCAGTCCCAGAGCTGTTCAGCAGAGACCCTGGAAAGCCAGGCCTCCGGAGCCCCTGCTCGACCAGCCAGAGACTCCCTGAGGTGAAAGTGAGCCGTCCCCTGCCTGACCAGGCACGCAATGGCCCCTGACCTTCATGATGGCCTGTTCTTGACCGTGAAGATGAGCTGGCCGACTAGGAGGTGGAGTTCAGCTGGTGGGACAGGCTGTAGCTACAGGACAGAGTGACACATCTGAGCTAGCAGGGGCCACACTCTGGTCTCCCTCCCGGAGCCAGACCAGGAGCTGGAATCTCGGTGCCCGAGGGGCCGGCACACAACAGGGTCTGCACTGACCAGGGATCCATGGCCCCCAGGGAGAGTCCACTCTGCCCTCTCCCCGCTCCTGCCTGGCCTCACCTCTCCTCACTGTGTCGCTGCAGGACCCGGAACCGGGCCCCATAGGGACGGGGGGACAGTCCAGGCTGATGGTCAGGGTTCCCCAAGGGACCCAGGGTGTTGCCAGGGCACTGGGAAAAGACAAGGTCTGGGTTCCGGTGTCCAACACCACCCTGCGAACTTGGGAGTAGTAAGAGATACCCTCCCCCAAGTCCGGAGGGCTATAGCACAAAAGGCCTCAGCTTACTCTGATGTCACTTGGGCTGCAGAGATGTAGTGTCCCAAGGGTGCCACAGTATTATAGAAGTGCCTCTCGGTCTTGGATATCCATCCCCGACCCCCTGTGATCCCAGTCTTGGGAAAATGTTTTCTAACCCCTCGAGGTCCTTCTCAGCAGAGGACAGACTCGGGGCTTGGGGGCCTTAGGACCTGGCTACGCAGAAGGTGGAAGAGCACAGGGCCACCAGTCTGAAGACCAAGGTCAGGGCCTTACTTGTTTCAGCCTCAGGGTCGCCATGTGGAAGAGAATCCAGAATCACTGCTCCGGTCAGTTTGAGGAGGCCTTAGGAAGGAATGGGGCACCAGGACCGGAGAGGGAAACGGGGACAAGGGAGGCTTCTGCGGTTTCTCACATCGCCCATGGAACCCACGGGTCTGCTCCTGTGAGAGACACAGACACAGAGACAGAGAAGGGGACAGAGAATGAACCCAGGACAGAGGGAACCAGGAGAAGCCACAGACTCCATCAGCTTAGAAATGACATCCCGGCATTTTGTGCCATTCTGTTCCTGACAGGGCCGTCACATTGGCCATCCACCCTGGAGGGCAGGGGTTTCCACAGAGATGTGTGACCAGGACTCAGGTGTGCCAGGAGCCACTGTGGGGACGGCCCAGCACATGGGCACAGACGAGGCCCGTGGACCTGAGCCTAACAGTAATGGGAGCCCCTGGAATTCTGTGTTGGGAGAGGTCAAGGTCAGAATCAGTTCATTACTAACTTCCCACAGGGGCTGGGACACAGGCAGGTGTGGGGTGGCTTTGCCAGGACCCCAGAGCAGATTCAAGCCCCTCTGAGCTGTGTTCCATGACAACCGCAGCCCCTGGCTCATCCTTGCATTGTCAGCTTGGCACCAGCCTCCTGTGATAGCAGGCACGGAACATTTGGAGAGGTCCCTAACACTAACCTTAAACTGTACCCTAAACCTACCCCGTACCCTAACCCCAACACCTACCAGAACACTAACGCCTAACCCTACCCCTGAACCGAACCCAAACCCTAAAGCGTACCCTAAACCTAACCCGTACCCTAAATGGTAGCCTAACCCTAAACCCTACCCTGTACGGTAAACCGTGCCCTAACCCCTACCCTATCTCTAACCCGTACCCTAACCCGTACCCTAACCCATGCCCTAACCAGTACCCTAACTCTGACCCTAACCCTCGGTCAACGGGAGGAAAGAGGAAATCCCCGGAAGTGTGGGGTTCATGAGACATTTGACCGCCAGTCCTGACAGGAAGATGACACTGTGCCAAATGGACCTGCTGATTTCTCAGAACACTGACATCCTGTGAAATGCTACATCACTGACCCACAGGCTGATGTTCCAAACCTTGGGTCTCCTAGATCCAGAGCAGAGAAGTGCTGTCAGGTGGGGATAAGTAGGTCCTCCGACCTATGGCCTGCACACCTGCTTCCATTTCTGGGAGAAGGGGAAACACACACTTGTTTTTAAGTAGTCATTATCTTCATTCTAAAGTAGACCCATGACCTTGACCTTTTTGGAAAAGCGAAATGACTCTTCCAAATGAAGACCTCAACTCATCTGTTCCTCATGCAACCTGAGTTCGACCAGGTTTACCCAGGCTCCAAGCCCCACCTGGAGGATCCTCCTGTACCATCTTGACAGCCCATGACCGGCACCAGCACCCCCGGGGGCACAATGCTGAATTTGGGGGAGGGCTCTGGGCCTTTTGGCCACCACACCTGTGCCCGGGGAAGCGGGAACCGGGAGGATCCTCCCAGTTGATCCACATGGAACCTTAGCAACCTCCCTGAGGACATGGGGCACAATGCTGAAGCTTGAGGACGGCTCTGGGGTTTCTTGCCACCCACACCTGTGCCTGGGGGGGGGGGCAGCGGGAACCTGGAGGGCCCTCCCAGACAATCCCAACGGACGATTAGCACCATCCCTGGGGAACACGGGGCACAATGCTGAAATTGGGGGATGGCCCTGGGGCTTGTCGCTACCGCACCTGTGCCTAGGGGAGCAGGAACCTGAAGGAACCTCCCAGATCATCATAACAGACCATGACCACCATCGCCCTGAGGACATGGGGCACAATGCTCAGTTGGAGTCCCTTGGTCCTGAAACCAGCAGGAACGGAGCTCAAAGGACAGAGAGGCGCCTCCCGGAGAATTTCCATCCAGGGAAAAGCGGCCCACTGGAGGGCACAGAAGCAGCAACCCCACCGACCCGCAGGCCATTTGAACAGGATCACCTCCTGCACTTACTTAGCACGTTGTCCGTCTTCGTGTGTGGACCGTGACTGGCCCGCTCAGGGATGGTGCGCTTCCAGAGGAGGGCTAGAAACTTTTCAGTGCTTGCTCGTGGGTCAGAGGACCAAAGCCCAAGGAAGCAGAGGCTATCCTTCTTCCTCTGGGGCTGGGGAAGTCAGCCACCGACCTGGGGCGGGACCGGGCCCAGGAGTGTGTTCTTTCTGAAGCCACTGCCTTCGGTGGGTGTTGCTTTGCCTAAAAAAGGCCCACTCACCCCAGAGTCAGGAGCAGTGACAGGCTGTCTCCAACCCTAGCCCAGGACCACGACCCGAAACCATCCTGCCTTTGGGAGGACAGGTCTCCTGCAGGAGCCTGGGAGGGGACTGGCCCCTCTCCCACCCCGGGCTCCAGGATGCCCGGGACCTGCAAGAGCTCTTCATCTGAGGAGGAGTCTTGGAGAACAAGTGTATCTCGTCAGCCCAGCAAGTGAAATAACCAAAGCCCAAGGCTCAGGTTCTAACAGAAGCAGAATTTCAAAGTACTGTTTGGGGGAAGCCTCCTCCCCTCTTATGTGGCATTGGGGGTCCCCAAGGAAAGCCTTCTTTCGTCTCCTTCCCTCAGAGAGAGGAGCTGACCCCAAGTCCCGCGGTCCCCACCGTGTCCCAGTGCTGAGGAAGAGCCACACGCAGGGGCCTGGTGTCAGGAGTGTGGTCGGCCACTGCTCCGGGGCTCCCAGCCAGTGGTCTGGCGGCTACATGGAAGAGCTAAATTGATTTTGGGGGAAGGAGTGCTCACTGCCCACACCGCTCACCATCCCCCTCTGCACTCTGCAATCCAGGCTCGGTGCCCGGCTCACGTCCATCACCAGCACTCCACATGTTTCCGCCATGGGAGGGATCATTCAGCCTCACCCCATTGCACAGAAGAGGAAAGCGAGGCCCAGCGAGGAGAGGTTAAATGGCTCCAGTCCCAGAGCTGTTCAGCAGAGACCCTGGAAAGCCAGGCCTCCGGAGCCCCTGCTAGACCAGCCAGAGACTCCCTGAGGTGAAAGTGAGCCGTCCCCTGCCTGACCAGGCACGCAATGGCCCCTGACCTTCATGATGGCCTGTTCTTGACCGTGAAGATGAGCTGGCCGACTAGGAGGTGGAGTTCAGCTGGTGGGACAGGCTGTAGCTACAGGACAGAGTGACACATCTGAGCTAGCAGGGGCCACACTCTGGTCTCCCTCCCGGGGCCAGACCAGGAGCTGGAATCTCGGTGCCCGAGGGGCCGGCACACAACAGGGTCTGCACTGACCAGGGATCCATGGCCCCCAGGGAGAGTCCACTCTGCCCTCTCCCCGCTCCTGCCTGGCCTCACCTCTCCTCACTGTGTCGCTGCAGGACCCGGAACCGGGCCCCATCGTGACGGGGGGACAGTCCGGGCTGATGGTCAGGGTTCCCCAAGGGACCCAGGGTGTTGCCAGGGCACTGGGAAAAGACAAGGTCTGGCTTCCGGTGTCCAACACCACCCTGCGAACTTGGGAGTAGTAAGAGATACCCTCCCCCAAGTCCGGAGGGCTATAGCACAAAAGGCCTCAGCTTACTCTGATGTCACTTGGGCTGCAGAGATGTAGTGTCCCAAGGGTGCCACAGTCTTATAGAAGTGCCTCTCGGCCTTGGATATCCATCCCCGACCCCCTGTGATCCCAGTCTTGGGAAAATGTTTTCTAACCCCTCGAGGTCCTTCTCAGCAGAGGACAGACTCGGGGCTTGGGGGCCTTAGGACCTGGCTACGCAGAAGGTGGAAGAGCACAGGGCCACCAGTCTGAAGACCAAGGTGAGGGCCCTACTTGTTTCAGCCTCAGGGTCCCCATGTGGAAGAGAATCCAGAATCACTGCTCCGGTCAGGTTGAGGAGGCCTTAGGAAGGAATGGGGCACCAGGACCGGAGAGGGAAACGGGGACAAGGGAGGCTTCTGCGGTTTCTCACATCGCCCATGGAACCCACGGGTCTGCTCCTGTGAGAGACACAGACACAGAGACAGAGAAGGGGACAGAGAATGAACCCAGGACAGAGGGAACCAGGAGAAGTCACAGACTCCATCAGCTTAGAAATGACATCCCGGCATTTTGTGCCATTCTGTTCCTGACAGGGCCGTCACATTGGCCATCCACCCTGGAGGGCAGGGGTTTCCACAGAGATGTGTGGCCAGGACTCAGGTGTGCCAGGAGCCACTGTGGGGACGGCCCAGCGCATGGGCACAGACGAGGCCCGTGGACCTGAGCCTAACAGTAATGGGAGCCCCTGGAATTCTGTGTTGGGAGAGGTCAAGGTCAGAATCAGTTCATTACTACCTTCCCACAGGGGCTGGGACAGAGGCAGGTGTGGGGTGGCTTTGCCTGGACCCCAGAGCAGATTCAAGCCCCTCTGAGCTGTGTTCCATGACAAGCGCAGCCCCTGGCTCATCCTTGCATTGTCAGCTTGGCACCAGCCTCCTGTGATAGCAGGCACGGAACATTTGGAGAGGTCCCTAACACTAACCTTAAACTGTACCCTAAACCTACCCCGTACCCTAACCCCAACACCTACCAGAACACTAACCCCTAACCCTACCCCTGAACCGAACCCAAACCCTAAAGCGTACCCTAACCCTAACCCGTACCCTAAATGGTAGCCTAACCCTAAACCCTACCCTGTACGGTAAACCGTGCCCTAACCCCTACCCTATCTCTAACCCGTACCCTAACCCGTACCCTAACCCATGCCCTAACCAGTACCCTAACTCTGACCCTAACCCTCGGTCAACGAGAGGAAAGAGGAAATCCCCGGAAGTGTGGGGTTCATGAGACATTTGACCGCCAGTCCTGACAGGAAGATGACACTGTGCCAAATGGACCTGCTGATTTCTCAGAACACTGACATCCTGTGAAATGCTACATCACTGACCCACAGGCTGATGTTCCAAACCTTGGGTCTCCTAGATCCAGAGCAGAGAAGTGCTGTCAGGTGGGGATAAGTAGGTCCTCCGACCTATGGCCTGCACACCTGCTTCCATTTCTGGGAGAAGGGGAAACACACACTTGTTTTTAAGTCGTCATTATCTTCATTCTAAAGTAGACCCATGACCTTGACCTTTTTGGAAAAGCGAAATGACTCTTCCAAATGAAGACCTCAACTCATCTGTTCCTCATGCAACCTGAGTGCGACCAGGTTTACCCAGGCTCCAAGCCCCACCTGGAGGATCCTCCTGTACCATCTTGACAGCCCATGACCGGCACCAGCACCCCCGGGGGCACAATGCTGAATTTGGGGGAGGGCTCTGGGCCTTTTGGCCACCACACCTGTGCCCGGGGAAGCGGGAACCGGGAGGATCCTCCCAGATGATCCACATGGAACCTTAGCAACATCCCTGAGGACATGGGGCACAATGCTGAAGCTTGAGGACGGCTCTGGGGTTTCTTGCCACCCACACCTGTGCCTGGGGGGGGGGCAGCGGGAACCTGGAGGGCCCTCCCAGACAATCCCAACGGACGATTAGCACCATCCCTGGGGAACACGGGGCACAATGCTGAAATTGGGGGATGGCCCTGGGGCTTGTCGCTACCGCACCTGTGCCTAGGGGAGCAGGAACCTGAAGGAACCTCCCAGATCATCATAACAGACCATGACCACCATCGCCCTGAGGACATGGGGCACAATGCTCAGTTGGAGTCCCTTGGTCCTGAAACCAGCAGGAACGGAGCTCAAAGGACAGAGAGGCGCCTCCCGGAGAATTTCCATCCAGGGAAAAGCGGCCCACTGGAGGGCACAGAAGCAGCAACCCCACCGACCCGCAGGCCATTTGAACAGGATCACCTCCTGCACTTACTTAGCACGTTGTCCGTCTTCGTGTGTGGACCGTGACTGGCCCGCTCAGGGATGGTGCGCTTCCAGAGGAGGGCTAGAAACTTTTCAGTGCTTGCTCGTGGGTCAGAGGACCAAAGCCCAAGGAAGCAGAGGCTATCCTTCTTCCTCTGGGGCTGGGGAAGTCAGCCACCGACCTGGGGCGGGACCGGGCCCAGGAGTGTGTTCTTTCTGAAGCCACTGCCTTCGGTGGGTGTTGCTTTGCCTAAAAAAGGCCCACTCAACCCAGAGTCAGGAGCAGTGACAGGCTGTCTCCAACCCTAGCCCAGGACCACGACCCGAAACCATCCTGCCTTTGGGAGGACAGGTCTCCTGCAGGAGCCTGGGAGGGGACTGGCCCCTCTCCCACCCCGGGCTCCAGGATGCCTGGGACCTGCAAGAGCTCTTCATCTGAGGAGGAGTCTTGGAGAACAAGTGTATCTCGTCAGCCCAGCAAGTGAAATAACCAAAGCCCAAGGCTCAGGTTCTAACAGAAGCAGAATTTCAAAGTACTGTTTGGGGGAAGCCTCCTCCCCTCTTATGTGGCATTGGGGGTCCCCAAGGAAAGCCTTCTTTCGTCTCCTTCCCTCAGAGAGAGGAGCTGACCCCAAGTCCCGCGGTCCCCACCGTGTCCCAGTGCTGAGGAAGAGCCACACGCAGGGGCCTGGTGTCAGGAGTGTGGTCGGCCACTGCTCCGGGGCTCCCAGCCAGTGGTCTGGCGGCTACATGGAAGAGCTAAATTGATTTTGGGGGAAGGAGTGCTCACTGCCCACACCGCTCACCATCCCCCTCTGCACTCTGCAATCCAGGCTCGGTGCCCGGCTCACGTCCATCACCAGCACTCCACATGTTTCCGCCATGGGAGGGATCATTCAGCCTCACCCCATTGCACAGAAGAGGAAAGCGAGGCCCAGCGAGGAGAGGTTAAATGGCTCCAGTCCCAGAGCTGTTCAGCAGAGACCCTGGAAAGCCAGGCCTCCGGAGCCCCTGCTCGACCAGCCAGAGACTCCCTGAGGTGAAAGTGAGCCGTCCCCTGCCTGACCAGGCACGCAATGGCCCCTGACCTTCATGATGGCCTGTTCTTGACCGTGAAGATGAGCTGGCCGACTAGGAGGTGGAGTTCAGCTGGTGGGACAGGCTGTAGCTACAGGACAGAGTGACACATCTGAGCTAGCAGGGGCCACACTCTGGTCTCCCTCCCGGAGCCAGACCAGGAGCTGGAATCTCGGTGCCCGAGGGGCCGGCACACAACAGGGTCTGCACTGACCAGGGATCCATGGCCCCCAGGGAGAGTCCACTCTGCCCTCTCCCCGCTCCTGCCTGGCCTCACCTCTCCTCACTGTGTCGCTGCAGGACCCGGAACCGGGCCCCATAGGGACGGGGGGACAGTCCGGGCTGATGGTCAGGGTTCCCCAAGGGACCCAGGGTGTTGCCAGGGCACTGGGAAAAGACAAGGTCTGGGTTCCGGTGTCCAACACCACCCTGCGAACTTGGGAGTAGTAAGAGATACCCTCCCCCAAGTCCGGAGGGCTATGGCACAAAAGGCCTCAGCTTACTCTGATGTCACTTGGGCTGCAGAGATGTAGTGTCCCAAGGGTGCCACAGTCTTATAGAAGTGCCTCTCGGCCTTGGATATCCATCCCCGACCCCCTGTGATCCCAGTCTTGGGAAAATGTTTTCTAACCCCTCGAGGTCCTTCTCAGCAGAGGACAGACTCGGGGCTTGGGGGCCTTAGGACCTGGCTACGCAGAAGGTGGAAGAGCACAGGGCCACCAGTCTGAAGACCAAGGTCAGGGCCCTACTTGTTTCAGCCTCAGGGTCCCCATGTGGAAGAGAATCCAGAATCACTGCTCCGGTCAGGTTGAGGAGGCCTTAGGTAGGAATGGGGCACCAGGACCGGAGAGGGAAACGGGGACAAGGGAGGCTTCTGCGGTTTCTCACATCGCCCATGGAACCCACGGGTCTGCTCCTGTGAGAGACACAGACACAGAGACAGAGAAGGGGACAGAGAATGAACCCAGGACAGAGGGAACCAGGAGAAGTCACAGACTCCATCAGCTTAGAAATGACATCCCGGCATTTTGTGCCATTCTGTTCCTGACAGGGCCGTCACATTGGCCATCCACCCTGGAGGGCAGGGGTTTCCACAGAGATGTGTGGCCAGGACTCAGGTGTGCCAGGAGCCACTGTGGGGACGGCCCAGCGCATGGGCACAGACGAGGCCCGTGGACCTGAGCCTAACAGTAATGGGAGCCCCTGGAATTCTGTGTTGGGAGAGGTCAAGGTCAGAATCAGTTCATTACTACCTTCCCACAGGGGCTGGGACACAGGCAGGTGTGGGGTGGCTTTGCCTGGACCCCAGAGCAGATTCAAGCCCCTCTGAGCTGTGTTCCATGACAAGCGCAGCCCCTGGCTCATCCTTGCATTGTCAGCTTGGCACCAGCCTCCTGTGATAGCAGGCACGGAACATTTGGAGAGGTCCCTAACACTAAACTTAAACTGTACCCTAAACCTACCCCGTACCCTAACCCCAACACCTACCAGAACACTAACCCCTAACCCTACCCCTGAACCGAACCCAAACCCTAAAGCGTACCCTAACCCTAACCCGTACCCTAAATGGTAGCCTAACCCTAAACCCTACCCTGTACGGTAAACCGTGCCCTAACCCCTACCCTATCTCTAACCCGTACCCTAACCCGTACCCTAACCCATGCCCTAACCAGTACCCTAACTCTGACCCTAACCCTCGGTCAACGAGAGGAAAGAGGAAATCCCCGGAAGTGTGGGGTTCATGAGACATTTGACCGCCAGTCCTGACAGGAAGATGACACTGTGCCAAATGGACCTGCTGATTTCTCAGAACACTGACATCCTGTGAAATGCTACATCACTGACCCACAGGCTGATGTTCCAAACCTTGGGTCTCCTAGATCCAGAGCAGAGAAGTGCTGTCAGGTGGGGATAAGTAGGTCCTCCGACCTATGGCCTGCACACCTGCTTCCATTTCTGGGAGAAGGGGAAACACACACTTGTTTCTAAGTAGTCATTATCTTCATTCTAAAGTAGACCCATGACCTTGACCTTTTTGGAAAAGCGAAATGACTCTTCCAAATGAAGACCTCAACTCATCTGTTCCTCATGCAACCTGAGTGCGACCAGGTTTACCCAGGCTCCAAGCCCCACCTGGAGGATCCTCCTGTACCATCTTGACAGCCCATGACCGGCACCAGCACCCCCGGGGGCACAATGCTGAATTTGGGGGAGGGCTCTGGGCCTTTTGGCCACCACACCTGTGCCCGGGGAAGCGGGAACCGGGAGGATCCTCCCAGATGATCCTCATGGAACCTTAGCAACATCCCTGAGGACATGGGGCACAATGCTGAAGCTTGAGGACGGCTCTGGGGTTTCTTGCCACCCACACCTGTGCCTGGGGGGGGGGCAGCGGGAACCTGGAGGGCCCTCCCAGACAATCCCAACGGACGATTAGCACCATCCCTGGGGAACACGGGGCACAATGCTGAAATTGGGGGATGGCCCTGGGGCTTGTCGCTACCGCACCTGTGCCTAGGGGAGCAGGAACCTGAAGGAACCTCCCAGATCATCATAACAGACCATGACCACCATCGCCCTGAGGACATGGGGCACAATGCTCAGTTGGAGTCCCTTGGTCCTGAAACCAGCAGGAACGGAGCTCAAAGGACAGAGAGGCGCCTCCCGGAGAATTTCCATCCAGGGAAAAGCGGCCCACTGGAGGGCACAGAAGCAGCAACCCCACCGACCCGCAGGCCATTTGAACAGGATCACCTCCTGCACTTACTTAGCACGTTGTCCGTCTTCGTGTGTGGACCGTGACTGGCCCGCTCAGGGATGGTGCGCTTCCAGAGGAGGGCTAGAAACTTTTCAGTGCTTGCTCGTGGGTCAGAGGACCAAAGCCCAAGGAAGCAGAGGCTATCCTTCTTCCTCTGGGGCTGGGGAAGTCAGCCACCGACCTGGGGCGGGACCGGGCCCAGGAGTGTGTTCTTTCTGAAGCCACTGCCTTCGGTGGGTGTTGCTTTGCCTAAAAAAGGCCCACTCACCCCAGAGTCAGGAGCAGTGACAGGCTGTCTCCAACCCTAGCCCAGGACCACGACCCGAAACCATCCTGCCTTTGGGAGGACAGGTCTCCTGCAGGAGCCTGGGAGGGGACTGGCCCCTCTCCCACCCCGGGCTCCAGGATGCCCGGGACCTGCAAGAGCTCTTCATCTGAGGAGGAGTCTTGGAGAACAAGTGTATCTCGTCAGCCCAGCAAGTGAAATAACCAAAGCCCAAGGCTCAGGTTCTAACAGAAGCAGAATTTCAAAGTACTGTTTGGGGGAAGCCTCCTCCCCTCTTATGTGGCATTGGGGGTCCCCAAGGAAAGCCTTCTTTCGTCTCCTTCCCTCAGAGAGAGGAGCTGACCCCAAGTCCCGCGGTCCCCACCGTGTCCCAGTGCTGAGGAAGAGCCACACGCAGGGGCCTGGTGTCAGGAGTGTGGTCGGCCACTGCTCCGGGGCTCCCAGCCAGTGGTCTGGCGGCTACATGGAAGAGCTAAATTGATTTTGGGGGAAGGAGTGCTCACTGCCCACACCGCTCACCATCCCCCTCTGCACTCTGCAATCCAAGCTCGGTGCCCGGCTCACGTCCATCACCAGCACTCCACATGTTTCCGCCATGGGAGGGATCATTCAGCCTCACCCCATTGCACAGAAGAGGAAAGCGAGGCCCAGCGAGGAGAGGTTAAATGGCTCCAGTCCCAGAGCTGTTCAGCAGAGACCCTGGAAAGCCAGGCCTCCGGAGCCCCTGCTCGACCAGCCAGAGACTCCCTGAGGTGAAAGTGAGCCGTCCCCTGCCTGACCAGGCACGCAATGGCCCCTGACCTTCATGATGGCCTGTTCTTGACCGTGAAGATGAGCTGGCCGACTAGGAGGTGGAGTTCAGCTGGTGGGACAGGCTGTAGCTACAGGACAGAGTGACACATCTGAGCTAGCAGGGGCCACACTCTGGTCTCCCTCCCGGAGCCAGACCAGGAGCTGGAATCTCGGTGCCCGAGGGGCCGGCACACAACAGGGTCTGCACTGACCAGGGATCCATGGCCCCCAGGGAGAATCCACTCTGCCCTCTCCCCGCTCCTGCCTGGCCTCACCTCTCCTCACTGTGTCGCTGCAGGACCCGGAACCGGGCCCCATAGGGACGGGGGGACAGTCCGGGCTGATGGTCAGGGTTCCCCAAGGGACCCAGGGTGTTGCCAGGGCACTGGGAAAAGACAAGGTCTGGGTTCCGGTGTCCAACACCACCCTGCGAACTTGGGAGTAGTAAGAGATACCCTCCCCCAAGTCCGGAGGGCTATGGCACAAAAGGCCTCAGCTTACTCTGATGTCACTTGGGCTGCAGAGATGTAGTGTCCCAAGGGTGCCACAGTCTTATAGAAGTGCCTCTCGGCCTTGGATATCCATCCCCGACCCCCTGTGATCCCAGTCTTGGGAAAATGTTTTCTAACCCCTCGAGGTCCTTCTCAGCAGAGGACAGACTCGGGGCTTGGGGGCCTTAGGACCTGGCTACGCAGAAGGTGGAAGAGCACAGGGCCACCAGTCTGAAGACCAAGGTCAGGGCCCTACTTGTTTCAGCCTCAGGGTCCCCATGTGGAAGAGAATCCAGAATCACTGCTCCGGTCAGGTTGAGGAGGCCTTAGGAAGGAATGGGGCACCAGGACCGGAGAGGGAAACGGGGACAAGGGAGGCTTCTGCGGTTTCTCACATCGCCCATGGAACCCACGGGTCTGCTCCTGTGAGAGACACAGACACAGAGACAGAGAAGGGGACAGAGAATGAACCCAGGACAGAGGGAACCAGGAGAAGTCACAGACTCCATCAGCTTAGAAATGACATCCCGGCATTTTGTGCCATTCTGTTCCTGACAGGGCCGTCACATTGGCCATCCACCCTGGAGGGCAGGGGTTTCCACAGAGATGTGTGGCCAGGACTCAGGTGTGCGAGGAGCCACTGTGGGGACGGCCCAGCGCATGGGCACAGACGAGGCCCGTGGACCTGAGCCTAACAGTAATGGGAGCCCCTGGAATTCTGTGTTGGGAGAGGTCAAGGTCAGAATCAGTTCATTACTACCTTCCCACAGGGGCTGGGACACAGGCAGGTGTGGGGTGGCTTTGCCTGGACCCCAGAGCAGATTCAAGCCCCTCTGAGCTGTGTTCCATGACAAGCGCAGCCCCTGGCTCATCCTTGCATTGTCAGCTTGGCACCAGCCTCCTGTGATAGCAGGCACGGAACATTTGGAGAGGTCCCTAACACTAACCTTAAACTGTACCCTAAACCTACCCCGTACCCTAACCCCAACACCTACCAGAACACTAACCCCTAACCCTACCCCTGAACCGAACCCAAACCCTAAAGCGTACCCTAACCCTAACCCGTACCCTAAATGGTAGCCTAACCCTAAACCCTACCCTGTACGGTAAACCGTGCCCTAACCCCTACCCTATCTCTAACCCGTACCCTAACCCGTACCCTAACCCATGCCCTAACCAGTACCCTAACTCTGACCCTAACCCTCGGTCAACGAGAGGAAAGAGGAAATCCCCGGAAGTGTGGGGTTCATGAGACATTTGACCGCCAGTCCTGACAGGAAGATGACACTGTGCCAAATGGACCTGCTGATTTCTCAGAACACTGACATCCTGTGAAATGCTACATCACTGACCCACAGGCTGATGTTCCAAACCTTGGGTCTCCTAGATCCAGAGCAGAGAAGTGCTGTCAGGTGGGGATAAGTAGGTCCTCCGACCTATGGCCTGCACACCTGCTTCCATTTCTGGGAGAAGGGGAAACACACACTTGTTTCTAAGTAGTCATTATCTTCATTCTAAAGTAGACCCATGACCTTGACCTTTTTGGAAAAGCGAAATGACTCTTCCAAATGAAGACCTCAACTCATCTGTTCCTCATGCAACCTGAGTGCGACCAGGTTTACCCAGGCTCCAAGCCCCACCTGGAGGATCCTCCTGTACCATCTTGACAGCCCATGACCGGCACCAGCACCCCCGGGGGCACAATGCTGAATTTGGGGGAGGGCTCTGGGCCTTTTGGCCACCACACCTGTGCCCGGGGAAGCGGGAACCGGGAGGATCCTCCCAGATGATCCACATGGAACCTTAGCAACATCCCTGAGGACATGGGGCACAATGCTGAAGCTTGAGGACGGCTCTGGGGTTTCTTGCCACCCACACCTGTGCCTGGGGGGGGGGCAGCGGGAACCTGGAGGGCCCTCCCAGACAATCCCAACGGACGATTAGCACCATCCCTGGGGAACACGGGGCACAATGCTGAAATTGGGGGATGGCCCTGGGGCTTGTCGCTACCGCACCTGTGCCTAGGGGAGCAGGAACCTGAAGGAACCTCCCAGATCATCATAACAGACCATGACCACCATCGCCCTGAGGACATGGGGCACAATGCTCAGTTGGAGTCCCTTGGTCCTGAAACCAGCAGGAACGGAGCTCAAAGGACAGAGAGGCGCCTCCCGGAGAATTTCCATCCAGGGAAAAGCGGCCCACTGGAGGGCACAGAAGCAGCAACCCCACCGACCCGCAGGCCATTTGAACAGGATCACCTCCTGCACTTACTTAGCACGTTGTCCGTCTTCGTGTGTGGACCGTGACTGGCCCGCTCAGGGATGGTGCGCTTCCAGAGGAGGGCTAGAAAGTTTTCAGTGCTTGCTCGTGGGTCAGAGGACCAAAGCCCAAGGAAGCAGAGGCTATCCTTCTTCCTCTGGGGCTGGGGAAGTCAGCCACCGACCTGGGGCGGGACCGGGCCCAGGAGTGTGTTCTTTCTGAAGCCACTGCCTTCGGTGGGTGTTGCTTTGCCTAAAAAAGGCCCACTCACCCCAGAGTCAGGAGCAGTGACAGGCTGTCTCCAACCCTAGCCCAGGACCACGACCCGAAACCATCCTGCCTTTGGGAGGACAGGTCTCCTGCAGGAGCCTGGGAGGGGACTGGCCCCTCTCCCACCCCGGGCTCCAGGATGCCCGGGACCTGCAAGAGCTCTTCATCTGAGGAGGAGTCTTGGACAACAAGTGTATCTCGTCAGCCCAGCAAGTGAAATAACCAAAGCCCAAGGCTCAGGTTCTAACAGAAGCAGAATTTCAAAGTACTGTTTGGGGGAAGCCTCCTCCCCTCTTATGTGGCATTGGGGGTCCCCAAGGAAAGCCTTCTTTCGTCTCCTTCCCTCAGAGAGAGGAGCTGACCCCAAGTCCCGCGGTCCCCACCGTGTCCCAGTGCTGAGGAAGAGCCACACGCAGGGGCCTGGTGTCAGGAGTGTGGTCGGCCACTGCTCCGGGGCTCCCAGCCAGTGGTCTGGCGGCTACATGGAAGAGCTAAATTGATTTTGGGGGAAGGAGTGCTCACTGCCCACACCGCTCACCATCCCCCTCTGCACTCTGCAATCCAGGCTCGGTGCCCGGCTCACGTCCATCACCAGCACTCCACATGTTTCCGCCATGGGAGGGATCATTCAGCCTCACCCCATTGCACAGAAGAGGAAAGCGAGGCCCAGCGAGGAGAGGTTAAATGGCTCCAGTCCCAGAGCTGTTCAGCAGAGACCCTGGAAAGCCAGGCCTCCGGAGCCCCTGCTCGACCAGCCAGAGACTCCCTGAGGTGAAAGTGAGCCGTCCCCTGCCTGACCAGGCACGCAATGGCCCCTGACCTTCATGATGGCCTGTTCTTGACCGTGAAGATGAGCTGGCCGACTAGGAGGTGGAGTTCAGCTGGTGGGACAGGCTGTAGCTACAGGACAGAGTGACACATCTGAGCTAGCAGGGGCCACACTCTGGTCTCCCTCCCGGAGCCAGACCAGGAGCTGGAATCTCGGTGCCCGAGGGGCCGGCACACAACAGGGTCTGCACTGACCAGGGATCCATGGCCCCCAGGGAGAGTCCACTCTGCCCTCTCCCCGCTCCTGCCTGGCCTCACCTCTCCTCACTGTGTCGCTGCAGGACCCGGAACCGGGCCCCATAGGGACGGGGGGACAGTCCGGGCGGATGGTCAGGGTTCCCCAAGGGACCCAGTGTGTTGCCAGGGCACTGGGAAAAGACAAGGTCTGGGTTCCGGTGTCCAACACCACCCTGCGAACTTGGGAGTAGTAAGAGATACCCTCCCCCAAGTCCGGAGGGCTATGGCACAAAAGGCCTCAGCTTACTCTGATGTCACTTGGGCTGCAGAGATGTAGTGTCCCAAGGGTGCCACAGTCTTATAGAAGTGCCTCTCGGCCTTGGATATCCATCCCCGACCCGCTGTGATCCCAGTCTTGGGAAAATGTTTTCTAACCCCTCGAGGTCCTTCTCAGCAGAGGACAGACTCGGGGCTTGGGGGCCTTAGGACCTGGCTACGCAGAAGGTGGAAGAGCACAGGGCCACCAGTCTGAAGACCAAGGTCAGGGCCCTACTTGTTTCAGCCTCAGGGTCCCCATGTGGAAGAGAATCCAGAATCACTGCTCCGGTCAGGTTGAGGAGGCCTTAGGTAGGAATGGGGCACCAGGACCGGAGAGGGAAACGGGGACAAGGGAGGCTTCTGCGGTTTCTCACATCGCCCATGGAACCCACGGGTCTGCTCCTGTGAGAGACACAGACACAGAGACAGAGAAGGGGACAGAGAATGAACCCAGGACAGAGGGAACCAGGAGAAGTCACAGACTCCATCAGCTTAGAAATGACATCCCGGCATTTTGTGCATTCTGTTCCTGACAGGGCCGTCACATTGGCCATCCACCCTGGAGGGCAGGGGTTTCCACAGAGATGTGTGGCCAGGACTCAGGTGTGCCAGGAGCCACTGTGGGGACGGCCCAGCGCATGGGCACAGACGAGCCCCATGGACCTGAGCCTAACAGTAATGGGAGCCCCTGGAATTCTGTGTTGGGAGAGGTCAAGGTCAGAATCAGTTCATTACTACCTTCCCACAGGGGCTGGGACACAGGCAGGTGTGGGGTGGCTTTGCCTGGACCCCAGAGCAGATTCAAGCCCCTGTGAGCTGTGTTCCATGACAAGCGCAGCCCCTGGCTCATCCTTGCATTGTCAGCTTGGCACCAGCCTCCTGTGATAGCAGGCACGGAACATTTGGAGAGGTCCCTAACACTAACCTTAAACTGTACCCTAAACCTACCCCGTACCCTAACCCCAACACCTACCAGAACACTAACCCCTAACCCTACCCCTGAACCGAACCCAAACCCTAAAGCGTACCCTAACCCTAACCCGTACCCTAAATGGTAGCCTAACCCTAAACCCTACCCTGTACGGTAAACCGTGCCCTAACCCCTACCCTATCTCTAACCCGTACCCTAACCCGTACCCTAACCCATGCCCTAACCAGTACCCTAACTCTGACCCTAACCCTCGGTCAACGAGAGGAAAGAGGAAATCCCCGGAAGTGTGGGGTTCATGAGACATTTGACCGCCAGTCCTGACAGGAAGATGACACTGTGCCAAATGGACCTGCTGATTTCTCAGAACACTGACATCCTGTGAAATGCTACATCACTGACCCACAGGCTGATGTTCCAAACCTTGGGTCTCCTAGATCCAGAGCAGAGAAGTGCTGTCAGGTGGGGATAAGTAGGTCCTCCGACCTATGGCCTGCACACCTGCTTCCAATTCTGGGAGAAGGGGAAACACACACTTGTTTCTAAGTAGTCATTATCTTCATTCTAAAGTAGACCCATGACCTTGACCTTTTTGGAAAAGCGAAATGACTCTTCCAAATGAAGACCTCAACTCATCTGTTCCTCATGCAACCTGAGTGCGACCAGGTTTACCCAGGCTCCAAGCCCCACCTGGAGGATCCTCCTGTACCATCTTGACAGCCCATGACCGGCACCAGCACCCCCGGGGGCACAATGCTGAATTTGGGGGAGGGCTCTGGGCCTTTTGGCCACCACACCTGTGCCCGGGGAAGCGGGAACCGGGAGGATCCTCCCAGATGATCCTCATGGAACCTTAGCAACATCCCTGAGGACATGGGGCACAATGCTGAAGCTTGAGGACGGCTCTGGGGTTTCTTGCCACCCACACCTGTGCCTGGGGGGGGGGCAGCGGGAACCTGGAGGGCCCTCCCAGACAATCCCAACGGACGATTAGCACCATCCCTGGGGAACACGGGGCACAATGCTGAAATTGGGGGATGGCCCTGGGGCTTGTCGCTACCGCACCTGTGCCTAGGGGAGCAGGAACCTGAAGGAACCTCCCAGATCATCATAACAGACCATGACCACCATCGCCCTGAGGACATGGGGCACAATGCTCAGTTGGAGTCCCTTGGTCCTGAAACCAGCAGGAACGGAGCTCAAAGGACAGAGAGGCGCCTCCCGGAGAATTTCCATCCAGGGAAAAGCGGCCCACTGGAGGGCACAGAAGCAGCAACCCCACCGACCCGCAGGCCATTTGAACAGGATCACCTCCTGCACTTACTTAGCACGTTGTCCGTCTTCGTGTGTGGACCGTGACTGGCCCGCTCAGGGATGGTGCGCTTCCAGAGGAGGGCTAGAAACTTTTCAGTGCTTGCTCGTGGGTCAGAGGACCAAAGCCCAAGGAAGCAGAGGCTATCCTTCTTCCTCTGGGGCTGGGGAAGTCAGCCACCGACCTGGGGCGGGACCGGGCCCAGGAGTGTGTTCTTTCTGAAGCCACTGCCTTCGGTGGGTGTTGCTTTGCCTAAAAAAGGCCCACTCACCCCAGAGTCAGGAGCAGTGACAGGCTGTCTCCAACCCTAGCCCAGGACCACGACCCGAAACCATCCTGCCTTTGGGAGGACAGGTCTCCTGCAGGAGCCTGGGAGGGGACTGGCCCCTCTCCCACCCCGGGCTCCAGGATGCCCGGGACCTGCAAGAGCTCTTCATCTGAGGAGGAGTCTTGGACAACAAGTGTATCTCGTCAGCCCAGCAAGTGAAATAACCAAAGCCCAAGGCTCAGGTTCTAACAGAAGCAGAATTTCAAAGTACTGTTTGGGGGAAGCCTCCTCCCCTCTTATGTGGCATTGGGGGTCCCCAAGGAAAGCCTTCTTTCGTCTCCTTCCCTCAGAGAGAGGAGCTGACCCCAAGTCCCGCGGTCCCCACCGTGTCCCAGTGCTGAGGAAGAGCCACACGCAGGGGCCTGGTGTCAGGAGTGTGGTCGGCCACTGCTCCGGGGCTCCCAGCCAGTGGTCTGGCGGCTACATGGAAGAGCTAAATTGATTTTGGGGGAAGGAGTGCTCACTGCCCACACCGCTCACCATCCCCCTCTGCACTCTGCAATCCAGGCTCGGTGCCCGGCTCACGTCCATCACCAGCACTCCACATGTTTCCGCCATGGGAGGGATCATTCAGCCTCACCCCATTGCACAGAAGAGGAAAGCGAGGCCCAGCGAGGAGAGGTTAAATGGCTCCAGTCCCAGAGCTGTTCAGCAGAGACCCTGGAAAGCCAGGCCTCCGGAGCCCCTGCTCGACCAGCCAGAGACTCCCTGAGGTGAAAGTGAGCCGTCCCCTGCCTGACCAGGCACGCAATGGCCCCTGACCTTCATGATGGCCTGTTCTTGACCGTGAAGATGAGCTGGCCGACTAGGAGGTGGAGTTCAGCTGGTGGGACAGGCTGTAGCTACAGGACAGAGTGACACATCTGAGCTAGCAGGGGCCA
Organism: Eumetopias jubatus; assembly: GCF_037043125.1. Lineage (NCBI taxonomy): Eukaryota > Metazoa > Chordata > Mammalia > Carnivora > Otariidae > Eumetopias > Eumetopias jubatus. The sequence goes on along the minus strand of NW_028274899.1, from coordinate 241,880 downwards.
CACTCTGGTCTCCCTCCCGGAGCCAGACCAGGAGCTGGAATCTCGGTGCCCGAGGGGCCGGCACACAACAGGGTCTGCACTGACCAGGGATCCATGGCCCCCAGGGAGAGTCCACTCTGCCCTCTCCCCGCTCCTGCCTGGCCTCACCTCTCCTCACTGTGTCGCTGCAGGACCCGGAACCGGGCCCCATAGGGACGGGGGGACAGTCCGGGCGGATGGTCAGGGTTCCCCAAGGGACCCAGGGTGTTGCCAGGGCACTGGGAAAAGACAAGGTCTGGGTTCCGGTGTCCAACACCACCCTGCGAACTTGGGAGTAGTAAGAGATACCCTCCCCCAAGTCCGGAGGGCTATGGCACAAAAGGCCTCAGCTTACTCTGATGTCACTTGGGCTGCAGAGATGTAGTGTCCCAAGGGTGCCACAGTCTTATAGAAGTGCCTCTCGGCCTTGGATATCCATCCCCGACCCGCTGTGATCCCAGTCTTGGGAAAATGTTTTCTAACCCCTCGAGGTCCTTCTCAGCAGAGGACAGACTCGGGGCTTGGGGGCCTTAGGACCTGGCTACGCAGAAGGTGGAAGAGCACAGGGCCACCAGTCTGAAGACCAAGGTCAGGGCCCTACTTGTTTCAGCCTCAGGGTCCCCATGTGGAAGAGAATCCAGAATCACTGCTCCGGTCAGGTTGAGGAGGCCTTAGGAAGGAATGGGGCACCAGGACCGGAGAGGGAAACGGGGACAAGGGAGGCTTCTGCGGTTTCTCACATCGCCCATGGAACCCACGGGTCTGCTCCTGTGAGAGACACAGACACAGAGACAGAGAAGGGGACAGAGAATGAACCCAGGACAGAGGGAACCAGGAGAAGTCACAGACTCCATCAGCTTAGAAATGACATCCCGGCATTTTGTGCCATTCTGTTCCTGACAGGGCCGTCACATTGGCCATCCACCCTGGAGGGCAGGGGTTTCCACAGAGATGTGTGGCCTGGACTCAGGTGTGCCAGGAGCCACTGTGGGGACGGCCCAGTGCATGGGCACAGACGAGGCCCGTGGACCTGAGCCTAACAGTAATGGGAGCCCCTGGAATTCTGTGTTGGGAGAGGTCAAGGTCAGAATCAGTTCATTACTACCTTCCCACAGGGGCTGGGACACAGGCAGGTGTGGGGTGGCTTTGCCTGGACCCCAGAGCAGATTCAAGCCCCTCTGAGCTGTGTTCCATGACAAGCGCAGCCCCTGGCTCATCCTTGCATTGTCAGCTTGGCACCAGCCTCCTGTGATAGCAGGCACGGAACATTTGGAGAGGTCCCTAACACTAACCTTAAACTGTACCCTAAACCTACCCCGTACCCTAACCCCAACACCTACCAGAACACTAACCCCTAACCCTACCCCTGAACCGAACCCAAACCCTAAAGCGTACCCTAACCCTAACCCGTACCCTAAATGGTAGCCTAACCCTAAACCCTACCCTGTACGGTAAACCGTGCCCTAACCCCTACCCTATCTCTAACCCGTACCCTAACCCGTACCCTAACCCATGCCCTAACCAGTACCCTAACTCTGACCCTAACCCTCGGTCAACGAGAGGAAAGAGGAAATCCCCGGAAGTGTGGGGTTCATGAGACATTTGACCGCCAGTCCTGACAGGAAGATGACACTGTGCCAAATGGACCTGCTGATTTCTCAGAACACTGACATCCTGTGAAATGCTACATCACTGACCCACAGGCTGATGTTCCAAACCTTGGGTCTCCTAGATCCAGAGCAGAGAAGTGCTGTCAGGTGGGGATAAGTAGGTCCTCCGACCTATGGCCTGCACACCTGCTTCCATTTCTGGGAGAAGGGGAAACACACACTTGTTTCTAAGTAGTCATTATCTTCATTCTAAAGTAGACCCATGACCTTGACCTTTTTGGAAAAGCGAAATGACTCTTCCAAATGAAGACCTCAACTCATCTGTTCCTCATGCAACCTGAGTGCGACCAGGTTTACCCAGGCTCCAAGCCCCACCTGGAGGATCCTCCTGTACCATCTTGACAGCCCATGACCGGCACCAGCACCCCCGGGGGCACAATGCTGAATTTGGGGGAGGGCTCTGGGCCTTTTGGCCACCACACCTGTGCCCGGGGAAGCGGGAACCGGGAGGATCCTCCCAGATGATCCTCATGGAACCTTAGCAACATCCCTGAGGACATGGGGCACAATGCTGAAGCTTGAGGACGGCTCTGGGGTTTCTTGCCACCCACACCTGTGCCTGGGGGGGGGGCAGCGGGAACCTGGAGGGCCCTCCCAGACAATCCCAACGGACGATTAGCACCATCCCTGGGGAACACGGGGCACAATGCTGAAATTGGGGGATGGCCCTGGGGCTTGTCGCTACCGCACCTGTGCCTAGGGGAGCAGGAACCTGAAGGAACCTCCCAGATCATCATAACAGACCATGACCACCATCGCCCTGAGGACATGGGGCACAATGCTCAGTTGGAGTCCCTTGGTCCTGAAACCAGCAGGAACGGAGCTCAAAGGACAGAGAGGCGCCTCCCGGAGAATTTCCATCCAGGGAAAAGCGGCCCACTGGAGGGCACAGAAGCAGCAACCCCACCGACCCGCAGGCCATTTGAACAGGATCACCTCCTGCACTTACTTAGCACGTTGTCCGTCTTCGTGTGTGGACCGTGACTGGCCCGCTCAGGGATGGTGCGCTTCCAGAGGAGGGCTAGAAACTTTTCAGTGCTTGCTCGTGGGTCAGAGGACCAAAGCCCAAGGAAGCAGAGGCTATCCTTCTTCCTCTGGGGCTGGGGAAGTCAGCCACCGACCTGGGGCGGGACCGGGCCCAGGAGTGTGTTCTTTCTGAAGCCACTGCCTTCGGTGGGTGTTGCTTTGCCTAAAAAAGGCCCACTCACCCCAGAGTCAGGAGCAGTGACAGGCTGTCTCCAACCCTAGCCCAGGACCACGACCCGAAACCATCCTGCCTTTGGGAGGACAGGTCTCCTGCAGGAGCCTGGGAGGGGACTGGCCCCTCTCCCACCCCGGGCTCCAGGATGCCCGGGACCTGCAAGAGCTCTTCATCTGAGGAGGAGTCTTGGACAACAAGTGTATCTCGTCAGCCCAGCAAGTGAAATAACCAAAGCCCAAGGCTCAGGTTCTAACAGAAGCAGAATTTCAAAGTACTGTTTGGGGGAAGCCTCCTCCCCTCTTATGTGGCATTGGGGGTCCCCAAGGAAAGCCTTCTTTCGTCTCCTTCCCTCAGAGAGAGGAGCTGACCCCAAGTCCCGCGGTCCCCACCGTGTCCCAGTGCTGAGGAAGAGCCACACGCAGGGGCCTGGTGTCAGGAGTGTGGTCGGCCACCGCTCCGGGGCTCCCAGCCAGTGGTCTGGCGGCTACATGGAAGAGCTAAATTGATTTTGGGGGAAGGAGTGCTCACTGCCCACACCGCTCACCATCCCCCTCTGCACTCTGCAATCCAGGCTCGGTGCCCGGCTCACGTCCATCACCAGCACTCCACATGTTTCCGCCATGGGAGGGATCATTCAGCCTCACCCCATTGCACAGAAGAGGAAAGCGAGGCCCAGCGAGGAGAGGTTAAATGGCTCCAGTCCCAGAGCTGTTCAGCAGAGACCCTGGAAAGCCAGGCCTCCGGAGCCCCTGCTCGACCAGCCAGAGACTCCCTGAGGTGAAAGTGAGCCGTCCCCTGCCTGACCAGGCACGCAATGGCCCCTGACCTTCATGATGGCCTGTTCTTGACCGTGAAGATGAGCTGGCCGACTAGGAGGTGGAGTTCAGCTGGTGGGACAGGCTGTAGCTACAGGACAGAGTGACACATCTGAGCTAGCAGGGGCCACACTCTGGTCTCCCTCCCGGAGCCAGACCAGGAGCTGGAATCTCGGTGCCCGAGGGGCCGGCACACAACAGGGTCTGCACTGACCAGGGATCCGTGGCCCCCAGGGAGAGTCCACTCTGCCCTCTCCCCGCTCCTGCCTGGCCTCACCTCTCCTCACTGTGTCGCTGCAGGACCCGGAACCGGGCCCCATAGGGACGGGGGGACAGTCCGGGCGGATGGTCAGGGTTCCCCAAGGGACCCAGGGTGTTGCCAGGGCACTGGGAAAAGACAAGGTCTGGGTTCCGGTGTCCAACACCACCCTGCGAACTTGGGAGTAGTAAGAGATACCCTCCCCCAAGTCCGGAGGGCTATGGCACAAAAGGCCTCAGCTTACTCTGATGTCACTTGGGCTGCAGAGATGTAGTGTCCCAAGGGTGCCACAGTCTTATAGAAGTGCCTCTCGGCCTTGGATATCCATCCCCGACCCGCTGTGATCCCAGTCTTGGGAAAATGTTTTCTAACCCCTCGAGGTCCTTCTCAGCAGAGGACAGACTCGGGGCTTGGGGGCCTTAGGAACTGGCTACGCAGAAGGTGGAAGAGCACAGGGCCACCAGTCTGAAGACCAAGGTCAGGGCCCTACTTGTTTCAGCCTCAGGGTCCCCATGTGGAAGAGAATCCAGAATCACTGCTCCGGTCAGGTTGAGGAGGCCTTAGGAAGGAATGGGGCACCAGGACCGGAGAGGGAAACGGGGACAAGGGAGGCTTCTGCGGTTTCTCACATCGCCCATGGAACCCACGGGTCTGCTCCTGTGAGAGACACAGACACAGAGACAGAGAAGGGGACAGAGAATGAACCCAGGACAGAGGGAACCAGGAGAAGTCACAGACTCCATCAGCTTAGAAATGACATCCCGGCATTTTGTGCCATTCTGTTCCTGACAGGGCCGTCACATTGGCCATCCACCCTGGAGGGCAGGGGTTTCCACAGAGATGTGTGGCCTGGACTCAGGTGTGCCAGGAGCCACTGTGGGGACGGCCCAGCGCATGGGCACAGACGAGGCCCGTGGACCTGAGCCTAACAGTAATGGGAGCCCCTGGAATTCTGTGTTGGGAGAGGTCAAGGTCAGAATCAGTTCATTACTACCTTCCCACAAGGGCTGGGACACAGGCAGGTGTGGGGTGGCTTTGCCTGGACCCCAGAGCAGATTCAAGCCCCTCTGAGCTGTGTTCCATGACAAGCGCAGCCCCTGGCTCATCCTTGCATTGTCAGCTTGGCACCAGCCTCCTGTGATAGCAGGCACGGAACATTTGGAGAGGTCCCTAACACTAACCTTAAACTGTACCCTAAACCTACCCCGTACCCTAACCCCAACACCTACCAGAACACTAACCCCTAACCCTACCCCTGAACCGAACCCAAACCCTAAAGCGTACCCTAACCCTAACCCGTACCCTAAATGGTAGCCTAACCCTAAACCCTACCCTGTACGGTAAACCGTGCCCTAACCCCTACCCTATCTCTAACCCGTACCCTAACCCGTACCCTAACCCATGCCCTAACCAGTACCCTAACTCTGACCCTAACCCTCGGTCAACGAGAGGAAAGAGGAAATCCCCGGAAGTGTGGGGTTCATGAGACATTTGACCGCCAGTCCTGACAGGAAGATGACACTGTGCCAAATGGACCTGCTGATTTCTCAGAACACTGACATCCTGTGAAATGCTACATCACTGACCCACAGGCTGATGTTCCAAACCTTGGGTCTCCTAGATCCAGAGCAGAGAAGTGCTGTCAGGTGGGGATAAGTAGGTCCTCCGACCTATGGCCTGCACACCTGCTTCCAATTCTGGGAGAAGGGGAAACACACACTTGTTTCTAAGTAGTCATTATCTTCATTCTAAAGTAGACCCATGACCTTGACCTTTTTGGAAAAGCGAAATGACTCTTCCAAATGAAGACCTCAACTCATCTGTTCCTCATGCAACCTGAGTGCGACCAGGTTTACCCAGGCTCCAAGCCCCACCTGGAGGATCCTCCTGTACCATCTTGACAGCCCATGACCGGCACCAGCACCCCCGGGGGCACAATGCTGAATTTGGGGGAGGGCTCTGGGCCTTTTGGCCACCACACCTGTGCCCGGGGAAGCGGGAACCGGGAGGATCCTCCCAGATGATCCTCATGGAACCTTAGCAACATCCCTGAGGACATGGGGCACAATGCTGAAGCTTGAGGACGGCTCTGGGGTTTCTTGCCACCCACACCTGTGCCTGGGGGGGGGCAGCGGGAACCTGGAGGGCCCTCCCAGACAATCCCAACGGACGATTAGCACCATCCCTGGGGAACACGGGGCACAATGCTGAAATTGGGGGATGGCCCTGGGGCTTGTCGCTACCGCACCTGTGCCTAGGGGAGCAGGAACCTGAAGGAACCTCCCAGATCATCATAACAGACCATGACCACCATCGCCCTGAGGACATGGGGCACAATGCTCAGTTGGAGTCCCTTGGTCCTGAAACCAGCAGGAACGGAGCTCAAAGGACAGAGAGGCGCCTCCCGGAGAATTTCCATCCAGGGAAAAGCGGCCCACTGGAGGGCACAGAAGCAGCAACCCCACCGACCCGCAGGCCATTTGAACAGGATCACCTCCTGCACTTACTTAGCACGTTGTCCGTCTTCGTGTGTGGACCGTGACTGGCCCGCTCAGGGATGGTGCGCTTCCAGAGGAGGGCTAGAAACTTTTCAGTGCTTGCTCGTGGGTCAGAGGACCAAAGCCCAAGGAAGCAGAGGCTATCCTTCTTCCTCTGGGGCTGGGGAAGTCAGCCACCGACCTGGGGCGGGACCGGGCCCAGGAGTGTGTTCTTTCTGAAGCCACTGCCTTCGGTGGGTGTTGCTTTGCCTAAAAAAGGCCCACTCACCCCAGAGTCAGGAGCAGTGACAGGCTGTCTCCAACCCTAGCCCAGGACCACGACCCGAAACCATCCTGCCTTTGGGAGGACAGGTCTCCTGCAGGAGCCTGGGAGGGGACTGGCCCCTCTCCCACCCCGGGCTCCAGGATGCCCGGGACCTGCAAGAGCTCTTCATCTGAGGAGGAGTCTTGGACAACAAGTGTATCTCGTCAGCCCAGCAAGTGAAATAACCAAAGCCCAAGGCTCAGGTTCTAACAGAAGCAGAATTTCAAAGTACTGTTTGGGGGAAGCCTCCTCCCCTCTTATGTGGCATTGGGGGTCCCCAAGGAAAGCCTTCTTTCGTCTCCTTCCCTCAGAGAGAGGAGCTGACCCCAAGTCCCGCGGTCCCCACCGTGTCCCAGTGCTGAGGAAGAGCCACACGCAGGGGCCTGGTGTCAGGAGTGTGGTCGGCCACTGCTCCGGGGCTCCCAGCCAGTGGTCTGGCGGCTACATGGAAGAGCTAAATTGATTTTGGGGGAAGGAGTGCTCACTGCCCACACCGCTCACCATCCCCCTCTGCACTCTGCAATCCAGGCTCGGTGCCCGGCTCACGTCCATCACCAGCACTCCACATGTTTCCGCCATGGGAGGGATCATTCAGCCTCACCCCATTGCACAGAAGAGGAAAGCGAGGCCCAGCGAGGAGAGGTTAAATGGCTCCAGTCCCAGAGCTGTTCAGCAGAGACCCTGGAAAGCCAGGCCTCCGGAGCCCCTGCTCGACCAGCCAGAGACTCCCTGAGGTGAAAGTGAGCCGTCCCCTGCCTGACCAGGCACGCAATGGCCCCTGACCTTCATGATGGCCTGTTCTTGACCGTGAAGATGAGCTGGCCGACTAGGAGGTGGAGTTCAGCTGGTGGGACAGGCTGTAGCTACAGGACAGAGTGACACATCTGAGCTAGCAGGGGCCACACTCTGGTCTCCCTCCCGGAGCCAGACCAGGAGCTGGAATCTCGGTGCCCGAGGGGCCGGCACACAACAGGGTCTGCACTGACCAGGGATCCATGGCCCCCAGGGAGAGTCCACTCTGCCCTCTCCCCGCTCCTGCCTGGCCTCACCTCTCCTCACTGTGTCGCTGCAGGACCCGGAACCGGGCCCCATAGGGACGGGGGGACAGTCCGGGCGGATGGTCAGGGTTCCCCAAGGGACCCAGGGTGTTGCCAGGGCACTGGGAAAAGACAAGGTCTGGGTTCCGGTGTCCAACACCACCCTGCGAACTTGGGAGTAGTAAGAGATACCCTCCCCCAAGTCCGGAGGGCTATGGCACAAAAGGCCTCAGCTTACTCTGATGTCACTTGGGCTGCAGAGATGTAGTGTCCCAAGGGTGCCACAGTCTTATAGAAGTGCCTCTCGGCCTTGGATATCCATCCCCGACCCGCTGTGATCCCAGTCTTGGGAAAATGTTTTCTAACCCCTCGAGGTCCTTCTCAGCAGAGGACAGACTCGGGGCTTGGGGGCCTTAGGACCTGGCTACGCAGAAGGTGGAAGAGCACAGGGCCACCAGTCTGAAGACCAAGGTCAGGGCCCTACTTGTTTCAGCCTCAGGGTCCCCATGTGGAAGAGAATCCAGAATCACTGCTCCGGTCAGGTTGAGGAGGCCTTAGGAAGGAATGGGGCACCAGGACCGGAGAGGGAAACGGGGACAAGGGAGGCTTCTGCGGTTTCTCACATCGCCCATGGAACCCACGGGTCTGCTCCTGTGAGAGACACAGACACAGAGACAGAGAAGGGGACAGAGAATGAACCCAGGACAGAGGGAACCAGGAGAAGTCACAGACTCCATCAGCTTAGAAATGACATCCCGGCATTTTGTGCCATTCTGTTCCTGACAGGGCCGTCACATTGGCCATCCACCCTGGAGGGCAGGGGTTTCCACAGAGATGTGTGGCCTGGACTCAGGTGTGCCAGGAGCCACTGTGGGGACGGCCCAGTGCATGGGCACAGACGAGGCCCGTGGACCTGAGCCTAACAGTAATGGGAGCCCCTGGAATTCTGTGTTGGGAGAGGTCAAGGTCAGAATCAGTTCATTACTACCTTCCCACAGGGGCTGGGACACAGGCAGGTGTGGGGTGGCTTTGCCTGGACCCCAGAGCAGATTCAAGCCCCTCTGAGCTGTGTTCCATGACAAGCGCAGCCCCTGGCTCATCCTTGCATTGTCAGCTTGGCACCAGCCTCCTGTGATAGCAGGCACGGAACATTTGGAGAGGTCCCTAACACTAACCTTAAACTGTACCCTAAACCTACCCCGTACCCTAACCCCAACACCTACCAGAACACTAACCCCTAACCCTACCCCTGAACCGAACCCAAACCCTAAAGCGTACCCTAACCCTAACCCGTACCCTAAATGGTAGCCTAACCCTAAACCCTACCCTGTACGGTAAACCGTGCCCTAACCCCTACCCTATCTCTAACCCGTACCCTAACCCGTACCCTAACCCATGCCCTAACCAGTACCCTAACTCTGACCCTAACCCTCGGTCAACGAGAGGAAAGAGGAAATCCCCGGAAGTGTGGGGTTCATGAGACATTTGACCGCCAGTCCTGACAGGAAGATGACACTGTGCCAAATGGACCTGCTGATTTCTCAGAACACTGACATCCTGTGAAATGCTACATCACTGACCCACAGGCTGATGTTCCAAACCTTGGGTCTCCTAGATCCAGAGCAGAGAAGTGCTGTCAGGTGGGGATAAGTAGGTCCTCCGACCTATGGCCTGCACACCTGCTTCCATTTCTGGGAGAAGGGGAAACACACACTTGTTTCTAAGTAGTCATTATCTTCATTCTAAAGTAGACCCATGACCTTGACCTTTTTGGAAAAGCGAAATGACTCTTCCAAATGAAGACCTCAACTCATCTGTTCCTCATGCAACCTGAGTGCGACCAGGTTTACCCAGGCTCCAAGCCCCACCTGGAGGATCCTCCTGTACCATCTTGACAGCCCATGACCGGCACCAGCACCCCCGGGGGCACAATGCTGAATTTGGGGGAGGGCTCTGGGCCTTTTGGCCACCACACCTGTGCCCGGGGAAGCGGGAACCGGGAGGATCCTCCCAGATGATCCTCATGGAACCTTAGCAACATCCCTGAGGACATGGGGCACAATGCTGAAGCTTGAGGACGGCTCTGGGGTTTCTTGCCACCCACACCTGTGCCTGGGGGGGGGGCAGCGGGAACCTGGAGGGCCCTCCCAGACAATCCCAACGGACGATTAGCACCATCCCTGGGGAACACGGGGCACAATGCTGAAATTGGGGGATGGCCCTGGGCTTGTCGCTACCGCACCTGTGCCTAGGGGAGCAGGAACCTGAAGGAACCTCCCAGATCATCATAACAGACCATGACCACCATCGCCCTGAGGACATGGGGCACAATGCTCAGTTGGAGTCCCTTGGTCCTGAAACCAGCAGGAACGGAGCTCAAAGGACAGAGAGGCGCCTCCCGGAGAATTTCCATCCAGGGAAAAGCGGCCCACTGGAGGGCACAGAAGCAGCAACCCCACCGACCCGCAGGCCATTTGAACAGGATCACCTCCTGCACTTACTTAGCACGTTGTCCGTCTTCGTGTGTGGACCGTGACTGGCCCGCTCAGGGATGGTGCGCTTCCAAAGGAGGGCTAGAAACTTTTCAGTGCTTGCTCGTGGGTCAGAGGACCAAAGCCCAAGGAAGCAGAGGCTATCCTTCTTCCTCTGGGGCTGGGGAAGTCAGCCACCGACCTGGGGCGGGACCGGGCCCAGGAGTGTGTTCTTTCTGAAGCCACTGCCTTCGGTGGGTGTTGCTTTGCCTAAAAAAGGCCCACTCACCCCAGAGTCAGGAGCAGTGACAGGCTGTCTCCAACCCTAGCCCAGGACCACGACCCGAAACCATCCTGCCTTTGGGAGGACAGGTCTCCTGCAGGAGCCTGGGAGGGGACTGGCCCCTCTCCCACCCCGGGCTCCAGGATGCCCGGGACCTGCAAGAGCTCTTCATCTGAGGAGGAGTCTTGGAGAACAAGTGTATCTCGTCAGCCCAGCAAGTGAAATAACCAAAGCCCAAGGCTCAGGTTCTAACAGAAGCAGAATTTCAAAGTACTGTTTGGGGGAAGCCTCCTCCCCTCTTATGTGGCATTGGGGGTCCCCAAGGAAAGCCTTCTTTCGTCTCCTTCCCTCAGAGAGAGGAGCTGACCCCAAGTCCCGCGGTCCCCACCGTGTCCCAGTGCTGAGGAAGAGCCACACGCAGGGGCCTGGTGTCAGGAGTGTGGTCGGCCACCGCTCCGGGGCTCCCAGCCAGTGGTCTGGCGGCTACATGGAAGAGCTAAATTGATTTTGGGGGAAGGAGTGCTCACTGCCCACACCGCTCACCATCCCCCTCTGCACTCTGCAATCCAGGCTCGGTGCCCGGCTCACGTCCATCACCAGCACTCCACATGTTTCCGCCATGGGAGGGATCATTCAGCCTCACCCCATTGCACAGAAGAGGAAAGCGAGGCCCAGCGAGGAGAGGTTAAATGGCTCCAGTCCCAGAGCTGTTCAGCAGAGACCCTGGAAAGCCAGGCCTCCGGAGCCCCTGCTCGACCAGCCAGAGACTCCCTGAGGTGAAAGTGAGCCGTCCCCTGCCTGACCAGGCACGCAATGGCCCCTGACCTTCATGATGGCCTGTTCTTGACCGTGAAGATGAGCTGGCCGACTAGGAGGTGGAGTTCAGCTGGTGGGACAGGCTGTAGCTACAGGACAGAGTGACACATCTGAGCTAGCAGGGGCCACACTCTGGTCTCCCTCCCGGAGCCAGACCAGGAGCTGGAATCTCGGTGCCCGAGGGGCCGGCACACAACAGGGTCTGCACTGACCAGGGATCCGTGGCCCCCAGGGAGAGTCCACTCTGCCCTCTCCCCGCTCCTGCCTGGCCTCACCTCTCCTCACTGTGTCGCTGCAGGACCCGGAACCGGGCCCCATAGGGACGGGGGGACAGTCCGGGCGGATGGTCAGGGTTCCCCAAGGGACCCAGGGTGTTGCCAGGGCACTGGGAAAAGACAAGGTCTGGGTTCCGGTGTCCAACACCACCCTGCGAACTTGGGAGTAGTAAGAGATACCCTCCCCCAAGTCCGGAGGGCTATGGCACAAAAGGCCTCAGCTTACTCTGATGTCACTTGGGCTGCAGAGATGTAGTGTCCCAAGGGTGCCACAGTCTTATAGAAGTGCCTCTCGGCCTTGGATATCCATCCCCGACCCGCTGTGATCCCAGTCTTGGGAAAATGTTTTCTAACCCCTCGAGGTCCTTCTCAGCAGAGGACAGACTCGGGGCTTGGGGGCCTTAGGAACTGGCTACGCAGAAGGTGGAAGAGCACAGGGCCACCAGTCTGAAGACCAAGGTCAGGGCCCTACTTGTTTCAGCCTCAGGGTCCCCATGTGGAAGAGAATCCAGAATCACTGCTCCGGTCAGGTTGAGGAGGCCTTAGGAAGGAATGGGGCACCAGGACCGGAGAGGGAAACGGGGACAAGGGAGGCTTCTGCGGTTTCTCACATCGCCCATGGAACCCACGGGTCTGCTCCTGTGAGAGACACAGACACAGAGACAGAGAAGGGGACAGAGAATGAACCCAGGACAGAGGGAACCAGGAGAAGTCACAGACTCCATCAGCTTAGAAATGACATCCCGGCATTTTGTGCCATTCTGTTCCTGACAGGGCCGTCACATTGGCCATCCACCCTGGAGGGCAGGGGTTTCCACAGAGATGTGTGGCCTGGACTCAGGTGTGCCAGGAACCACTGTGGGGACGGCCCAGCGCATGGGCACAGACGAGGCCCGTGGACCTGAGCCTAACAGTAATGGGAGCCCCTGGAATTCTGTGTTGGGAGAGGTCAAGGTCAGAATCAGTTCATTACTACCTTCCCACAAGGGCTGGGACACAGGCAGGTGTGGGGTGGCTTTGCCTGGACCCCAGAGCAGATTCAAGCCCCTCTGAGCTGTGTTCCATGACAAGCGCAGCCCCTGGCTCATCCTTGCATTGTCAGCTTGGCACCAGCCTCCTGTGATAGCAGGCACGGAACATTTGGAGAGGTCCCTAACACTAACCTTAAACTGTACCCTAAACCTACCCCGTACCCTAACCCCAACACCTACCAGAACACTAACCCCTAACCCTACCCCTGAACCGAACCCAAACCCTAAAGCGTACCCTAACCCTAACCCGTACCCTAAATGGTAGCCTAACCCTAAACCCTACCCTGTACGGTAAACCGTGCCCTAACCCCTACCCTATCCCTAACCCGTACCCTAACCCGTACCCTAACCCATGCCCTAACCAGTACCCTAACTCTGACCCTAACCCTCGATCAACGAGAGGAAAGAGGAAATCCCCGGAAGTGTGGGGTTCATGAGACATTTGACCGCCAGTCCTGACAGGAAGATGACACTGTGCCAAATGGACCTGCTGATTTCTCAGAACACTGACATCCTGTGAAATGCTACATCACTGACCCACAGGCTGATGTTCCAAACCTTGGGTCTCCTAGATCCAGAGCAGAGAAGTGCTGTCAGGTGGAGATAAGTAGGTCCTCCGACCTATGGCCTGCACACCTGCTTCCATTTCTGGGAGAAGGGGAAACACACACTTGTTTCTAAGTAGTCATTATCTTCATTCTAAAGTAGACCCATGACCTTGACCTTTTTGGAAAAGCGAAATGACTCTTCCAAATGAAGACCTCAACTCATCTGTTCCTCATGCAACCTGAGTGCGACCAGGTTTACCCAGGCTCCAAGCCCCACCTGGAGGATCCTCCTGTACCATCTTGACAGCCCATGACCGGCACCAGCACCCCCGGGGGCACAATGCTGAATTTGGGGGAGGGCTCTGGGCCTTTTGGCCACCACACCTGTGCCCGGGGAAGCGGGAACCGGGAGGATCCTCCCAGATGATCCTCATGGAACCTTAGCAACATCCCTGAGGACATGGGGCACAATGCTGAAGCTTGAGGACGGCTCTGGGGTTTCTTGCCACCCACACCTGTGCCTGGGGGGGGGGGCAGCGGGAACCTGGAGGGCCCTCCCAGACAATCCCAACGGACGATTAGCACCATCCCTGGGGAACACGGGGCACAATGCTGAAATTGGGGGATGGCCCTGGGGCTTGTCGCTACCGCACCTGTGCCTAGGGGAGCAGGAACCTGAAGGAACCTCCCAGATCATCATAACAGACCATGACCACCATCGCCCTGAGGACATGGGGCACAATGCTCAGTTGGAGTCCCTTGGTCCTGAAACCAGCAGGAACGGAGCTCAAAGGACAGAGAGGCGCCTCCCGGAGAATTTCCATCCAGGGAAAAGCGGCCCACTGGAGGGCACAGAAGCAGCAACCCCACCGACCCGCAGGCCATTTGAACAGGATCACCTCCTGCACTTACTTAGCACGTTGTCCGTCTTCGTGTGTGGACCGTGACTGGCCCGCTCAGGGATGGTGCGCTTCCAGAGGAGGGCTAGAAACTTTTCAGTGCTTGCTCGTGGGTCAGAGGACCAAAGCCCAAGGAAGCAGAGGCTATCCTTCTTCCTCTGGGGCTGGGGAAGTCAGCCACCGACCTGGGGCGGGACCGGGCCCAGGAGTGTGTTCTTTCTGAAGCCACTGCCTTCGGTGGGTGTTGCTTTGCCTAAAAAAGGCCCACTCACCCCAGAGTCAGGAGCAGTGACAGGCTGTCTCCAACCCTAGCCCAGGACCACGACCCGAAACCATCCTGCCTTTGGGAGGACAGGTCTCCTGCAGGAGCCTGGGAGGGGACTGGCCCCTCTCCCACCCCGGGCTCCAGGATGCCCGGGACCTGCAAGAGCTCTTCATCTGAGGAGGAGTCTTGGAGAACAAGTGTATCTCGTCAGCCCAGCAAGTGAAATAACCAAAGCCCAAGGCTCAGGTTCTAACAGAAGCAGAATTTCAAAGTACTGTTTGGGGGAAGCCTCCTCCCCTCTTATGTGGCATTGGGGGTCCCCAAGGAAAGCCTTCTTTCGTCTCCTTCCCTCAGAGAGAGGAGCTGACCCCAAGTCCCGCGGTCCCCACCGTGTCCCAGTGCTGAGGAAGAGCCACACGCAGGGGCCTGGTGTCAGGAGTGTGGTCGGCCACTGCTCCGGGGCTCCCAGCCAGTGGTCTGGCGGCTACATGGAAGAGCTAAATTGATTTTGGGGGAAGGAGTGCTCACTGCCCACACCGCTCACCATCCCCCTCTGCACTCTGCAATCCAGGCTCGGTGCCCGGCTCACGTCCATCACCAGCACTCCACATGTTTCCGCCATGGGAGGGATCATTCAGCCTCACCCCATTGCACAGAAGAGGAAAGCGAGGCCCAGCGAGGAGAGGTTAAATGGCTCCAGTCCCAGAGCTGTTCAGCAGAGACCCTGGAAAGCCAGGCCTCCGGAGCCCCTGCTCGACCAGCCAGAGACTCCCTGAGGTGAAAGTGAGCCGTCCCCTGCCTGACCAGGCACGCAATGGCCCCTGACCTTCATGATGGCCTGTTCTTGACCGTGAAGATGAGCTGGCCGACTAGGAGGTGGAGTTCAGCTGGTGGGACAGGCTGTAGCTACAGGACAGAGTGACACATCTGAGCTAGCAGGGGCCACACTCTGGTCTCCCTCCCGGAGCCAGACCAGGAGCTGGAATCTCGGTGCCCGAGGGGCCGGCACACAACAGGGTCTGCACTGACCAGGGATCCATGGCCCCCAGGGAGAGTCCACTCTGCCCTCTCCCCGCTCCTGCCTGGCCTCACCTCTCCTCACTGTGTTGCTGCAGGACCCGGAACCGGGCCCCATAGGGACGGGGGGACAGTCCGGGCGGATGGTCAGGGTTCCCCAAGGGACCCAGGGTGTTGCCAGGGCACTGGGAAAAGACAAGGTCTGGGTTCCGGTGTCCAACACCACCCTGCGAACTTGGGAGTAGTAAGAGATACCCTCCCCCAAGTCCGGAGGGCTATGGCACAAAAGGCCTCAGCTTACTCTGATGTCACTTGGGCTGCAGAGATGTAGTGTCCCAAGGGTGCCACAGTCTTATAGAAGTGCCTCTCGGCCTTGGATATCCATCCCCGACCCGCTGTGATCCCAGTCTTGGGAAAATGTTTTCTAACCCCTCGAGGTCCTTCTCAGCAGAGGACAGACTCGGGGCTTGGGGGCCTTAGGACCTGGCTACGCAGAAGGTGGAAGAGCACAGGGCCACCAGTCTGAAGACCAAGGTCAGGGCCCTACTTGTTTCAGCCTCAGGGTCCCCATGTGGAAGAGAATCCAGAATCACTGCTCCGGTCAGGTTGAGGAGGCCTTAGGAAGGAATGGGGCACCAGGACCGGAGAGGGAAACGGGGACAAGGGAGGCTTCTGCGGTGTCTCACATCGCCCATGGAACCCACGGGTCTGCTCCTGTGAGAGACACAGACACAGAGACAGAGAAGGGGACAGAGAATGAACCCAGGACAGAGGGAACCAGGAGAAGTCACAGACTCCATCAGCTTAGAAATGACATCCCGGCATTTTGTGCCATTCTGTTCCTGACAGGGCCGTCACATTGGCCATCCACCCTGGAGGGCAGGGGTTTCCACAGAGATGTGTGGCCAGGACTCAGGTGTGCCAGGAGCCACTGTGGGGACGGCCCAGCGCATGGGCACAGACGAGGCCCGTGGACCTGAGCCTAACAGTAATGGGAGCCCCTGGAATTCTGTGTTGGGAGAGGTCAAGGTCAGAATCAGTTCATTACTACCTTCCCACAGGGGCTGGGACACAGGCAGGTGTGGGGTGGCTTTGCCTGGACCCCAGAGCAGATTCAAGCCCCTCTGAGCTGTGTTCCATGACAAGCGCAGCCCCTGGCTCATCCTTGCATTGTCAGCTTGGCACCAGCCTCCTGTGATAGCAGGCACGGAACATTTGGAGAGGTCCCTAACACTAACCTTAAACTGTACCCTAAACCTACCCCGTACCCT
The DNA here is from genome assembly GCF_037043125.1 of Eumetopias jubatus. NCBI lineage: Eukaryota > Metazoa > Chordata > Mammalia > Carnivora > Otariidae > Eumetopias > Eumetopias jubatus. Next base: position 225,202 of record NW_028274899.1, on the reverse strand, counting down.
AACCCCAACACCTACCAGAACACTAACCCCTAACCTTACCCGTGAACCGAACCCAAACCCTAAAGCGTACCCTAACCCTAACCCGTACCCTAAATGTTAGCCTAACCCTAAACCCTACCCTGTACGGTAAACCGTGCCCTAACCCCTACCCTATCTCTAACCCGTACCCTAACCCGTACCCTAACCCATGCCCTAACCAGTACCCTAACTCTGACCCTAACCCTCGGTCAACGAGAGGAAAGAGGAAATCCCCGGAAGTGTGGGGTTCATGAGACATTTGACCGCCAGTCCTGACAGGAAGATGACACTGTGCCAAATGGACCTGCTGATTTCTCAGAACACTGACATCCTGTGAAATGCTACATCACTGACCCACAGGCTGATGTTCCAAACCTTGGGTCTCCTAGATCCAGAGCAGAGAAGTGCTGTCAGGTGGGGATAAGTAGGTCCTCCGACCTATGGCCTGCACACCTGCTTCCATTTCTGGGAGAAGGGGAAACACACACTTGTTTCTAAGTAGTCATTATCTTCATTCTAAAGTAGACCCATGACCTTGACCTTTTTGGAAAAGCGAAATGACTCTTCCAAATGAAGACCTCAACTCATCTGTTCCTCATGCAACCTGAGTGCGACTAGGTTTACCCAGGCTCCAAGCCCCACCTGGAGGATCCTCCTGTACCATCTTGACAGCCCATGACCGGCACCAGCACCCCCGGGGGCACAATGCTGAATTTGGGGGAGGGCTCTGGGCCTTTTGGCCACCACACCTGTGCCCGGGGAAGCGGGAACCGGGAGGATCCTCCCAGATGATCCTCATGGAACCTTAGCAACATCCCTGAGGACATGGGGCACAATGCTGAAGCTTGAGGACGGCTCTGGGGTTTCTTGCCACCCACACCTGTGCCTGGGGGGGGGGCAGCGGGAACCTGGAGGGCCCTCCCAGACAATCCCAACGGACGATTAGCACCATCCCTGGGGAACACGGGGCACAATGCTGAAATTGGGGGATGGCCCTGGGGCTTGTCGCTACCGCACCTGTGCCTAGGGGAGCAGGAACCTGAAGGAACCTCCCAGATCATCATAACAGACCATGACCACCATCGCCCTGAGGACATGGGGCACAATGCTCAGTTGGAGTCCCTTGGTCCTGAAACCAGCAGGAACGGAGCTCAAAGGACAGAGAGGCGCCTCCCGGAGAATTTCCATCCAGGGAAAAGCGGCCCACTGGAGGGCACAGAAGCAGCAACCCCACCGACCCGCAGGCCATTTGAACAGGATCACCTCCTGCACTTACTTAGCACGTTGTCCGTCTTCGTGTGTGGACCGTGACTGGCCCGCTCAGGGATGGTGCGCTTCCAGAGGGGGGCTAGAAACTTTTCAGTGCTTGCTCGTGGGTCAGAGGACCAAAGCCCAAGGAAGCAGAGGCTATCCTTCTTCCTCTGGGGCTGGGGAAGTCAGCCACCGACCTGGGGCGGGACCGGGCCCAGGAGTGTGTTGTTTCTGAAGCCACTGCCTTCGGTGGGTGTTGCTTTGCCTAAAAAAGGCCCACTCACCCCAGAGTCAGGAGCAGTGACAGGCTGTCTCCAACCCTAGCCCAGGACCACGACCCGAAACCATCCTGCCTTTGGGAGGACAGGTCTCCTGCAGGAGCCTGGGAGGGGACTGGCCCCTCTCCCACCCCGGGCTCCAGGATGCCCGGGACCTGCAAGAGCTCTTCATCTGAGGAGGAGTCTTGGAGAACAAGTGTATCTCGTCAGCCCAGCAAGTGAAATAACCAAAGCCCAAGGCTCAGGTTCTAACAGAAGCAGAATTTCAAAGTACTGTTTGGGGGAAGCCTCCTCCCCTCTTATGTGGCATTGGGGGTCCCCAAGGAAAGCCTTCTTTCGTCTCCTTCCCTCAGAGAGAGGAGCTGACCCCAAGTCCCGCGGTCCCCACCGTGTCCCAGTGCTGAGGAAGAGCCACACGCAGGGGCCTGGTGTCAGGAGTGTGGTCGGCCACTGCTCCGGGGCTCCCAGCCAGTGGTCTGGCGGCTACATGGAAGAGCTAAATTGATTTTGGGGGAAGGAGTGCTCACTGCCCACACCGCTCACCATCCCCCTCTGCACTCTGCAATCCAGGCTCGGTGCCCGGCTCACGTCCATCACCAGCACTCCACATGTTTCCGCCATGGGAGGGATCATTCAGCCTCACCCCATTGCACAGAAGAGGAAAGCGAGGCCCAGCGAGGAGAGGTTAAATGGCTCCAGTCCCAGAGCTGTTCAGCAGAGACCCTGGAAAGCCAGGCCTCCGGAGCCCCTGCTCGACCAGCCAGAGACTCCCTGAGGTGAAAGTGAGCCGTCCCCTGCCTGACCAGGCACGCAATGGCCCCTGACCTTCATGATGGCCTGTTCTTGACCGTGAAGATGAGCTGGCCGACTAGGAGGTGGAGTTCAGCTGGTGGGACAGGCTGTAGCTACAGGACAGAGTGACACATCTGAGCTAGCAGGGGCCACACTCTGGTCTCCCTCCCGGAGCCAGACCAGGAGCTGGAATCTCGGTGCCCGAGGGGCCGGCACACAACAGGGTCTGCACTGACCAGGGATCCATGGCCCCCAGGGAGAGTCCACTCTGCCCTCTCCCCGCTCCTGCCTGGCCTCACCTCTCCTCACTGTGTCGCTGCAGGACCCGGAACCGGGCCCCATAGTGACGGGGGACAGTCCGGGCGGATGGTCAGGGTTCCCCAAGGGACCCAGGGTGTTGCCAGGGCACTGGGAAAAGACAAGGTCTGGGTTCCGGTGTCCAACACCACCCTGCGAACTTGGGAGTAGTAAGAGATACCCTCCCCCAAGTCCGGAGGGCTATGGCACAAAAGGCCTCAGCTTACTCTGATGTCACTTGGGCTGCAGAGATGTAGTGTCCCAAGGGTGCCACAGTCTTATAGAAGTGCCTCTCGGCCTTGGATATCCATCCCCGACCCGCTCTGATCCCAGTCTTGGGAAAATGTTTTCTAACCCCTCGAGGTCCTTCTCAGCAGAGGACAGACTCGGGGCTTGGGGGCCTTAGGACCTGGCTACGCAGAAGGTGGAAGAGCACAGGGCCACCAGTCTGAAGACCAAGGTCAGGGCCCTACTTGTTTCAGCCTCAGGGTCCCCATGTGGAAGAGAATCCAGAATCACTGCTCCGGTCAGGTTGAGGAGGCCTTAGGAAGGAATGGGGCACCAGGACCGGAGAGGGAAACGGGGACAAGGGAGGCTTCTGCGGTTTCTCACATCGCCCATGGAACCCACGGGTCTGCTCCTGTGAGAGACACAGACACAGAGACAGAGAAGGGGACAGAGAATGAACCCAGGACAGAGGGAACCAGGAGAAGTCACAGACTCCATCAGCTTAGAAATGACATCCCGGCATTTTGTGCCATTCTGTTCCTGACAGGGCCGTCACATTGGCCATCCACCCTGGAGGGCAGGGGTTTCCACAGAGATGTGTGGCCTGGACTCAGGTGTGCCAGGAGCCACTGTGGGGACGGCCCAGCGCATGGGCACAGACGAGGCCCGTGGACCTGAGCCTAACAGTAATGGGAGCCCCTGGAATTCTGTGTTGGGAGAGGTCAAGGTCAGAATCAGTTCATTACTACCTTCCCACAGGGGCTGGGACACAGGCAGGTGTGGGGTGGCTTTGCCTGGACCCCAGAGCAGATTCAAGCCCCTCTGAGCTGTGTTCCATGACAAGCGCAGCCCCTGGCTCATCCTTGCATTGTCAGCTTGGCACCAGCCTCCTGTGATAGCAGGCACGGAACATTTGGAGAGGTCCTTAACACTAACCTTAAACTGTACCCTAAACCTACCCCGTACCCTAACCCCAACACCTACCAGAACACTAACCCCTAACCCTACCCCTGAACCGAACCCAAACCCTAAAGCGTACCCTAACCCTAACCCGTACCCTAAATGGTAGCCTAACCCTAAACCCTACCCTGTACGGTAAACCGTGCCCTAACCCCTACCCTATCTCTAACCCGTACCCTAACCCGTACCCTAACCCATGCCCTAACCAGTACCCTAACTCTGACCCTAACCCTCGGTCAACGAGAGGAAAGAGGAAATCCCCGGAAGTGTGGGGTTCATGAGACATTTGACCGCCAGTCCTGACAGGAAGATGACACTGTGCCAAATGGACCTGCTGATTTCTCAGAACACTGACATCCTGTGAAATGCTACATCACTGACCCACAGGCTGATGTTCCAAACCTTGGGTCTCCTAGATCCAGAGCAGAGAAGTGCTGTCAGGTGGGGATAAGTAGGTCCTCCGACCTATGGCCTGCACACCTGCTTCCATTTCTGGGAGAAGGGGAAACACACACTTGTTTCTAAGTAGTCATTATCTTCATTCTAAAGTAGACCCATGACCTTGACCTTTTTGGAAAAGCGAAATGACTCTTCCAAATGAAGACCTCAACTCATCTGTTCCTCATGCAACCTGAGTGCGACCAGGTTTACCCAGGCTCCAAGCCCCACCTGGAGGATCCTCCTGTACCATCTTGACAGCCCATGACCGGCACCAGCACCCCCGGGGGCACAATGCTGAATTTGGGGGAGGGCTCTGGGCCTTTTGGCCACCACACCTGTGCCCGGGGAAGCGGGAACCGGGAGGATCCTCCCAGATGATCCTCATGGAACCTTAGCAACATCCCTGAGGACATGGGGCACAATGCTGAAGCTTGAGGACGGCTCTGGGGTTTCTTGCCACCCACACCTGTGCCTGGGGGGGGGGCAGCGGGAACCTGGAGGGCCCTCCCAGACAATCCCAACGGACGATTAGCACCATCCCTGGGGAACACGGGGCACAATGCTGAAATTGGGGGATGGCCCTGGGGCTTGTCGCTACCGCACCTGTGCCTAGGGGAGCAGGATCCTGAAGGAACCTCCCAGATCATCATAACAGACCATGACCACCATCGCCCTGAGGACATGGGGCACAATGCTCAGTTGGAGTCCCTTGGTCCTGAAACCAGCAGGAACGGAGCTCAAAGGACAGAGAGGCGCCTCCCGGAGAATTTCCATCCAGGGAAAAGCGGCCCACTGGAGGGCACAGAAGCAGCAACCCCACCGACCCGCAGGCCATTTGAACAGGATCACCTCCTGCACTTACTTAGCACGTTGTCCGTCTTCGTGTGTGGACCGTGACTGGCCCGCTCAGGGATGGTGCGCTTCCAGAGGAGGGCTAGAAAGTTTTCAGTGCTTGCTCGTGGGTCAGAGGACCAAAGCCCAAGGAAGCAGAGGCTATCCTTCTTCCTCTGGGGCTGGGGAAGTCAGCCACCGACCTGGGGCGGGACCGGGCCCAGGAGTGTGTTCTTTCTGAAGCCACTGCCTTCGGTGGGTGTTGCTTTGCCTAAAAAAGGCCCACTCACCCCAGAGTCAGGAGCAGTGACAGGCTGTCTCCAACCCTAGCCCAGGACCACGACCCGAAACCATCCTGCCTTTGGGAGGACAGGTCTCCTGCAGGAGCCTGGGAGGGGACTGGCCCCTCTCCCACCCCGGGCTCCAGGATGCCCGGGACCTGCAAGAGCTCTTCATCTGAGGAGGAGTCTTGGAGAACAAGTGTATCTCGTCAGCCCAGCAAGTGAAATAACCAAAGCCCAAGGCTCAGGTTCTAACAGAAGCAGAATTTCAAAGTACTGTTTGGGGGAAGCCTCCTCCCCTCTTATGTGGCATTGGGGGTCCCCAAGGAAAGCCTTCTTTCGTCTCCTTCCCTCAGAGTGAGGAGCTGACCCCAAGTCCCGCGGTCCCCACCGTGTCCCAGTGCTGAGGAAGAGCCACACGCAGGGGCCTGGTGTCAGGAGTGTGGTCGGCCACTGCTCCGGGGCTCCCAGCCAGTGGTCTGGCGGCTACATGGAAGAGCTAAATTGATTTTGGGGGAAGGAGTGCTCACTGCCCACACCGCTCACCATCCCCCTCTGCACTCTGCAATCCAGGCTCGGTGCCCGGCTCACGTCCATCACCAGCACTCCACATGTTTCCGCCATGGGAGGGATCATTCAGCCTCACCCCATTGCACAGAAGAGGAAAGCGAGGCCCAGCGAGGAGAGGTTAAATGGCTCCAGTCCCAGAGCTGTTCAGCAGAGACCCTGGAAAGCCAGGCCTCCGGAGCCCCTGCTCGACCAGCCAGAGACTCCCTGAGGTGAAAGTGAGCCGTCCCCTGCCTGACCAGGCACGCAATGGCCCCTGACCTTCATGATGGCCTGTTCTTGACCGTGAAGATGAGCTGGCCGACTAGGAGGTGGAGTTCAGCTGGTGGGACAGGCTGTAGCTACAGGACAGAGTGACACATCTGAGCTAGCAGGGGCCACACTCTGGTCTCCCTCCCGGAGCCAGACCAGGAGCTGGAATCTCGGTGCCCGAGGGGCCGGCACACAACAGGGTCTGCACTGACCAGGGATCCATGGCCCCCAGGGAGAGTCCACTCTGCCCTCTCCCCGCTCCTGCCTGGCCTCACCTCTCCTCACTGTGTCGCTGCAGGACCCGGAACCGGGCCCCATAGGGACGGGGGGACAGTCCGGGCGGATGGTCAGGGTTCCCCAAGGGACCCAGGGTGTTGCCAGGGCACTGGGAAAAGACAAGGTCTGGGTTCCGGTGTCCAACACCACCCTGCGAACTTGGGAGTAGTAAGAGATACCCTCCCCCAAGTCCGGAGGGCTATGGCACAAAAGGCCTCAGCTTACTCTGATGTCACTTGGGCTGCAGAGATGTAGTGTCCCAAGGGTGCCACAGTCTTATAGAAGTGCCTCTCGGCCTTGGATATCCATCCCCGACCCGCTGTGATCCCAGTCTTGGGAAAATGTTTTCTAACCCCTCGAGGTCCTTCTCAGCAGAGGACAGACTCGGGGCTTGGGGGCCTTAGGACCTGGCTACGCAGAAGGTGGAAGAGCACAGGGCCACCAGTCTGAAGACCAAGGTCAGGGCCCTACTTGTTTCAGCCTCAGGGTCCCCATGTGGAAGAGAATCCAGAATCACTGCTCCGGTCAGGTTGAGGAGGCCTTAGGAAGGAATGGGGCACCAGGACCGGAGAGGGAAACGGGGACAAGGGAGGCTTCTGCGGTTTCTCACATCGCCCATGGAACCCACGGGTCTGCTCCTGTGAGAGACACAGACACAGAGACAGAGAAGGGGACAGAGAATGAACCCAGGACAGAGGGAACCAGGAGAAGTCACAGACTCCATCAGCTTAGAAATGACATCCCGGCATTTTGTGCCATTCTGTTCCTGACAGGGCCGTCACATTGGCCATCCACCCTGGAGGGCAGGGGTTTCCACAGAGATGTGTGGCCTGGACTCAGGTGTGCCAGGAGCCACTGTGGGGACGGCCCAGCGCATGGGCACAGACGAGGCCCGTGGACCTGAGCCTAACAGTAATGGGAGCCCCTGGAATTCTGTGTTGGGAGAGGTCAAGGTCAGAATCAGTTCATTACTACCTTCCCACAGGGGCTGGGACACAGGCAGGTGTGGGGTGGCTTTGCCTGGACCCCAGAGCAGATTCAAGCCCCTCTGAGCTGTGTTCCATGACAAGCGCAGCCCCTGGCTCATCCTTGCATTGTCAGCTTGGCACCAGCCTCCTGTGATAGCAGGCACGGAACATTTGGAGAGGTCCCTAACACTAACCTTAAACTGTACCCTAAACCTACCCCGTACCCTAACCCCAACACCTACCAGAACACTAACCCCTAACCCTACCCCTGAACCGAACCCAAACCCTAAAGCGTACCCTAACCCTAACCCGTACCCTAAATGGTAGCCTAACCCTAAACCCTACCCTGTACGGTAAACCGTGCCCTAACCCCTACCCTATCTCTAACCCGTACCCTAACCCGTACCCTAACCCATGCCCTAACCAGTACCCTAACTCTGACCCTAACCCTCGGTCAACGAGAGGAAAGAGGAAATCCCCGGAAGTGTGGGGTTCATGAGACATTTGACCGCCAGTCCTGACAGGAAGATGACACTGTGCCAAATGGACCTGCTGATTTCTCAGAACACTGACATCCTGTGAAATGCTACATCACTGACCCACAGGCTGATGTTCCAAACCTTGGGTCTCCTAGATCCAGAGCAGAGAAGTGCTGTCAGGTGGGGATAAGTAGGTCCTCCGACCTATGGCCTGCACACCTGCTTCCATTTCTGGGAGAAGGGGAAACACACACTTGTTTCTAAGTAGTCATTATCTTCATTCTAAAGTAGACCCATGACCTTGACCTTTTTGGAAAAGCGAAATGACTCTTCCAAATGAAGACCTCAACTCATCTGTTCCTCATGCAACCTGAGTGCGACTAGGTTTACCCAGGCTCCAAGCCCCACCTGGAGGATCCTCCTGTACCATCTTGACAGCCCATGACCGGCACCAGCACCCCCGGGGGCACAATGCTGAATTTGGGGGAGGGCTCTGGGCCTTTTGGCCACCACACCTGTGCCCGGGGAAGCGGGAACCGGGAGGATCCTCCCAGATGATCCTCATGGAACCTTAGCAACATCCCTGAGGACATGGGGCACAATGCTGAAGCTTGAGGACGGCTCTGGGGTTTCTTGCCACCCACACCTGTGCCTGGGGGGGGGGCAGCGGGAACCTGGAGGGCCCTCCCAGACAATCCCAACGGACGATTAGCACCATCCCTGGGGAACACGGGGCACAATGCTGAAATTGGGGGATGGCCCTGGGGCTTGTCGCTACCGCACCTGTGCCTAGGGGAGCAGGAACCTGAAGGAACCTCCCAGATCATCATAACAGACCATGACCACCATCGCCCTGAGGACATGGGGCACAATGCTCAGTTGGAGTCCCTTGGTCCTGAAACCAGCAGGAACGGAGCTCAAAGGACAGAGAGGCGCCTCCCGGAGAATTTCCATCCAGGGAAAAGCGGCCCACTGGAGGGCACAGAAGCAGCAACCCCACCGACCCGCAGGCCATTTGAACAGGATCACCTCCTGCACTTACTTAGCACGTTGTCCGTCTTCGTGTGTGGACCGTGACTGGCCCGCTCAGGGATGGTGCGCTTCCAGAGGAGGGCTAGAAACTTTTCAGTGCTTGCTCGTGGGTCAGAGGACCAAAGCCCAAGGAAGCAGAGGCTATCCTTCTTCCTCTGGGGCTGGGGAAGTCAGCCACCGACCTGGGGCGGGACCGGGCCCAGGAGTGTGTTCTTTCTGAAGCCACTGCCTTCGGTGGGTGTTGCTTTGCCTAAAAAAGGCCCACTCACCCCAGAGTCAGGAGCAGTGACAGGCTGTCTCCAACCCTAGCCCAGGACCACGACCCGAAACCATCCTGCCTTTGGGAGGACAGGTCTCCTGCAGGAGCCTGGGAGGGGACTGGCCCCTCTCCCACCCCGGGCTCCAGGATGCCCGGGACCTGCAAGAGCTCTTCATCTGAGGAGGAGTCTTGGAGAACAAGTGTATCTCGTCAGCCCAGCAAGTGAAATAACCAAAGCCCAAGGCTCAGGTTCTAACAGAAGCAGAATTTCAAAGTACTGTTTGGGGGAAGCCTCCTCCCCTCTTATGTGGCATTGGGGGTCCCCAAGGAAAGCCTTCTTTCGTCTCCTTCCCTCAGAGAGAGGAGCTGACCCCAAGTCCCGCGGTCCCCACCGTGTCCCAGTGCTGAGGAAGAGCCACACGCAGGGGCCTGGTGTCAGGAGTGTGGTCGGCCACTGCTCCGGGGCTCCCAGCCAGTGGTCTGGCGGCTACATGGAAGAGCTAAATTGATTTTGGGGGAAGGAGTGCTCACTGCCCACACCGCTCACCATCCCCCTCTGCACTCTGCAATCCAGGCTCGGTGCCCGGCTCACGTCCATCACCAGCACTCCACATGTTTCCGCCATGGGAGGGATCATTCAGCCTCACCCCATTGCACAGAAGAGGAAAGCGAGGCCCAGCGAGGAGAGGTTAAATGGCTCCAGTCCCAGAGCTGTTCAGCAGAGACCCTGGAAAGCCAGGCCTCCGGAGCCCCTGCTCGACCAGCCAGAGACTCCCTGAGGTGAAAGTGAGCCGTCCCCTGCCTGACCAGGCACGCAATGGCCCCTGACCTTCATGATGGCCTGTTCTTGACCGTGAAGATGAGCTGGCCGACTAGGAGGTGGAGTTCAGCTGGTGGGACAGGCTGTAGCTACAGGACAGAGTGACACATCTGAGCTAGCAGGGGCCACACTCTGGTCTCCCTCCCGGAGCCAGACCAGGAGCTGGAATCTCGGTGCCCGAGGGGCCGGCACACAACAGGGTCTGCACTGACCAGGGATCCATGGCCCCCAGGGAGAGTCCACTCTGCCCTCTCCCCGCTCCTGCCTGGCCTCACCTCTCCTCACTGTGTCGCTGCAGGACCCGGAACCGGGCCCCATAGGGACGGGGGGACAGTCCGGGCGGATGGTCAGGGTTCCCCAAGGGACCCAGGGTGTTGCCAGGGCACTGGGAAAAGACAAGGTCTGGGTTCCGGTGTCCAACACCACCCTGCGAACTTGGGAGTAGTAAGAGATACCCTCCCCCAAGTCCGGAGGGCTATGGCACAAAAGGCCTCAGCTTACTCTGATGTCACTTGGGCTGCAGAGATGTAGTGTCCCAAGGGTGCCGCAGTCTTATAGAAGTGCCTCTCGGCCTTGGATATCCATCCCCGACCCGCTGTGATCCCAGTCTTGGGAAAATGTTTTCTAACCCCTCGAGGTCCTTCTCAGCAGAGGACAGACTCGGGGCTTGGGGGCCTTAGGACCTGGCTACGCAGAAGGTGGAAGAGCACAGGGCCACCAGTCTGAAGACCAAGGTCAGGGCCCTACTTGTTTCAGCCTCAGGGTCCCCATGTGGAAGAGAATCCAGAATCACTGCTCCGGTCAGGTTGAGGAGGCCTTAGGAAGGAATGGGGCACCAGGACCGGAGAGGGAAACGGGGACAAGGGAGGCTTCTGCGGTTTCTCACATCGCCCATGGAACCCACGGGTCTGCTCCTGTGAGAGACACAGACACAGAGACAGAGAAGGGGACAGAGAATGAACCCAGGACAGAGGGAACCAGGAGAAGTCACAGACTCCATCAGCTTAGAAATGACATCCCGGCATTTTGTGCCATTCTGTTCCTGACAGGGCCGTCACATTGGCCATCCACCCTGGAGGGCAGGGGTTTCCACAGAGATGTGTGGCCTGGACTCAGGTGTGCCAGGAGCCACTGTGGGGACGGCCCAGCGCATGGGCACAGACGAGGCCCGTGGACCTGAGCCTAACAGTAATGGGAGCCCCTGGAATTCTGTGTTGGGAGAGGTCAAGGTCAGAATCAGTTCATTACTACCTTCCCACAGGGGCTGGGACACAGGCAGGTGTGGGGTGGCTTTGCCTGGACCCCAGAGCAGATTCAAGCCCCTCTGAGCTGTGTTCCATGACAAGCGCAGCCCCTGGCTCATCCTTGCATTGTCAGCTTGGCACCAGCCTCCTGTGATAGCAGGCACGGAACATTTGGAGAGGTCCCTAACACTAACCTTAAACTGTACCCTAAACCTACCCCGTACCCTAACCCCAACACCTACCAGAACACTAACCCCTAACCCTACCCCTGAACCGAACCCAAACCCTAAAGCGTACCCTAACCCTAACCCGTACCCTAAATGGTAGCCTAACCCTAAACCCTACCCTGTACGGTAAACCGTGCCCTAACCCCTACCCTATCTCTAACCCGTACCCTAACCCGTACCCTAACCCATGCCCTAACCAGTACCCTAACTCTGACCCTAACCCTCGGTCAACGAGAGGAAAGAGGAAATCCCCGGAAGTGTGGGGTTCATGAGACATTTGACCGCCAGTCCTGACAGGAAGATGACACTGTGCCAAATGGACCTGCTGATTTCTCAGAACACTGACATCCTGTGAAATGCTACATCACTGACCCACAGGCTGATGTTCCAAACCTTGGGTCTCCTAGATCCAGAGCAGAGAAGTGCTGTCAGGTGGGGATAAGTAGGTCCTCCGACCTATGGCCTGCACACCTGCTTCCATTTCTGGGAGAAGGGGAAACACACACTTGTTTCTAAGTAGTCATTATCTTCATTCTAAAGTAGACCCATGACCTTGACCTTTTTGGAAAAGCGAAATGACTCTTCCAAATGAAGACCTCAACTCATCTGTTCCTCATGCAACCTGAGTGCGACTAGGTTTACCCAGGCTCCAAGCCCCACCTGGAGGATCCTCCTGTACCATCTTGACAGCCCATGACCGGCACCAGCACCCCCGGGGGCACAATGCTGAATTTGGGGGAGGGCTCTGGGCCTTTTGGCCACCACACCTGTGCCCGGGGAAGCGGGAACCGGGAGGATCCTCCCAGATGATCCTCATGGAACCTTAGCAACATCCCTGAGGACATGGGGCACAATGCTGAAGCTTGAGGACGGCTCTGGGGTTTCTTGCCACCCACACCTGTGCCTGGGGGGGGGGGCAGCGGGAACCTGGAGGGCCCTCCCAGACAATCCCAACGGACGATTAGCACCATCCCTGGGGAACACGGGGCACAATGCTGAAATTGGGGGATGGCCCTGGGGCTTGTCGCTACCGCACCTGTGCCTAGGGGAGCAGGAACCTGAAGGAACCTCCCAGATCATCATAACAGACCATGACCACCATCGCCCTGAGGACATGGGGCACAATGCTCAGTTGGAGTCCCTTGGTCCTGAAACCAGCAGGAACGGAGCTCAAAGGACAGAGAGGCGCCTCCCGGAGAATTTCCATCCAGGGAAAAGCGGCCCACTGGAGGGCACAGAAGCAGCAACCCCACCGACCCGCAGGCCATTTGAACAGGATCACCTCCTGCACTTACTTAGCACGTTGTCCGTCTTCGTGTGTGGACCGTGACTGGCCCGCTCAGGGATGGTGCGCTTCCAGAGGAGGGCTAGAAACTTTTCAGTGCTTGCTCGTGGGTCAGAGGACCAAAGCCCAAGGAAGCAGAGGCTATCCTTCTTCCTCTGGGGCTGGGGAAGTCAGCCACCGACCTGGGGCGGGACCGGGCCCAGGAGTGTGTTCTTTCTGAAGCCACTGCCTTCGGTGGGTGTTGCTTTGCCTAAAAAAGGCCCACTCACCCCAGAGTCAGGAGCAGTGACAGGCTGTCTCCAACCCTAGCCCAGGACCACGACCCGAAACCATCCTGCCTTTGGGAGGACAGGTCTCCTGCAGGAGCCTGGGAGGGGACTGGCCCCTCTCCCACCCCGGGCTCCAGGATGCCCGGGACCTGCAAGAGCTCTTCATCTGAGGAGGAGTCTTGGAGAACAAGTGTATCTCGTCAGCCCAGCAAGTGAAATAACCAAAGCCCAAGGCTCAGGTTCTAACAGAAGCAGAATTTCAAAGTACTGTTTGGGGGAAGCCTCCTCCCCTCTTATGTGGCATTGGGGGTCCCCAAGGAAAGCCTTCTTTCGTCTCCTTCCCTCAGAGAGAGGAGCTGACCCCAAGTCCCGCGGTCCCCACCGTGTCCCAGTGCTGAGGAAGAGCCACACGCAGGGGCCTGGTGTCAGGAGTGTGGTCGGCCACTGCTCCGGGGCTCCCAGCCAGTGGTCTGGCGGCTACATGGAAGAGCTAAATTGATTTTGGGGGAAGGAGTGCTCACTGCCCACACCGCTCACCATCCCCCTCTGCACTCTGCAATCCAGGCTCGGTGCCCGGCTCACGTCCATCACCAGCACTCCACATGTTTCCGCCATGGGAGGGATCATTCAGCCTCACCCCATTGCACAGAAGAGGAAAGCGAGGCCCAGCGAGGAGAGGTTAAATGGCTCCAGTCCCAGAGCTGTTCAGCAGACACCCTGGAAAGCCAGGCCTCCGGAGCCCCTGCTCGACCAGCCAGAGACTCCCTGAGGTGAAAGTGAGCCGTCCCCTGCCTGACCAGGCACGCAATGGCCCCTGACCTTCATGATGGCCTGTTCTTGACCGTGAAGATGAGCTGGCCGACTAGGAGGTGGAGTTCAGCTGGTGGGACAGGCTGTAGCTACAGGACAGAGTGACACATCTGAGCTAGCAGGGGCCACACTCTGGTCTCCCTCCCGGAGCCAGACCAGGAGCTGGAATCTCGGTGCCCGAGGGGCCGGCACACAACAGGGTCTGCACTGACCAGGGATCCATGGCCCCCAGGGAGAGTCCACTCTGCCCTCTCCCCGCTCCTGCCTGGCCTCACCTCTCCTCACTGTGTCGCTGCAGGACCCGGAACCGGGCCCCATAGGGACGGGGGGACAGTCCGGGCTGATGGTCAGGGTTCCCCAAGGGACCCAGGGTGTTGCCAGGGCACTGGGAAAAGACAAGGTCTGGGTTCCGGTGTCCAACACCACCCTGCGAACTTGGGAGTAGTAAGAGATACCCTCCCCCAAGTCCGGAGGGCTATGGCACAAAAGGCCTCAGCTTACTCTGATGTCACTTGGGCTGCAGAGATGTAGTGTCCCAAGGGTGCCACAGTCTTATAGAAGTGCCTCTCGGCCTTGGATATCCATCCCCGACCCCCTGTGATCCCAGTCTTGGGAAAATGTTTTCTAACCCCTCGAGGTCCTTCTCAGCAGAGGACAGACTCGGGGCTTGGGGGCCTTAGGACCTGGCTACGCAGAAGGTGGAAGAGCACAGGGCCACCAGTCTGAAGACCAAGGTCAGGGCCCTACTTGTTTCAGCCTCAGGGTCCCCATGTGGAAGAGAATCCAGAATCACTGCTCCGGTCAGGTTGAGGAGGCCTTAGGAAGGAATGGGGCACCAGGACCGGAGAGGGAAACGGGGACAAGGGAGGCTTCTGCGGTTTCTCACATCGCCCATGGAACCCACGGGTCTGCTCCTGTGAGAGACACAGACACAGAGACAGAGAAGGGGACAGAGAATGAACCCAGGACAGAGGGAACCAGGAGAAGTCACAGACTCCATCAGCTTAGAAATGACATCCCGGCATTTTGTGCCATTCTGTTCCTGACAGGGCCGTCACATTGGCCATCCACCCTGGAGGGCAGGGGTTTCCACAGAGATGTGTGGCCAGGACTCAGGTGTGCCAGGAGCCACTGTGGGGACGGCCCAGCGCATGGGCACAGACGAGGCCCGTGGACCAGAGCCTAACAGTAATGGGAGCCCCTGGAATTCTGTGTTGGGAGAGGTCAAGGTCAGAATCAGTTCATTACTACCTTCCCACAGGGGCTGGGACACAGGCAGGTGTGGGGTGGCTTTGCCTGGACCCCAGAGCAGATTCAAGCCCCTCTGAGCTGTGTTCCATGACAAGCGCAGCCCCTGGCTCATCCTTGCATTGTCAGCTTGGCACCAGCCTCCTGTGATAGCAGGCACGGAACATTTGGAGAGGTCCCTAACACTAACCTTAAACTGTACCCTAAACCTACCCCGTACCCTAACCCCAACACCTACCAGAACACTAACCCCTAACCCTACCCCTGAACCGAACCCAAACCCTAAAGCGTACCCTAACCCTAACCCGTACCCTAAATGGTAGCCTAACCCTAAACCCTACCCTGTACGGTAAACCGTGCCCTAACCCCTACCCTATCTCTAACCCGTACCCTAACCCGTACCCTAACCCATGCCCTAACCAGTACCCTAACTCTGACCCTAACCCTCGATCAACGAGAGGAAAGAGGAAATCCCCGGAAGTGTGGGGTTCATGAGACATTTGACCGCCAGTCCTGACAGGAAGATGACACTGTGCCAAATGGACCTGCTGATTTCTCAGAACACTGACATCCTGTGAAATGCTACATCACTGACCCACAGGCTGATGTTCCAAACCTTGGGTCTCCTAGATCCAGAGCAGAGAAGTGCTGTCAGGTGGGGATAAGTAGGTCCTCCGACCTATGGCCTGCACACCTGCTTCCATTTCTGGGAGAAGGGGAAACACACACTTGTTTCTAAGTAGTCATTATCTTCATTCTAAAGTAGACCCATGACCTTGACCTTTTTGGAAAAGCGAAATGACTCTTCCAAATGAAGACCTCAACTCATCTGTTCCTCATGCAACCTGAGTGCGACTAGGTTTACCCAGGCTCCAAGCCCCACCTGGAGGATCCTCCTGTACCATCTTGACAGCCCATGACCGGCACCAGCACCCCCGGGGGCACAATGCTGAATTTGGGGGAGGGCTCTGGGCCTTTTGGCCACCACACCTGTGCCCGGGGAAGCGGGAACCGGGAGGATCCTCCCAGATGATCCTCATGGAACCTTAGCAACATCCCTGAGGACATGGGGCACAATGCTGAAGCTTGAGGACGGCTCTGGGGTTTCTTGCCACCCACACCTGTGCCTGGGGGGGGGGCAGCGGGAACCTGGAGGGCCCTCCCAGACAATCCCAACGGACGATTAGCACCATCCCTGGGGAACACGGGGCACAATGCTGAAATTGGGGGATGGCCCTGGGGCTTGTCGCTACCGCACCTGTGCCTAGGGGAGCAGGAACCTGAAGGAACCTCCCAGATCATCATAACAGACCATGACCACCATCGCCCTGAGGACATGGGGCACAATGCTCAGTTGGAGTCCCTTGGTCCTGAAACCAGCAGGAACGGAGCTCAAAGGACAGAGAGGCGCCTCCCGGAGAATTTCCATCCAGGGAAAAGCGGCCCACTGGAGGGCACAGAAGCAGCAACCCCACCGACCCGCAGGCCATTTGAACAGGATCACCTCCTGCACTTACTTAGCACGTTGTCCGTCTTCGTGTGTGGACCGTGACTGGCCCGCTCAGGGATGGTGCGCTTCCAGAGGAGGGCTAGAAACTTTTCAGTGCTTGCTCGTGGGTCAGAGGACCAAAGCCCAAGGAAGCAGAGGCTATCCTTCTTCCTCTGGGGCTGGGGAAGTCAGCCACCGACCTGGGGCGGGACCGGGCCCAGGAGTGTGTTCTTTCTGAAGCCACTGCCTTCGGTGGGTGTTGCTTTGCCTAAAAAAGGCCCACTCACCCCAGAGTCAGGAGCAGTGACAGGCTGTCTCCAACCCTAGCCCAGGACCACGACCCGAAACCATCCTGCCTTTGGGAGGACAGGTCTCCTGCAGGAGCCTGGGAGGGGACTGGCCCCTCTCCCACCCCGGGCTCCAGGATGCCCGGGACCTGCAAGAGCTCTTCATCTGAGGAGGAGTCTTGGAGAACAAGTGTATCTCGTCAGCCCAGCAAGTGAAATAACCAAAGCCCAAGGCTCAGGTTCTAACAGAAGCAGAATTTCAAAGTACTGTTTGGGGGAAGCCTCCTCCCCTCTTATGTGGCATTGGGGGTCCCCAAGGAAAGCCTTCTTTCGTCTCCTTCCCTCAGAGAGAGGAGCTGACCCCAAGTCCCGCGGTCCCCACCGTGTCCCAGTGCTGAGGAAGAGCCACACGCAGGGGCCTGGTGTCAGGAGTGTGGTCGGCCACTGCTCCGGGGCTCCCAGCCAGTGGTCTGGCGGCTACATGGAAGAGCTAAATTGATTTTGGGGGAAGGAGTGCTCACTGCCCACACCGCTCACCATCCCCCTCTGCACTCTGCAATCCAGGCTCGGTGCCCGGCTCACGTCCATCACCAGCACTCCACATGTTTCCGCCATGGGAGGGATCATTCAGCCTCACCCCATTGCACAGAAGAGGAAAGCGAGGCCCAGCGAGGAGAGGTTAAATGGCTCCAGTCCCAGAGCTGTTCAGCAGAGACCCTGGAAAGCCAGGCCTCCGGAGCCCCTGCTCGACCAGCCAGAGACTCCCTGAGGTGAAAGTGAGCCGTCCCCTGCCTGACCAGGCACGCAATGGCCCCTGACCTTCATGATGGCCTGTTCTTGACCGTGAAGATGAGCTGGCCGACTAGGAGGTGGAGTTCAGCTGGTGGGACAGGCTGTAGCTACAGGACAGAGTGACACATCTGAGCTAGCAGGGGCCACACTCTGGTCTCCCTCCCGGAGCCAGACCAGGAGCTGGAATCTCGGTGCCCGAGGGGCCGGCACACAACAGGGTCTGCACTGACCAGGGATCCATGGCCCCCAGGGAGAGTCCACTCTGCCCTCTCCCCGCTCCTGCCTGGCCTCACCTCTCCTCACTGTGTCGCTGCAGGACCCGGAACCGGGCCCCATAGGGACGGGGGGACAGTCCGGGCTGATGGTCAGGGTTCCCCAAGGGACCCAGGGTGTTGCCAGGGCACTGGGAAAAGACAAGGTCTGGGTTCCGGTGTCCAACACCACCCTGCGAACTTGGGAGTAGTAAGAGATACCCTCCCCCAAGTCCGGAGGGCTATGGCACAAAAGGCCTCAGCTTACTCTGATGTCACTTGGGCTGCAGAGATGTAGTGTCCCAAGGGTGCCACAGTCTTCTAGAAGTGCCTCTCGGCCTTGGATATCCATCCCCGACCCGCTGTGATCCCAGTCTTGGGAAAATGTTTTCTAACCCCTCGAGGTCCTTCTCAGCAGAGGACAGACTCGGGGCTTGGGGGCCTTAGGACCTGGCTACGCAGAAGGTGGAAGAGCACAGGGCCACCAGTCTGAAGACCAAGGTCAGGGCCCTACTTGTTTCAGCCTCAGGGTCCCCATGTGGAAGAGAATCCAGAATCACTGCTCCGGTCAGGTTGAGGAGGCCTTAGGAAGGAATGGGGCACCAGGACCGGAGAGGGAAACGGGGACAAGGGAGGCTTCTGCGGTTTCTCACATCGCCCATGGAACCCACGGGTCTGCTCCTGTGAGAGACACAGACACAGAGACAGAGAAGGGGACAGAGAATGAACCCAGGACAGAGGGAACCAGGAGAAGTCACAGACTCCATCAGCTTAGAAATGACATCCCGGCATTTTGTGCCATTCTGTTCCTGACAGGGCCGTCACATTGGCCATCCACCCTGGAGGGCAGGGGTTTCCACAGAGATGTGTGGCATGGACTCAGGTGTGCCAGGAGCCACTGTGGGGACGGCCCAGCGCATGGGCACAGACGAGGCCCGTGGACCTGAGCCTAACAGTAATGGGAGCCCCTGGAATTCTGTGTTGGGAGAGGTCAAGGTCAGAATCAGTTCATTACTACCTTCCCACAGGGGCTGGGACACAGGCAGGTGTGGGGTGGCTTTGCCTGGACCCCAGAGCAGATTCAAGCCCCTCTGAGCTGTGTTCCATGACAAGCGCAGCCCCTGGCTCATCCTTGCATTGTCAGCTTGGCACCAGCCTCCTGTGATAGCAGGCACGGAACATTTGGAGAGGTCCCTAACACTAACCTTAAACTGTACCCTAAACCTACCCCGTACCCTAACCCCAAGACCTACCAGAACACTAACCCCTAACCCTACCCCTGAACCGAACCCAAACCCTAAAGCGTACCCTAACCCTAACCCGTACCCTAAATGGTAGCCTAACCCTAAACCCTACCCTGTACGGTAAACCGTGCCCTAACCCCTACCCTATCTCTAACCCGTACCCTAACCCGTACCCTAACCCATGCCCTAACCAGTACCCTAACTCTGACCCTAACCCTCGGTCAACGAGAGGAAAGAGGAAATCCCCGGAAGTGTGGGGTTCATGAGACATTTGACCGCCAGTCCTCACAGGAAGATGACACTGTGCCAAATGGACCTGCTGATTTCTCAGAACACTGACATCCTGTGAAATGCTACATCACTGACCCACAGGCTGATGTTCCAAACCTTGGGTCTCCTAGATCCAGAGCAGAGAAGTGCTGTCAGGTGGGGATAAGTAGGTCCTCCGACCTATGGCCTGCACACCTGCTTCCATTTCTGGGAGAAGGGGAAACACACACTTGTTTCTAAGTAGTCATTATCTTCATTCTAAAGTAGACCCATGACCTTGACCTTTTTGGAAAAGCGAAATGACTCTTCCAAATGAAGACCTCAACTCATCTGTTCCTCATGCAACCTGAGTGCGACCAGGTTTACCCAGGCTCCAAGCCCCACCTGGAGGATCCTCCTGTACCATCTTGACAGCCCATGACCGGCACCAGCACCCCCGGGGGCACAATGCTGAATTTGGGGGAGGGCTCTGGGCCTTTTGGCCACCACACCTGTGCCCGGGGAAGCGGGAACCGGGAGGATCCTCCCAGATGATCCTCATGGAACCTTAGCAACATCCCTGAGGACATGGGGCACAATGCTGAAGCTTGAGGACGGCTCTGGGGTTTCTTGCCACCCACACCTGTGCCTGGGGGGGGGGCAGCGGGAACCTGGAGGGCCCTCCCAGACAATCCCAACGGACGATTAGCACCATCCCTGGGGAACACGGGGCACAATGCTGAAATTGGGGGATGGCCCTGGGGCTTGTCGCTACCGCACCTGTGCCTAGGGGAGCAGGAACCTGAAGGAACCTCCCAGATCATCATAACAGACCATGACCACCATCGCCCTGAGGACATGGGGCACAATGCTCAGTTGGAGTCCCTTGGTCCTGAAACCAGCAGGAACGGAGCTCAAAGGACAGAGAGGCGCCTCCCGGAGAATTTCCATCCAGGGAAAAGCGGCCCACTGGAGGGCACAGAAGCAGCAACCCCACCGACCCGCAGGCCATTTGAACAGGATCACCTCCTGCACTTACTTAGCACGTTGTCCGTCTTCGTGTGTGGACCGTGACTGGCCCGCTCAGGGATGGTGCGCTTCCAGAGGAGGGCTAGAAACTTTTCAGTGCTTGCTCGTGGGTCAGAGGACCAAAGCCCAAGGAAGCAGAGGCTATCCTTCTTCCTCTGGGGCTGGGGAAGTCAGCCACCGACCTGGGGCGGGACCGGGCCCAGGAGTGTGTTCTTTCTGAAGCCACTGCCTTCGGTGGGTGTTGCTTTGCCTAAAAAAGGCCCAATCACCCCAGAGTCAGGAGCAGTGACAGGCTGTCTCCAACCCTAGCCCAGGACCACGACCCGAAACCATCCTGCCTTTGGGAGGACAGGTCTCCTGCAGGAGCCTGGGAGGGGACTGGCCCCTCTCCCACCCCGGGCTCCAGGATGCCCGGGACCTGCAAGAGCTCTTCATCTGAGGAGGAGTCTTGGAGAACAAGTGTATCTCGTCAGCCCAGCAAGTGAAATAACCAAAGCCCAAGGCTCAGGTTCTAACAGAAGCAGAATTTCAAAGTACTGTTTGGGGGAAGCCTCCTCCCCTCTTATGTGGCATTGGGGGTCCCCAAGGAAAGCCTTCTTTCGTCTCCTTCCCTCAGAGAGAGGAGCTGACCCCAAGTCCCGCGGTCCCCACCGTGTCCCAGTGCTGAGGAAGAGCCACACGCAGGGGCCTGGTGTCAGGAGTGTGGTCGGCCACTGCTCCGGGGCTCCCAGCCAGTGGTCTGGCGGCTACATGGAAGAGCTAAATTGATTTTGGGGGAAGGAGTGCTCACTGCCCACACCGCTCACCATCCCCCTCTGCACTCTGCAATCCAGGCTCGGTGCCCGGCTCACGTCCATCACCAGCACTCCACATGTTTCCGCCATGGGAGGGATCATTCAGCCTCACCCCATTGCACAGAAGAGGAAAGCGAGGCCCAGCGAGGAGAGGTTAAATGGCTCCAGTCCCAGAGCTGTTCAGCAGAGACCCTGGAAAGCCAGGCCTCCGGAGCCCCTGCTCGACCAGCCAGAGACTCCCTGAGGTGAAAGTGAGCCGTCCCCTGCCTGACCAGGCACGCAATGGCCCCTGACCTTCATGATGGCCTGTTCTTGACCGTGAAGATGAGCTGGCCGACTAGGAGGTGGAGTTCAGCTGGTGGGACAGGCTGTAGCTACAGGACAGAGTGACACATCTGAGCTAGCAGGGGCCACACTCTGGTCTCCCTCCCGGAGCCAGACCAGGAGCTGGAATCTCGGTGCCCGAGGGGCCGGCACACAACAGGGTCTGCACTGACCAGGGATCCATGGCCCCCAGGGAGAGTCCACTCTGCCCTCTCCCCGCTCCTGCCTGGCCTCACCTCTCCTCACTGTGTCGCTGCAGGACCCGGAACCGGGCCCCATAGGGACGGGGGGACAGTCCGGGCTGATGGTCAGGGTTCCCCAAGGGACCCAGGGTGTTGCCAGGGCACTGGGAAAAGACAAGGTCTGGGTTCCGGTGTCCAACACCACCCTGCGAACTTGGGAGTAGTAAGAGATACCCTCCCCCAAGTCCGGAGGGCTATGGCACAAAAGGCCTCAGCTTACTCTGATGTCACTTGGGCTGCAGAGATGTAGTGTCCCAAGGGTGCCACAGTCTTCTAGAAGTGCCTCTCGGCCTTGGATATCCATCCCCGACCCGCTGTGATCCCAGTCTTGGGAAAATGTTTTCTAACCCCTCGAGGTCCTTCTCAGCAGAGGACAGACTCGGGGCTTGGGGGCCTTAGGACCTGGCTACGCAGAAGGTGGAAGAGCACAGGGCCACCAGTCTGAAGACCAAGGTCAGGGCCCTACTTGTTTCAGCCTCAGGGTCCCCATGTGGAAGAGAATCCAGAATCACTGCTCCGGTCAGGTTGAGGAGGCCTTAGGAAGGAATGGGGCACCAGGACCGGAGAGGGAAACGGGGACAAGGGAGGCTTCTGCGGTTTCTCACATCGCCCATGGAACCCACGGGTCTGCTCCTGTGAGAGACACAGACACAGAGACAGAGAAGGGGACAGAGAATGAACCCAGGACAGAGGGAACCAGGAGAAGTCACAGACTCCATCAGCTTAGAAATGACATCCCGGCATTTTGTGCCATTCTGTTCCTGACAGGGCCGTCACATTGGCCATCCACCCTGGAGGGCAGGGGTTTCCACAGAGATGTGTGGCATGGACTCAGGTGTGCCAGGAGCCACTGTGGGGACGGCCCAGCGCATGGGCACAGACGAGGCCCGTGGACCTGAGCCTAACAGTAATGGGAGCCCCTGGAATTCTGTGTTGGGAGAGGTCAAGGTCAGAATCAGTTCATTACTACCTTCCCACAGGGGCTGGGACACAGGCAGGTGTGGGGTGGCTTTGCCTGGACCCCAGAGCAGATTCAAGCCCCTCTGAGCTGTGTTCCATGACAAGCGCAGCCCCTGGCTCATCCTTGCATTGTCAGCTTGGCACCAGCCTCCTGTGATAGCAGGCACGGAACATTTGGAGAGGTCCCTAACACTAACCTTAAACTGTACCCTAAACCTACCCCGTACCCTAACCCCAACACCTACCAGAACACTAACCCCTAACCCTACCCCTGAACCGAACCCAAACCCTAAAGCGTACCCTAACCCTAACCCGTACCCTAAATGGTAGCCTAACCCTAAACCCTACCCTGTACGGTAAACCGTGCCCTAACCCCTACCCTATCTCTAACCCGTACCCTAACCCGTACCCTAACCCATGCCCTAACCAGTACCCTAACTCTGACCCTAACCCTCGGTCAACGAGAGGAAAGAGGAAATCCCCGGAAGTGTGGGGTTCATGAGACATTTGACCGCCAGTCCTCACAGGAAGATGACACTGTGCCAAATGGACCTGCTGATTTCTCAGAACACTGACATCCTGTGAAATGCTACATCACTGACCCACAGGCTGATGTTCCAAACCTTGGGTCTCCTAGATCCAGAGCAGAGAAGTGCTGCCAGGTGGGGATAAGTAGGTCCTCCGACCTATGGCCTGCACACCTGCTTCCATTTCTGGGAGAAGGGGAAACACACACTTGTTTCTAAGTAGTCATTATCTTCATTCTAAAGTAGACCCATGACCTTGACCTTTTTGGAAAAGCGAAATGACTCTTCCAAATGAAGACCTCAACTCATCTGTTCCTCATGCAACCTGAGTGCGACCAGGTTTACCCAGGCTCCAAGCCCCACCTGGAGGATCCTCCTGTACCATCTTGACAGCCCATGACCGGCACCAGCACCCCAGGGGGCACAATGCTGAATTTGTGGGAGGGCTCTGGGCCTTTTGGCCACCACACCTGTGCCCGGGGAAGCGGGAACCGGGAGGATCCTCCCAGATGATCCTCATGGAACCTTAGCAACATCCCTGAGGACATGGGGCACAATGCTGAAGCTTGAGGACGGCTCTGGGGTTTCTTGCCACCCACACCTGTGCCTGGGGGGGGGCAGCGGGAACCTGGAGGGCCCTCCCAGACAATCCCAACGGACGATTAGCACCATCCCTGGGGAACACGGGGCACAATGCTGAAATTGGGGGATGGCCCTGGGGCTTGTCGCTACCGCACCTGTGCCTAGGGGAGCAGGAACCTGAAGGAACCTCCCAGATCATCATAACAGACCATGACCACCATCGCCCTGAGGACATGGGGCACAATGCTCAGTTGGAGTCCCTTGGTCCTGAAACCAGCAGGAACGGAGCTCAAAGGACAGAGAGGCGCCTCCCGGAGAATTTCCATCCAGGGAAAAGCGGCCCACTGGAGGGCACAGAAGCAGCAACCCCACCGACCCGCAGGCCATTTGAACAGGATCACCTCCTGCACTTACTTAGCACGTTGTCCGTCTTCGTGTGTGGACCGTGACTGGCCCGCTCAGGGATGGTGCGCTTCCAGAGGAGGGCTAGAAACTTTTCAGTGCTTGCTCGTGGGTCAGAGGACCAAAGCCCAAGGAAGCAGAGGCTATCCTTCTTCCTCTGGGGCTGGGGAAGTCAGCCACCGACCTGGGGCGGGACCGGGCCCAGGAGTGTGTTCTTTCTGAAGCCACTGCCTTCGGTGGGTGTTGCTTTGCCTAAAAAAGGCCCACTCACCCCAGAGTCAGGAGCAGTGACAGGCTGTCTCCAACCCTAGCCCAGGACCACGACCCGAAACCATCCTGCCTTTGGGAGGACAGGTCTCCTGCAGGAGCCTGGGAGGGGACTGGCCCCTCTCCCACCCCGGGCTCCAGGATGCCCGGGACCTGCAAGAGCTCTTCATCTGAGGAGGAGTCTTGGAGAACAAGTGTATCTCGTCAGCCCAGCAAGTGAAATAACCAAAGCCCAAGGCTCAGGTTCTAACAGAAGCAGAATTTCAAAGTACTGTTTGGGGGAAGCCTCCTCCCCTCTTATGTGGCATTGGGGGTCCCCAAGGAAAGCCTTCTTTCGTCTCCTTCCCTCAGAGAGAGGAGCTGACCCCAAGTCCCGCGGTCCCCACCGTGTCCCAGTGCTGAGGAAGAGCCACACGCAGGGGCCTGGTGTCAGGAGTGTGGTCGGCCACTGCTCCGGGGCTCCCAGCCAGTGGTCTGGCGGCTACATGGAAGAGCTAAATTGATTTTGGGGGAAGGAGTGCTCACTGCCCACACCGCTCACCATCCCCCTCTGCACTCTGCAATCCAGGCTCGGTGCCCGGCTCACGTCCATCACCAGCACTCCACATGTTTCCGCCATGGGAGGGATCATTCAGCCTCACCCCATTGCACAGAAGAGGAAAGCGAGGCCCAGCGAGGAGAGGTTAAATGGCTCCAGTCCCAGAGCTGTTCAGCAGAGACCCTGGAAAGCCAGGCCTCCGGAGCCCCTGCTCGACCAGCCAGAGACTCCCTGAGGTGAAAGTGAGCCGTCCCCTGCCTGACCAGGCACGCAATGGCCCCTGACCTTCATGATGGCCTGTTCTTGACCGTGAAGATGAGCTGGCCGACTAGGAGGTGGAGTTCAGCTGGTGGGACAGGCTGTAGCTACAGGACAGAGTGACACATCTGAGCTAGCAGGGGCCACACTCTGGTCTCCCTCCCGGAGCCAGACCAGGAGCTGGAATCTCGGTGCCCGAGGGGCCGGCACACAACAGGGTCTGCACTGACCAGGGATCCATGGCCCCCAGGGAGAGTCCACTCTGCCCTCTCCCCGCTCCTGCCTGGCCTCACCTCTCCTCACTGTGTCGCTGCAGGACCCGGAACCGGGCCCCATAGGGACGGGGGGACAGTCCGGGCGGATGGTCAGGGTTCCCCAAGGGACCCAGGGTGTTGCCAGGGCACTGGGAAAAGACAAGGTCTGGGTTCCGGTGTCCAACACCACCCTGCGAACTTGGGAGTAGTAAGAGATACCCTCCCCCAAGTCCGGAGGGCTATGGCACAAAAGGCCTCAGCTTACTCTGATGTCACTTGGGCTGCAGAGATGTAGTGTCCCAAGGGTGCCACAGTCTTCTAGAAGTGCCTCTCGGCCTTGGATATCCATCCCCGACCCGCTGTGATCTCAGTCTTGGGAAAATGTTTTCTAACCCCTCGAGGTCCTTCTCAGCAGAGGACAGACTCGGGGCTTGGGGGCCTTAGGACCTGGCTACGCAGAAGGTGGAAGAGCACAGGGCCACCAGTCTGAAGACCAAGGTCAGGGCCCTACTTGTTTCAGCCTCAGGGTCCCCATGTGGAAGAGAATCCAGAATCACTGCTCCGGTCAGGTTGAGGAGGCCTTAGGAAGGAATGGGGCACCAGGACCGGAGAGGGAAACGGGGACAAGGGAGGCTTCTGCGGTTTCTCACATCGCCCATGGAACCCACGGGTCTGCTCCTGTGAGAGACACAGACACAGAGACAGAGAAGGGGACAGAGAATGAACCCAGGACAGAGGGAACCAGGAGAAGTCACAGACTCCATCAGCTTAGAAATGACATCCCGGCATTTTGTGCCATTCTGTTCCTGACAGGGCCGTCACATTGGCCATCCACCCTGGAGGGCAGGGGTTTCCACAGAGATGTGTGGCCAGGACTCAGGTGTGCCAGGAGCCACTGTGGGGACGGCCCAGCGCATGGGCACAGACGAGGCCCGTGGACCAGAGCCTAACAGTAATGGGAGCCCCTGGAATTCTGTGTTGGGAGAGGTCAAGGTCAGAATCAGTTCATTACTACCTTCCCACAGGGGCTGGGACACAGGCAGGTGTGGGGTGGCTTTGCCTGGACCCCAGAGCAGATTCAAGCCCCTCTGAGCTGTGTTCCATGACAAGCGCAGCCCCTGGCTCATCCTTGCATTGTCAGCTTGGCACCAGCCTCCTGTGATAGCAGGCACGGAACATTTGGAGAGGTCCCTAACACTAACCTTAAACTGTACCCTAAACCTACCCCGTACCCTAACCCCAAGACCTACCAGAACACTAACCCCTAACCCTACCCCTGAACCGAACCCAAACCCTAAAGCGTACCCTAACCCTAACCCGTACCCTAAATGGTAGCCTAACCCTAAACCCTACCCTGTACGGTAAACCGTGCCCTAACCCCTACCCTATCTCTAACCCGTACCCTAACCCGTACCCTAACCCATGCCCTAACCAGTACCCTAACTCTGACCCTAACCCTCGATCAACGAGAGGAAAGAGGAAATCCCCGGAAGTGTGGGGTTCATGAGACATTTGACCGCCAGTCCTGACAGGAAGATGACACTGTGCCAAATGGACCTGCTGATTTCTCAGAACACTGACATCCTGTGAAATGCTACATCACTGACCCACAGGCTGATGTTCCAAACCTTGGGTCTCCTAGATCCAGAGCAGAGAAGTGCTGTCAGGTGGGGATAAGTAGGTCCTCCGACCTATGGCCTGCACACCTGCTTCCATTTCTGGGAGAAGGGGAAACACACACTTGTTTCTAAGTAGTCATTATCTTCATTCTAAAGTAGACCCATGACCTTGACCTTTTTGGAAAAGCGAAATGACTCTTCCAAATGAAGACCTCAACTCATCTGTTCCTCATGCAACCTGAGTGCGACCAGGTTTACCCAGGCTCCAAGCCCCACCTGGAGGATCCTCCTGTACCATCTTGACAGCCCATGACCGGCACCAGCACCCCCGGGGGCACAATGCTGAATTTGGGGGAGGGCTCTGGGCCTTTTGGCCACCACACCTGTGCCCGGGGAAGCGGGAACCGGGAGGATCCTCCCAGATGATCCTCATGGAACCTTAGCAACATCCCTGAGGACATGGGGCACAATGCTGAAGCTTGAGGACGGCTCTGGGGTTTCTTGCCACCCACACCTGTGCCTGGGGGGGGGGCAGCGGGAACCTGGAGGGCCCTCCCAGACAATCCCAACGGACGATTAGCACCATCCCTGGGGAACACGGGGCACAATGCTGAAATTGGGGGATGGCCCTGGGGCTTGTCGCTACCGCACCTGTGCCTAGGGGAGCAGGAACCTGAAGGAACCTCCCAGATCATCATAACAGACCATGACCACCATCGCCCTGAGGACATGGGGCACAATGCTCAGTTGGAGTCCCTTGGTCCTGAAACCAGCAGGAACGGAGCTCAAAGGACAGAGAGGCGCCTCCCGGAGAATTTCCATCCAGGGAAAAGCGGCCCACTGGAGGGCACAGAAGCAGCAACCCCACCGACCCGCAGGCCATTTGAACAGGATCACCTCCTGCACTTACTTAGCACGTTGTCCGTCTTCGTGTGTGGACCGTGACTGGCCCGCTCAGGGATGGTGCGCTTCCAGAGGAGGGCTAGAAACTTTTCAGTGCTTGCTCGTGGGTCAGAGGACCAAAGCCCAAGGAAGCAGAGGCTATCCTTCTTCCTCTGGGGCTGGGGAAGTCAGCCACCGACCTGGGGCGGGACCGGGCCCAGGAGTGTGTTCTTTCTGAAGCCACTGCCTTCGGTGGGTGTTGCTTTGCCTAAAAAAGGCCCAATCACCCCAGAGTCAGGAGCAGTGACAGGCTGTCTCCAACCCTAGCCCAGGACCACGACCCGAAACCATCCTGCCTTTGGGAGGACAGGTCTCCTGCAGGAGCCTGGGAGGGGACTGGCCCCTCTCCCACCCCGGGCTCCAGGATGCCCGGGACCTGCAAGAGCTCTTCATCTGAGGAGGAGTCTTGGAGAACAAGTGTATCTCGTCAGCCCAGCAAGTGAAATAACCAAAGCCCAAGGCTCAGGTTCTAACAGAAGCAGAATTTCAAAGTACTGTTTGGGGGAAGCCTCCTCCCCTCTTATGTGGCATTGGGGGTCCCCAAGGAAAGCCTTCTTTCGTCTCCTTCCCTCAGAGAGAGGAGCTGACCCCAAGTCCCGCGGTCCCCACCGTGTCCCAGTGCTGAGGAAGAGCCACACGCAGGGGCCTGGTGTCAGGAGTGTGGTCGGCCACTGCTCCGGGGCTCCCAGCCAGTGGTCTGGCGGCTACATGGAAGAGCTAAATTGATTTTGGGGGAAGGAGTGCTCACTGCCCACACCGCTCACCATCCCCCTCTGCACTCTGCAATCCAGGCTCGGTGCCCGGCTCACGTCCATCACCAGCACTCCACATGTTTCCGCCATGGGAGGGATCATTCAGCCTCACCCCATTGCACAGAAGAGGAAAGCGAGGCCCAGCGAGGAGAGGTTAAATGGCTCCAGTCCCAGAGCTGTTCAGCAGAGACCCTGGAAAGCCAGGCCTCCGGAGCCCCTGCTCGACCAGCCAGAGACTCCCTGAGGTGAAAGTGAGCCGTCCCCTGCCTGACCAGGCACGCAATGGCCCCTGACCTTCATGATGGCCTGTTCTTGACCGTGAAGATGAGCTGGCCGACTAGGAGGTGGAGTTCAGCTGGTGGGACAGGCTGTAGCTACAGGACAGAGTGACACATCTGAGCTAGCAGGGGCCACACTCTGGTCTCCCTCCCGGAGCCAGACCAGGAGCTGGAATCTCGGTGCCCGAGGGGCCGGCACACAACAGGGTCTGCACTGACCAGGGATCCATGGCCCCCAGGGAGAGTCCACTCTGCCCTCTCCCCGCTCCTGCCTGGCCTCACCTCTCCTCACTGTGTCGCTGCAGGACCCGGAACCGGGCCCCATAGGGACGGGGGGACAGTCCGGGCTGATGGTCAGGGTTCCCCAAGGGACCCAGGGTGTTGCCAGGGCACTGGGAAAAGACAAGGTCTGGGTTCCGGTGTCCAACACCACCCTGCGAACTTGGGAGTAGTAAGAGATACCCTCCCCCAAGTCCGGAGGGCTATGGCACAAAAGGCCTCAGCTTACTCTGATGTCACTTGGGCTGCAGAGATGTAGTGTCCCAAGGGTGCCACAGTCTTCTAGAAGTGCCTCTCGGCCTTGGATATCCATCCCCGACCCGCTGTGATCCCAGTCTTGGGAAAATGTTTTCTAACCCCTCGAGGTCCTTCTCAGCAGAGGACAGACTCGGGGCTTGGGGGCCTTAGGACCTGGCTACGCAGAAGGTGGAAGAGCACAGGGCCACCAGTCTGAAGACCAAGGTCAGGGCCCTACTTGTTTCAGCCTCAGGGTCCCCATGTGGAAGAGAATCCAGAATCACTGCTCCGGTCAGGTTGAGGAGGCCTTAGGAAGGAATGGGGCACCAGGACCGGAGAGGGAAACGGGGACAAGGGAGGCTTCTGCGGTTTCTCACATCGCCCATGGAACCCACGGGTCTGCTCCTGTGAGAGACACAGACACAGAGACAGAGAAGGGGACAGAGAATGAACCCAGGACAGAGGGAACCAGGAGAAGTCACAGACTCCATCAGCTTAGAAATGACATCCCGGCATTTTGTGCCATTCTGTTCCTGACAGGGCCGTCACATTGGCCATCCACCCTGGAGGGCAGGGGTTTCCACAGAGATGTGTGGCATGGACTCAGGTGTGCCAGGAGCCACTGTGGGGACGGCCCAGCGCATGGGCACAGACGAGGCCCGTGGACCTGAGCCTAACAGTAATGGGAGCCCCTGGAATTCTGTGTTGGGAGAGGTCAAGGTCAGAATCAGTTCATTACTACCTTCCCACAGGGGCTGGGACACAGGCAGGTGTGGGGTGGCTTTGCCTGGACCCCAGAGCAGATTCAAGCCCCTCTGAGCTGTGTTCCATGACAAGCGCAGCCCCTGGCTCATCCTTGCATTGTCAGCTTGGCACCAGCCTCCTGTGATAGCAGGCACGGAACATTTGGAGAGGTCCCTAACACTAACCTTAAACTGTACCCTAAACCTACCCCGTACCCTAACCCCAACACCTACCAGAACACTAACCCCTAACCCTACCCCTGAACCGAACCCAAACCCTAAAGCGTACCCTAACCCTAACCCGTACCCTAAATGGTAGCCTAACCCTAAACCCTACCCTGTACGGTAAACCGTGCCCTAACCCCTACCCTATCTCTAACCCGTACCCTAACCCGTACCCTAACCCATGCCCTAACCAGTACCCTAACTCTGACCCTAACCCTCGGTCAACGAGAGGAAAGAGGAAATCCCCGGAAGTGTGGGGTTCATGAGACATTTGACCGCCAGTCCTCACAGGAAGATGACACTGTGCCAAATGGACCTGCTGATTTCTCAGAACACTGACATCCTGTGAAATGCTACATCACTGACCCACAGGCTGATGTTCCAAACCTTGGGTCTCCTAGATCCAGAGCAGAGAAGTGCTGCCAGGTGGGGATAAGTAGGTCCTCCGACCTATGGCCTGCACACCTGCTTCCATTTCTGGGAGAAGGGGAAACACACACTTGTTTCTAAGTAGTCATTATCTTCATTCTAAAGTAGACCCATGACCTTGACCTTTTTGGAAAAGCGAAATGACTCTTCCAAATGAAGACCTCAACTCATCTGTTCCTCATGCAACCTGAGTGCGACCAGGTTTACCCAGGCTCCAAGCCCCACCTGGAGGATCCTCCTGTACCATCTTGACAGCCCATGACCGGCACCAGCACCCCAGGGGGCACAATGCTGAATTTGTGGGAGGGCTCTGGGCCTTTTGGCCACCACACCTGTGCCCGGGGAAGCGGGAACCGGGAGGATCCTCCCAGATGATCCTCATGGAACCTTAGCAACATCCCTGAGGACATGGGGCACAATGCTGAAGCTTGAGGACGGCTCTGGGGTTTCTTGCCACCCACACCTGTGCCTGGGGGGGGGGCAGCGGGAACCTGGAGGGCCCTCCCAGACAATCCCAACGGACGATTAGCACCATCCCTGGGGAACACGGGGCACAATGCTGAAATTGGGGGATGGCCCTGGGGCTTGTCGCTACCGCACCTGTGCCTAGGGGAGCAGGAACCTGAAGGAACCTCCCAGATCATCATAACAGACCATGACCACCATCGCCCTGAGGACATGGGGCACAATGCTCAGTTGGAGTCCCTTGGTCCTGAAACCAGCAGGAACGGAGCTCAAAGGACAGAGAGGCGCCTCCCGGAGAATTTCCATCCAGGGAAAAGCGGCCCACTGGAGGGCACAGAAGCAGCAACCCCACCGACCCGCAGGCCATTTGAACAGGATCACCTCCTGCACTTACTTAGCACGTTGTCCGTCTTCGTGTGTGGACCGTGACTGGCCCGCTCAGGGATGGTGCGCTTCCAGAGGAGGGCTAGAAACTTTTCAGTGCTTGCTCGTGGGTCAGAGGACCAAAGCCCAAGGAAGCAGAGGCTATCCTTCTTCCTCTGGGGCTGGGGAAGTCAGCCACCGACCTGGGGCGGGACCGGGCCCAGGAGTGTGTTCTTTCTGAAGCCACTGCCTTCGGTGGGTGTTGCTTTGCCTAAAAAAGGCCCACTCACCCCAGAGTCAGGAGCAGTGACAGGCTGTCTCCAACCCTAGCCCAGGACCACGACCCGAAACCATCCTGCCTTTGGGAGGACAGGTCTCCTGCAGGAGCCTGGGAGGGGACTGGCCCCTCTCCCACCCCGGGCTCCAGGATGCCCGGGACCTGCAAGAGCTCTTCATCTGAGGAGGAGTCTTGGAGAACAAGTGTATCTCGTCAGCCCAGCAAGTGAAATAACCAAAGCCCAAGGCTCAGGTTCTAACAGAAGCAGAATTTCAAAGTACTGTTTGGGGGAAGCCTCCTCCCCTCTTATGTGGCATTGGGGGTCCCCAAGGAAAGCCTTCTTTCGTCTCCTTCCCTCAGAGAGAGGAGCTGACCCCAAGTCCCGCGGTCCCCACCGTGTCCCAGTGCTGAGGAAGAGCCACACGCAGGGGCCTGGTGTCAGGAGTGTGGTCGGCCACTGCTCCGGGGCTCCCAGCCAGTGGTCTGGCGGCTACATGGAAGAGCTAAATTGATTTTGGGGGAAGGAGTGCTCACTGCCCACACCGCTCACCATCCCCCTCTGCACTCTGCAATCCAGGCTCGGTGCCCGGCTCACGTCCATCACCAGCACTCCACATGTTTCCGCCATGGGAGGGATCATTCAGCCTCACCCCATTGCACAGAAGAGGAAAGCGAGGCCCAGCGAGGAGAGGTTAAATGGCTCCAGTCCCAGAGCTGTTCAGCAGAGACCCTGGAAAGCCAGGCCTCCGGAGCCCCTGCTCGACCAGCCAGAGACTCCCTGAGGTGAAAGTGAGCCGTCCCCTGCCTGACCAGGCACGCAATGGCCCCTGACCTTCATGATGGCCTGTTCTTGACCGTGAAGATGAGCTGGCCGACTAGGAGGTGGAGTTCAGCTGGTGGGACAGGCTGTAGCTACAGGACAGAGTGACACATCTGAGCTAGCAGGGGCCACACTCTGGTCTCCCTCCCGGAGCCAGACCAGGAGCTGGAATCTCGGTGCCCGAGGGGCCGGCACACAACAGGGTCTGCACTGACCAGGGATCCATGGCCCCCAGGGAGAGTCCACTCTGCCCTCTCCCCGCTCCTGCCTGGCCTCACCTCTCCTCACTGTGTCGCTGCAGGACCCGGAACCGGGCCCCATAGGGACGGGGGGACAGTCCGGGCGGATGGTCAGGGTTCCCCAAGGGACCCAGGGTGTTGCCAGGGCACTGGGAAAAGACAAGGTCTGGGTTCCGGTGTCCAACACCACCCTGCGAACTTGGGAGTAGTAAGAGATACCCTCCCCCAAGTCCGGAGGGCTATGGCACAAAAGGCCTCAGCTTACTCTGATGTCACTTGGGCTGCAGAGATGTAGTGTCCCAAGGGTGCCACAGTCTTCTAGAAGTGCCTCTCGGCCTTGGATATCCATCCCCGACCCGCTGTGATCTCAGTCTTGGGAAAATGTTTTCTAACCCCTCGAGGTCCTTCTCAGCAGAGGACAGACTCGGGGCTTGGGGGCCTTAGGACCTGGCTACGCAGAAGGTGGAAGAGCACAGGGCCACCAGTCTGAAGACCAAGGTCAGGGCCCTACTTGTTTCAGCCTCAGGGTCCCCATGTGGAAGAGAATCCAGAATCACTGCTCCGGTCAGGTTGAGGAGGCCTTAGGAAGGAATGGGGCACCAGGACCGGAGAGGGAAACGGGGACAAGGGAGGCTTCTGCGGTTTCTCACATCGCCCATGGAACCCACGGGTCTGCTCCTGTGAGAGACACAGACACAGAGACAGAGAAGGGGACAGAGAATGAACCCAGGACAGAGGGAACCAGGAGAAGTCACAGACTCCATCAGCTTAGAAATGACATCCCGGCATTTTGTGCCATTCTGTTCCTGACAGGGCCGTCACATTGGCCATCCACCCTGGAGGGCAGGGGTTTCCACAGAGATGTGTGGCCAGGACTCAGGTGTGCCAGGAGCCACTGTGGGGACGGCCCAGCGCATGGGCACAGACGAGGCCCGTGGACCAGAGCCTAACAGTAATGGGAGCCCCTGGAATTCTGTGTTGGGAGAGGTCAAGGTCAGAATCAGTTCATTACTACCTTCCCACAGGGGCTGGGACACAGGCAGGTGTGGGGTGGCTTTGCCTGGACCCCAGAGCAGATTCAAGCCCCTCTGAGCTGTGTTCCATGACAAGCGCAGCCCCTGGCTCATCCTTGCATTGTCAGCTTGGCACCAGCCTCCTGTGATAGCAGGCACGGAACATTTGGAGAGGTCCCTAACACTAACCTTAAACTGTACCCTAAACCTACCCCGTACCCTAACCCCAAGACCTACCAGAACACTAACCCCTAACCCTACCCCTGAACCGAACCCAAACCCTAAAGCGTACCCTAACCCTAACCCGTACCCTAAATGGTAGCCTAACCCTAAACCCTACCCTGTACGGTAAACCGTGCCCTAACCCCTACCCTATCTCTAACCCGTACCCTAACCCGTACCCTAACCCATGCCCTAACCAGTACCCTAACTCTGACCCTAACCCTCGATCAACGAGAGGAAAGAGGAAATCCCCGGAAGTGTGGGGTTCATGAGACATTTGACCGCCAGTCCTGACAGGAAGATGACACTGTGCCAAATGGACCTGCTGATTTCTCAGAACACTGACATCCTGTGAAATGCTACATCACTGACCCACAGGCTGATGTTCCAAACCTTGGGTCTCCTAGATCCAGAGCAGAGAAGTGCTGTCAGGTGGGGATAAGTAGGTCCTCCGACCTATGGCCTGCACACCTGCTTCCATTTCTGGGAGAAGGGGAAACACACACTTGTTTCTAAGTAGTCATTATCTTCATTCTAAAGTAGACCCATGACCTTGACCTTTTTGGAAAAGCGAAATGACTCTTCCAAATGAAGACCTCAACTCATCTGTTCCTCATGCAACCTGAGTGCGACCAGGTTTACCCAGGCTCCAAGCCCCACCTGGAGGATCCTCCTGTACCATCTTGACAGCCCATGACCGGCACCAGCACCCCCGGGGGCACAATGCTGAATTTGGGGGAGGGCTCTGGGCCTTTTGGCCACCACACCTGTGCCCGGGGAAGCGGGAACCGGGAGGATCCTCCCAGATGATCCTCATGGAACCTTAGCAACATCCCTGAGGACATGGGGCACAATGCTGAAGCTTGAGGACGGCTCTGGGGTTTCTTGCCACCCACACCTGTGCCTGGGGGGGGGGCAGCGGGAACCTGGAGGGCCCTCCCAGACAATCCCAACGGACGATTAGCACCATCCCTGGGGAACACGGGGCACAATGCTGAAATTGGGGGATGGCCCTGGGGCTTGTCGCTACCGCACCTGTGCCTAGGGGAGCAGGAACCTGAAGGAACCTCCCAGATCATCATAACAGACCATGACCACCATCGCCCTGAGGACATGGGGCACAATGCTCAGTTGGAGTCCCTTGGTCCTGAAACCAGCAGGAACGGAGCTCAAAGGACAGAGAGGCGCCTCCCGGAGAATTTCCATCCAGGGAAAAGCGGCCCACTGGAGGGCACAGAAGCAGCAACCCCACCGACCCGCAGGCCATTTGAACAGGATCACCTCCTGCACTTACTTAGCACGTTGTCCGTCTTCGTGTGTGGACCGTGACTGGCCCGCTCAGGGATGGTGCGCTTCCAGAGGAGGGCTAGAAACTTTTCAGTGCTTGCTCGTGGGTCAGAGGACCAAAGCCCAAGGAAGCAGAGGCTATCCTTCTTCCTCTGGGGCTGGGGAAGTCAGCCACCGACCTGGGGCGGGACCGGGCCCAGGAGTGTGTTCTTTCTGAAGCCACTGCCTTCGGTGGGTGTTGCTTTGCCTAAAAAAGGCCCACTCACCCCAGAGTCAGGAGCAGTGACAGGCTGTCTCCAACCCTAGCCCAGGACCACGACCCGAAACCATCCTGCCTTTGGGAGGACAGGTCTCCTGCAGGAGCCTGGGAGGGGACTGGCCCCTCTCCCACCCCGGGCTCCAGGATGCCCGGGACCTGCAAGAGCTCTTCATCTGAGGAGGAGTCTTGGAGAACAAGTGTATCTCGTCAGCCCAGCAAGTGAAATAACCAAAGCCCAAGGCTCAGGTTCTAACAGAAGCAGAATTTCAAAGTACTGTTTGGGGGAAGCCTCCTCCCCTCTTATGTGGCATTGGGGGTCCCCAAGGAAAGCCTTCTTTCGTCTCCTTCCCTCAGAGAGAGGAGCTGACCCCAAGTCCCGCGGTCCCCACCGTGTCCCAGTGCTGAGGAAGAGCCACACGCAGGGGCCTGGTGTCAGGAGTGTGGTCGGCCACTGCTCCGGGGCTCCTAGCCAGTGGTCTGGCGGCTACATGGAAGAGCTAAATTGATTTTGGGGGAAGGAGTGCTCACTGCCCACACCGCTCACCATCCCCCTCTGCACTCTGCAATCCAGGCTCGGTGCCCGGCTCACGTCCATCACCAGCACTCCACATGTTTCCGCCATGGGAGGGATCATTCAGCCTCACCCCATTGCACAGAAGAGGAAAGCGAGGCCCAGCGAGGAGAGGTTAAATGGCTCCAGTCCCAGAGCTGTTCAGCAGAGACCCTGGAAAGCCAGGCCTCCGGAGCCCCTGCTCGACCAGCCAGAGACTCCCTGAGGTGAAAGTGAGCCGTCCCCTGCCTGACCAGGCACGCAATGGCCCCTGACCTTCATGATGGCCTGTTCTTGACCGTGAAGATGAGCTGGCCGACTAGGAGGTGGAGTTCAGCTGGTGGGACAGGCTGTAGCTACAGGACAGAGTGACACATCTGAGCTAGCAGGGGCCACACTCTGGTCTCCCTCCCGGAGCCAGACCAGGAGCTGGAATCTCGGTGCCCGAGGGGCCGGCACACAACAGGGTCTGCACTGACCAGGGATCCATGGCCCCCAGGGAGAGTCCACTCTGCCCTCTCCCCGCTCCTGCCTGGCCTCACCTCTCCTCACTGTGTCGCTGCAGGACCCGGAACCGGGCCCCATAGGGACGGGGGGACAGTCCGGGCTGATGGTCAGGGTTCCCCAAGGGACCCAGGGTGTTGCCAGGGCACTGGGAAAAGACAAGGTCTGGGTTCCGGTGTCCAACACCACCCTGCGAACTTGGGAGTAGTAAGAGATACCCTCCCCCAAGTCCGGAGGGCTATGGCACAAAAGGCCTCAGCTTACTCTGATGTCACTTGGGCTGCAGAGATGTAGTGTCCCAAGGGTGCCACAGTCTTCTAGAAGTGCCTCTCGGCCTTGGATATCCATCCCCGACCCGCTGTGATCCCAGTCTTGGGAAAATGTTTTCTAACCCCTCGAGGTCCTTCTCAGCAGAGGACAGACTCGGGGCTTGGGGGCCTTAGGACCTGGCTACGCAGAAGGTGGAAGAGCACAGGGCCACCAGTCTGAAGACCAAGGTCAGGGCCCTACTTGTTTCAGCCTCAGGGTCCCCATGTGGAAGAGAATCCAGAATCACTGCTCCGGTCAGGTTGAGGAGGCCTTAGGAAGGAATGGGGCACCAGGACCGGAGAGGGAAACGGGGACAAGGGAGGCTTCTGCGGTTTCTCACATCGCCCATGGAACCCACGGGTCTGCTCCTGTGAGAGACACAGACACAGAGACAGAGAAGGGGACAGAGAATGAACCCAGGACAGAGGGAACCAGGAGAAGTCACAGACTCCATCAGCTTAGAAATGACATCCCGGCATTTTGTGCCATTCTGTTCCTGACAGGGCCGTCACATTGGCCATCCACCCTGGAGGGCAGGGGTTTCCACAGAGATGTGTGGCCAGGACTCAGGTGTGCCAGGAGCCACTGTGGGGACGGCCCAGCGCATGGGCACAGACGAGGCCCGTGGACCAGAGCCTAACAGTAATGGGAGCCCCTGGAATTCTGTGTTGGGAGAGGTCAAGGTCAGAATCAGTTCATTACTACCTTCCCACAGGGGCTGGGACACAGGAAGGTGTGGGGTGGCTTTGCCTGGACCCCAGAGCAGATTCAAGCCCCTCTGAGCTGTGTTCCATGACAAGCGCAGCCCCTGGCTCATCCTTGCATTGTCAGCTTGGCACCAGCCTCCTGTGATAGCAGGCACGGAACATTTGGAGAGGTCCCTAACACTAACCTTAAACTGTACCCTAAACCTACCCCGTACCCTAACCCCAAGACCTACCAGAACACTAACCCCTAACCCTACCCCTGAACCGAACCCAAACCCTAAAGCGTACCCTAACCCTAACCCGTACCCTAAATGGTAGCCTAACCCTAAACCCTACCCTGTACGGTAAACCGTGCCCTAACCCCTACCCTATCTCTAACCCGTACCCTAACCCGTACCCTAACCCATGCCCTAACCAGTACCCTAACTCTGACCCTAACCCTCGATCAACGAGAGGAAAGAGGAAATCCCCGGAAGTGTGGGGTTCATGAGACATTTGACCGCCAGTCCTGACAGGAAGATGACACTGTGCCAAATGGACCTGCTGATTTCTCAGAACACTGACATCCTGTGAAATGCTACATCACTGACCCACAGGCTGATGTTCCAAACCTTGGGTCTCCTAGATCCAGAGCAGAGAAGTGCTGTCAGGTGGGGATAAGTAGGTCCTCCGACCTATGGCCTGCACACCTGCTTCCATTTCTGGGAGAAGGGGAAACACACACTTGTTTCTAAGTAGTCATTATCTTCATTCTAAAGTAGACCCATGACCTTGACCTTTTTGGAAAAGCGAAATGACTCTTCCAAATGAAGACCTCAACTCATCTGTTCCTCATGCAACCTGAGTGCGACCAGGTTTACCCAGGCTCCAAGCCCCACCTGGAGGATCCTCCTGTACCATCTTGACAGCCCATGACCGGCACCAGCACCCCCGGGGGCACAATGCTGAATTTGGGGGAGGGCTCTGGGCCTTTTGGCCACCACACCTGTGCCCGGGGAAGCGGGAACCGGGAGGATCCTCCCAGATGATCCTCATGGAACCTTAGCAACATCCCTGAGGACATGGGGCACAATGCTGAAGCTTGAGGACGGCTCTGGGGTTTCTTGCCACCCACACCTGTGCCTGGGGGGGGGGCAGCGGGAACCTGGAGGGCCCTCCCAGACAATCCCAACGGACGATTAGCACCATCCCTGGGGAACACGGGGCACAATGCTGAAATTGGGGGATGGCCCTGGGGCTTGTCGCTACCGCACCTGTGCCTAGGGGAGCAGGAACCTGAAGGAACCTCCCAGATCATCATAACAGACCATGACCACCATCGCCCTGAGGACATGGGGCACAATGCTCAGTTGGAGTCCCTTGGTCCTGAAACCAGCAGGAACGGAGCTCAAAGGACAGAGAGGCGCCTCCCGGAGAATTTCCATCCAGGGAAAAGCGGCCCACTGGAGGGCACAGAAGCAGCAACCCCACCGACCCGCAGGCCATTTGAACAGGATCACCTCCTGCACTTACTTAGCACGTTGTCCGTCTTCGTGTGTGGACCGTGACTGGCCCGCTCAGGGATGGTGCGCTTCCAGAGGAGGGCTAGAAACTTTTCAGTGCTTGCTCGTGGGTCAGAGGACCAAAGCCCAAGGAAGCAGAGGCTATCCTTCTTCCTCTGGGGCTGGGGAAGTCAGCCACCGACCTGGGGCGGGACCGGGCCCAGGAGTGTGTTCTTTCTGAAGCCACTGCCTTCGGTGGGTGTTGCTTTGCCTAAAAAAGGCCCACTCACCCCAGAGTCAGGAGCAGTGACAGGCTGTCTCCAACCCTAGCCCAGGACCACGACCCGAAACCATCCTGCCTTTGGGAGGACAGGTCTCCTGCAGGAGCCTGGGAGGGGACTGGCCCCTCTCCCACCCCGGGCTCCAGGATGCCCGGGACCTGCAAGAGCTCTTCATCTGAGGAGGAGTCTTGGAGAACAAGTGTATCTCGTCAGCCCAGCAAGTGAAATAACCAAAGCCCAAGGCTCAGGTTCTAACAGAAGCAGAATTTCAAAGTACTGTTTGGGGGAAGCCTCCTCCCCTCTTATGTGGCATTGGGGGTCCCCAAGGAAAGCCTTCTTTCGTCTCCTTCCCTCAGAGAGAGGAGCTGACCCCAAGTCCCGCGGTCCCCACCGTGTCCCAGTGCTGAGGAAGAGCCACACGCAGGGGCCTGGTGTCAGGAGTGTGGTCGGCCACTGCTCCGGGGCTCCCAGCCAGTGGTCTGGCGGCTACATGGAAGAGCTAAATTGATTTTGGGGGAAGGAGTGCTCACTGCCCACACCGCTCACCATCCCCCTCTGCACTCTGCAATCCAGGCTCGGTGCCCGGCTCACGTCCATCACCAGCACTCCACATGTTTCCGCCATGGGAGGGATCATTCAGCCTCACCCCATTGCACAGAAGAGGAAAGCGAGGCCCAGCGAGGAGAGGTTAAATGGCTCCAGTCCCAGAGCTGTTCAGCAGAGACCCTGGAAAGCCAGGCCTCCGGAGCCCCTGCTCGACCAGCCAGAGACTCCCTGAGGTGAAAGTGAGCCGTCCCCTGCCTGACCAGGCACGCAATGGCCCCTGACCTTCATGATGGCCTGTTCTTGACCGTGAAGATGAGCTGGCCGACTAGGAGGTGGAGTTCAGCTGGTGGGACAGGCTGTAGCTACAGGACAGAGTGACACATCTGAGCTAGCAGGGGCCACACTCTGGTCTCCCTCCCGGAGCCAGACCAGGAGCTGGAATCTCGGTGCCCGAGGGGCCGGCACACAACAGGGTCTGCACTGACCAGGGATCCATGGCCCCCAGGGAGAGTCCACTCTGCCCTCTCCCCGCTCCTGCCTGGCCTCACCTCTCCTCACTGTGTCGCTGCAGGACCCGGAACCGGGCCCCATAGGGACGGGGGGACAGTCCGGGCTGATGGTCAGGGTTCCCCAAGGGACCCAGGGTGTTGCCAGGGCACTGGGAAAAGACAAGGTCTGGGTTCCGGTGTCCAACACCACCCTGCGAACTTGGGAGTAGTAAGAGATACCCTCCCCCAAGTCCGGAGGGCTATGGCACAAAAGGCCTCAGCTTACTCTGATGTCACTTGGGCTGCAGAGATGTAGTGTCCCAAGGGTGCCACAGTCTTCTAGAAGTGCCTCTCGGCCTTGGATATCCATCCCCGACCCGCTGTGATCCCAGTCTTGGGAAAATGTTTTCTAACCCCTCGAGGTCCTTCTCAGCAGAGGACAGACTCGGGGCTTGGGGGCCTTAGGACCTGGCTACGCAGAAGGTGGAAGAGCACAGGGCCACCAGTCTGAAGACCAAGGTCAGGGCCCTACTTGTTTCAGCCTCAGGGTCCCCATGTGGAAGAGAATCCAGAATCACTGCTCCGGTCAGGTTGAGGAGGCCTTAGGAAGGAATGGGGCACCAGGACCGGAGAGGGAAACGGGGACAAGGGAGGCTTCTGCGGTTTCTCACATCGCCCATGGAACCCACGGGTCTGCTCCTGTGAGAGACACAGACACAGAGACAGAGAAGGGGACAGAGAATGAACCCAGGACAGAGGGAACCAGGAGAAGTCACAGACTCCATCAGCTTAGAAATGACATCCCGGCATTTTGTGCCATTCTGTTCCTGACAGGGCCGTCACATTGGCCATCCACCCTGGAGGGCAGGGGTTTCCACAGAGATGTGTGGCATGGACTCAGGTGTGCCAGGAGCCACTGTGGGGACGGCCCAGCGCATGGGCACAGACGAGGCCCGTGGACCTGAGCCTAACAGTAATGGGAGCCCCTGGAATTCTGTGTTGGGAGAGGTCAAGGTCAGAATCAGTTCATTACTACCTTCCCACAGGGGCTGGGACACAGGCAGGTGTGGGGTGGCTTTGCCTGGACCCCAGAGCAGATTCAAGCCCCTCTGAGCTGTGTTCCATGACAAGCGCAGCCCCTGGCTCATCCTTGCATTGTCAGCTTGGCACCAGCCTCCTGTGATAGCAGGCACGGAACATTTGGAGAGGTCCCTAACACTAACCTTAAACTGTACCCTAAACCTACCCCGTACCCTAACCCCAACACCTACCAGAACACTAACCCCTAACCCTACCCCTGAACCGAACCCAAACCCTAAAGCGTACCCTAACCCTAACCCGTACCCTAAATGGTAGCCTAACCCTAAACCCTACCCTGTACGGTAAACCGTGCCCTAACCCCTACCCTATCTCTAACCCGTACCCTAACCCGTACCCTAACCCATGCCCTAACCAGTACCCTAACTCTGACCCTAACCCTCGGTCAACGAGAGGAAAGAGGAAATCCCCGGAAGTGTGGGGTTCATGAGACATTTGACCGCCAGTCCTCACAGGAAGATGACACTGTGCCAAATGGACCTGCTGATTTCTCAGAACACTGACATCCTGTGAAATGCTACATCACTGACCCACAGGCTGATGTTCCAAACCTTGGGTCTCCTAGATCCAGAGCAGAGAAGTGCTGCCAGGTGGGGATAAGTAGGTCCTCCGACCTATGGCCTGCACACCTGCTTCCATTTCTGGGAGAAGGGGAAACACACACTTGTTTCTAAGTAGTCATTATCTTCATTCTAAAGTAGACCCATGACCTTGACCTTTTTGGAAAAGCGAAATGACTCTTCCAAATGAAGACCTCAACTCATCTGTTCCTCATGCAACCTGAGTGCGACCAGGTTTACCCAGGCTCCAAGCCCCACCTGGAGGATCCTCCTGTACCATCTTGACAGCCCATGACCGGCACCAGCACCCCAGGGGGCACAATGCTGAATTTGTGGGAGGGCTCTGGGCCTTTTGGCCACCACACCTGTGCCCGGGGAAGCGGGAACCGGGAGGATCCTCCCAGATGATCCTCATGGAACCTTAGCAACATCCCTGAGGACATGGGGCACAATGCTGAAGCTTGAGGACGGCTCTGGGGTTTCTTGCCACCCACACCTGTGCCTGGGGGGGGGGGCAGCGGGAACCTGGAGGGCCCTCCCAGACAATCCCAACGGACGATTAGCACCATCCCTGGGGAACACGGGGCACAATGCTGAAATTGGGGGATGGCCCTGGGGCTTGTCGCTACCGCACCTGTGCCTAGGGGAGCAGGAACCTGAAGGAACCTCCCAGATCATCATAACAGACCATGACCACCATCGCCCTGAGGACATGGGGCACAATGCTCAGTTGGAGTCCCTTGGTCCTGAAACCAGCAGGAACGGAGCTCAAAGGACAGAGAGGCGCCTCCCGGAGAATTTCCATCCAGGGAAAAGCGGCCCACTGGAGGGCACAGAAGCAGCAACCCCACCGACCCGCAGGCCATTTGAACAGGATCACCTCCTGCACTTACTTAGCACGTTGTCCGTCTTCGTGTGTGGACCGTGACTGGCCCGCTCAGGGATGGTGCGCTTCCAGAGGAGGGCTAGAAACTTTTCAGTGCTTGCTCGTGGGTCAGAGGACCAAAGCCCAAGGAAGCAGAGGCTATCCTTCTTCCTCTGGGGCTGGGGAAGTCAGCCACCGACCTGGGGCGGGACCGGGCCCAGGAGTGTGTTCTTTCTGAAGCCACTGCCTTCGGTGGGTGTTGCTTTGCCTAAAAAAGGCCCACTCACCCCAGAGTCAGGAGCAGTGACAGGCTGTCTCCAACCCTAGCCCAGGACCACGACCCGAAACCATCCTGCCTTTGGGAGGACAGGTCTCCTGCAGGAGCCTGGGAGGGGACTGGCCCCTCTCCCACCCCGGGCTCCAGGATGCCCGGGACCTGCAAGAGCTCTTCATCTGAGGAGGAGTCTTGGAGAACAAGTGTATCTCGTCAGCCCAGCAAGTGAAATAACCAAAGCCCAAGGCTCAGGTTCTAACAGAAGCAGAATTTCAAAGTACTGTTTGGGGGAAGCCTCCTCCCCTCTTATGTGGCATTGGGGGTCCCCAAGGAAAGCCTTCTTTCGTCTCCTTCCCTCAGAGAGAGGAGCTGACCCCAAGTCCCGCGGTCCCCACCGTGTCCCAGTGCTGAGGAAGAGCCACACGCAGGGGCCTGGTGTCAGGAGTGTGGTCGGCCACTGCTCCGGGGCTCCCAGCCAGTGGTCTGGCGGCTACATGGAAGAGCTAAATTGATTTTGGGGGAAGGAGTGCTCACTGCCCA
This sequence comes from Eumetopias jubatus, assembly GCF_037043125.1. NCBI lineage: Eukaryota > Metazoa > Chordata > Mammalia > Carnivora > Otariidae > Eumetopias > Eumetopias jubatus. The sequence continues at coordinate 180,948 of NW_028274899.1, read as the reverse complement.
CACCGCTCACCATCCCCCTCTGCACTCTGCAATCCAGGCTCGGTGCCCGGCTCACGTCCATCACCAGCACTCCACATGTTTCCGCCATGGGAGGGATCATTCAGCCTCACCCCATTGCACAGAAGAGGAAAGCGAGGCCCAGCGAGGAGAGGTTAAATGGCTCCAGTCCCAGAGCTGTTCAGCAGAGACCCTGGAAAGCCAGGCCTCCGGAGCCCCTGCTCGACCAGCCAGAGACTCCCTGAGGTGAAAGTGAGCCGTCCCCTGCCTGACCAGGCACGCAATGGCCCCTGACCTTCATGATGGCCTGTTCTTGACCGTGAAGATGAGCTGGCCGACTAGGAGGTGGAGTTCAGCTGGTGGGACAGGCTGTAGCTACAGGACAGAGTGACACATCTGAGCTAGCAGGGGCCACACTCTGGTCTCCCTCCCGGAGCCAGACCAGGAGCTGGAATCTCGGTGCCCGAGGGGCCGGCACACAACAGGGTCTGCACTGACCAGGGATCCGTGGCCCCCAGGGAGAGTCCACTCTGCCCTCTCCCCGCTCCTGCCTGGCCTCACCTCTCCTCACTGTGTCGCTGCAGGACCCGGAACCGGGCCCCATAGGGACGGGGGGACAGTCCGGGCGGATGGTCAGGGTTCCCCAAGGGACCCAGGGTGTTGCCAGGGCACTGGGAAAAGACAAGGTCTGGGTTCCGGTGTCCAACACCACCCTGCGAACTTGGGAGTAGTAAGAGATACCCTCCCCCAAGTCCGGAGGGCTATGGCACAAAAGGCCTCAGCTTACTCTGATGTCACTTGGGCTGCAGAGATGTAGTGTCCCAAGGGTGCCACAGTCTTCTAGAAGTGCCTCTCGGCCTTGGATATCCATCCCCGACCCGCTGTGATCTCAGTCTTGGGAAAATGTTTTCTAACCCCTCGAGGTCCTTCTCAGCAGAGGACAGACTCGGGGCTTGGGGGCCTTAGGACCTGGCTACGCAGAAGGTGGAAGAGCACAGGGCCAGCAGTCTGAAGACCAAGGTCAGGGCCCTACTTGTTTCAGCCTCAGGGTCCCCATGTGGAAGAGAATCCAGAATCACTGCTCCGGTCAGGTTGAGGAGGCCTTAGGAAGGAATGGGGCACCAGGACCGGAGAGGGAAACGGGGACAAGGGAGGCTTCTGCGGTTTCTCACATCGCCCATGGAACCCACGGGTCTGCTCCTGTGAGAGACACAGACACAGAGACAGAGAAGGGGACAGAGAATGAACCCAGGACAGAGGGAACCAGGAGAAGTCACAGACTCCATCAGCTTAGAAATGACATCCCGGCATTTTGTGCCATTCTGTTCCTGACAGGGCCGTCACATTGGCCATCCACCCTGGAGGGCAGGGGTTTCCACAGAGATGTGTGGCCAGGACTCAGGTGTGCCAGGAGCCACTGTGGGGACGGCCCAGCGCATGGGCACAGACGAGGCCCGTGGACCAGAGCCTAACAGTAATGGGAGCCCCTGGAATTCTGTGTTGGGAGAGGTCAAGGTCAGAATCAGTTCATTACTACCTTCCCACAGGGGCTGGGACACAGGCAGGTGTGGGGTGGCTTTGCCTGGACCCCAGAGCAGATTCAAGCCCCTCTGAGCTGTGTTCCATGACAAGCGCAGCCCCTGGCTCATCCTTGCATTGTCAGCTTGGCACCAGCCTCCTGTGATAGCAGGCACGGAACATTTGGAGAGGTCCCTAACACTAACCTTAAACTGTACCCTAAACCTACCCCGTACCCTAACCCCAAGACCTACCAGAACACTAACCCCTAACCCTACCCCTGAACCGAACCCAAACCCTAAAGCGTACCCTAACCCTAACCCGTACCCTAAATGGTAGCCTAACCCTAAACCCTACCCTGTACGGTAAACCGTGCCCTAACCCCTACCCTATCTCTAACCCGTACCCTAACCCGTACCCTAACCCATGCCCTAACCAGTACCCTAACTCTGACCCTAACCCTCGATCAACGAGAGGAAAGAGGAAATCCCCGGAAGTGTGGGGTTCATGAGACATTTGACCGCCAGTCCTGACAGGAAGATGACACTGTGCCAAATGGACCTGCTGATTTCTCAGAACACTGACATCCTGTGAAATGCTACATCACTGACCCACAGGCTGATGTTCCAAACCTTGGGTCTCCTAGATCCAGAGCAGAGAAGTGCTGTCAGGTGGGGATAAGTAGGTCCTCCGACCTATGGCCTGCACACCTGCTTCCATTTCTGGGAGAAGGGGAAACACACACTTGTTTCTAAGTAGTCATTATCTTCATTCTAAAGTAGACCCATGACCTTGACCTTTTTGGAAAAGCGAAATGACTCTTCCAAATGAAGACCTCAACTCATCTGTTCCTCATGCAACCTGAGTGCGACCAGGTTTACCCAGGCTCCAAGCCCCACCTGGAGGATCCTCCTGTACCATCTTGACAGCCCATGACCGGCACCAGCACCCCCGGGGGCACAATGCTGAATTTGGGGGAGGGCTCTGGGCCTTTTGGCCACCACACCTGTGCCCGGGGAAGCGGGAACCGGGAGGATCCTCCCAGATGATCCTCATGGAACCTTAGCAACATCCCTGAGGACATGGGGCACAATGCTGAAGCTTGAGGACGGCTCTGGGTTTTCTTGCCACCCACACCTGTGCCTGGGGGGGGGGCAGCGGGAACCTGGAGGGCCCTCCCAGACAATCCCAACGGACGATTAGCACCATCCCTGGGGAACACGGGGCACAATGCTGAAATTGGGGGATGGCCCTGGGGCTTGTCGCTACCGCACCTGTGCCTAGGGGAGCAGGAACCTGAAGGAACCTCCCAGATCATCATAACAGACCATGACCACCATCGCCCTGAGGACATGGGGCACAATGCTCAGTTGGAGTCCCTTGGTCCTGAAACCAGCAGGAACGGAGCTCAAAGGACAGAGAGGCGCCTCCCGGAGAATTTCCATCCAGGGAAAAGCGGCCCACTGGAGGGCACAGAAGCAGCAACCCCACCGACCCGCAGGCCATTTGAACAGGATCACCTCCTGCACTTACTTAGCACGTTGTCCGTCTTCGTGTGTGGACCGTGACTGGCCCGCTCAGGGATGGTGCGCTTCCAGAGGAGGGCTAGAAACTTTTCAGTGCTTGCTCGTGGGTCAGAGGACCAAAGCCCAAGGAAGCAGAGGCTATCCTTCTTCCTCTGGGGCTGGGGAAGTCAGCCACCGACCTGGGGCGGGACCGGGCCCAGGAGTGTGTTCTTTCTGAAGCCACTGCCTTCGGTGGGTGTTGCTTTGCCTAAAAAAGGCCCAATCACCCCAGAGTCAGGAGCAGTGACAGGCTGTCTCCAACCCTAGCCCAGGACCACGACCCGAAACCATCCTGCCTTTGGGAGGACAGGTCTCCTGCAGGAGCCTGGGAGGGGACTGGCCCCTCTCCCACCCCGGGCTCCAGGATGCCCGGGACCTGCAAGAGCTCTTCATCTGAGGAGGAGTCTTGGAGAACAAGTGTATCTCGTCAGCCCAGCAAGTGAAATAACCAAAGCCCAAGGCTCAGGTTCTAACAGAAGCAGAATTTCAAAGTACTGTTTGGGGGAAGCCTCCTCCCCTCTTATGTGGCATTGGGGGTCCCCAAGGAAAGCCTTCTTTCGTCTCCTTCCCTCAGAGAGAGGAGCTGACCCCAAGTCCCGCGGTCCCCACCGTGTCCCAGTGCTGAGGAAGAGCCACACGCAGGGGCCTGTTGTCAGGAGTGTGGTCGGCCACTGCTCCGGGGCTCCCAGCCAGTGGTCTGGCGGCTACATGGAAGAGCTAAATTGATTTTGGGGGAAGGAGTGCTCACTGCCCACACCGCTCACCATCCCCCTCTGCACTCTGCAATCCAGGCTCGGTGCCCGGCTCACGTCCATCACCAGCACTCCACATGTTTCCGCCATGGGAGGGATCATTCAGCCTCACCCCATTGCACAGAAGAGGAAAGCGAGGCCCAGCGAGGAGAGGTTAAATGGCTCCAGTCCCAGAGCTGTTCAGCAGAGACCCTGGAAAGCCAGGCCTCCGGAGCCCCTGCTCGACCAGCCAGAGACTCCCTGAGGTGAAAGTGAGCCGTCCCCTGCCTGACCAGGCACGCAATGGCCCCTGACCTTCATGATGGCCTGTTCTTGACCGTGAAGATGAGCTGGCCGACTAGGAGGTGGAGTTCAGCTGGTGGGACAGGCTGTAGCTACAGGACAGAGTGACACATCTGAGCTAGCAGGGGCCACACTCTGGTCTCCCTCCCGGAGCCAGACCAGGAGCTGGAATCTCGGTGCCCGAGGGGCCGGCACACAACAGGGTCTGCACTGACCAGGGATCCATGGCCCCCAGGGAGAGTCCACTCTGCCCTCTCCCCGCTCCTGCCTGGCCTCACCTCTCCTCACTGTGTCGCTGCAGGACCCGGAACCGGGCCCCATAGGGACGGGGGGACAGTCCGGGCGGATGGTCAGGGTTCCCCAAGGGACCCAGGGTGTTGCCAGGGCACTGGGAAAAGACAAGGTCTGGGTTCCGGTGTCCAACACCACCCTGCGAACTTGGGAGTAGTAAGAGATACCCTCCCCCAAGTCCGGAGGGCTATGGCACAAAAGGCCTCAGCTTACTCTGATGTCACTTGGGCTGCAGAGATGTAGTGTCCCAAGGGTGCCACAGTCTTATAGAAGTGCCTCTCGGCCTTGGATATCCATCCCCGACCCCCTGTGATCCCAGTCTTGGGAAAATGTTTTCTAACCCCTCGAGGTCCTTCTCAGCAGAGGACAGACTCGGGGCTTGGGGGCCTTAGGACCTGGCTACGCAGAAGGTGGAAGAGCACAGGGCCACCAGTCTGAAGACCAAGGTCAGGGCCCTACTTGTTTCAGCCTCAGGGTCCCCATGTGGAAGAGAATCCAGAATCACTGCTCCGGTCAGGTTGAGGAGGCCTTAGGAAGGAATGGGGCACCAGGACCGGAGAGGGAAACGGGGACAAGGGAGGCTTCTGCGGTTTCTCACATCGCCCATGGAACCCACGGGTCTGCTCCTGTGAGAGACACAGACACAGAGACAGAGAAGGGGACAGAGAATGAACCCAGGACAGAGGGAACCAGGAGAAGTCACAGACTCCATCAGCTTAGAAATGACATCCCGGCATTTTGTGCCATTCTGTTCCTGACAGGGCCGTCACATTGGCCATCCACCCTGGAGGGCAGGGGTTTCCACAGAGATGTGTGGCCAGGACTCAGGTGTGCCAGGAGCCACTGTGGGGACGGCCCAGCGCATGGGCACAGACGAGGCCCGTGGACCAGAGCCTAACAGTAATGGGAGCCCCTGGAATTCTGTGTTGGGAGAGGTCAAGGTCAGAATCAGTTCATTACGACCTTCCCACAGGGGCTGGGACACAGGCAGGTGTGGGGTGGCTTTGCCTGGACCCCAGAGCAGATTCAAGCCCCTCTGAGCTGTGTTCCATGACAAGCGCAGCCCCTGGCTCATCCTTGCATTGTCAGCTTGGCACCAGCCTCCTGTGATAGCAGGCACGGAACATTTGGAGAGGTCCCTAACACTAACCTTAAACTGTACCCTAAACCTACCCCGTACCCTAACCCCAACACCTACCAGAACACTAACCCCTAACCCTACCCCTGAACCGAACCCAAACCCTAAAGCGTACCCTAACCCTAACCCGTACCCTAAATGGTAGCCTAACCCTAAACCCTACCCTGTACGGTAAACGGTGCCCTAACCCCTACCCTATCTCTAACCCGTACCCTAACCCGTACCCTAACCCATGCCCTAACCAGTACCCTAACTCTGACCCTAACCCTCGATCAACGAGAGGAAAGAGGAAATCCCCGGAAGTGTGGGGTTCATGAGACATTTGACCGCCAGTCCTGACAGGAAGATGACACTGTGCCAAATGGACCTGCTGATTTCTCAGAACACTGACATCCTGTGAAATGCTACATCACTGACCCACAGGCTGATGTTCCAAACCTTGGGTCTCCTAGATCCAGAGCAGAGAAGTGCTGTCAGGTGGGGATAAGTAGGTCCTCCGACCTATGGCCTGCACACCTGCTTCCATTTCTGGGAGAAGGGGAAACACACACTTGTTTCTAAGTAGTCATTATCTTCATTCTAAAGTAGACCCATGACCTTGACCTTTTTGGAAAAGCGAAATGACTCTTCCAAATGAAGACCTCAACTCATCTGTTCCTCATGCAACCTGAGTGCGACCAGGTTTACCCAGGCTCCAAGCCCCACCTGGAGGATCCTCCTGTACCATCTTGACAGCCCATGACCGGCACCAGCACCCCCGGGGGCACAATGCTGAATTTGGGGGAGGGCTCTGGGCCTTTTGGCCACCACACCTGTGCCCGGGGAAGCGGGAACCGGGAGGATCCTCCCAGATGATCCTCATGGAACCTTAGCAACATCCCTGAGGACATGGGGCACAATGCTGAAGCTTGAGGACGGCTCTGGGGTTTCTTGCCACCCACACCTGTGCCTGGGGGGGGGGCAGCGGGAACCTGGAGGGCCCTCCCAGACAATCCCAACGGACGATTAGCACCATCCCTGGGGAACACGGGGCACAATGCTGAAATTGGGGGATGGCCCTGGGGCTTGTCGCTACCGCACCTGTGCCTAGGGGAGCAGGAACCTGAAGGAACCTCCCAGATCATCATAACAGACCATGACCACCATCGCCCTGAGGACATGGGGCACAATGCTCAGTTGGAGTCCCTTGGTCCTGAAACCAGCAGGAACGGAGCTCAAAGGACAGAGAGGCGCCTCCCGGAGAATTTCCATCCAGGGAAAAGCGGCCCACTGGAGGGCACAGAAGCAGCAACCCCACCGACCCGCAGGCCATTTGAACAGGATCACCTCCTGCACTTACTTAGCACGTTGTCCGTCTTCGTGTGTGGACCGTGACTGGCCCGCTCAGGGATGGTGCGCTTCCAGAGGAGGGCTAGAAAGTTTTCAGTGCTTGCTCGTGGGTCAGAGGACCAAAGCCCAAGGAAGCAGAGGCTATCCTTCTTCCTCTGGGGCTGGGGAAGTCAGCCACCGACCTGGGGCGGGACCGGGCCCAGGAGTGTGTTCTTTCTGAAGCCACTGCCTTCGGTGGGTGTTGCTTTGCCTAAAAAAGGCCCACTCACCCCAGAGTCAGGAGCAGTGACAGGCTGTCTCCAACCCTAGCCCAGGACCACGACCCGAAACCATCCTGCCTTTGGGAGGACAGGTCTCCTGCAGGAGCCTGGGAGGGGACTGGCCCCTCTCCCACCCCGGGCTCCAGGATGCCCGGGACCTGCAAGAGCTCTTCATCTGAGGAGGAGTCTTGGAGAACAAGTGTATCTCGTCAGCCCAGCAAGTGAAATAACCAAAGCCCAAGGCTCAGGTTCTAACAGAAGCAGAATTTCAAAGTACTGTTTGGGGGAAGCCTCCTCCCCTCTTATGTGGCATTGGGGGTCCCCAAGGAAAGCCTTCTTTCGTCTCCTTCCCTCAGAGTGAGGAGCTGACCCCAAGTCCCGCGGTCCCCACCGTGTCCCAGTGCTGAGGAAGAGCCACACGCAGGGGCCTGGTGTCAGGAGTGTGGTCGGCCACTGCTCCGGGGCTCCCAGCCAGTGGTCTGGCGGCTACATGGAAGAGCTAAATTGATTTTGGGGGAAGGAGTGCTCACTGCCCACACCGCTCACCATCCCCCTCTGCACTCTGCAATCCAGGCTCGGTGCCCGGCTCACGTCCATCACCAGCACTCCACATGTTTCCGCCATGGGAGGGATCATTCAGCCTCACCCCATTGCACAGAAGAGGAAAGCGAGGCCCAGCGAGGAGAGGTTAAATGGCTCCAGTCCCAGAGCTGTTCAGCAGAGACCCTGGAAAGCCAGGCCTCCGGAGCCCCTGCTCGACCAGCCAGAGACTCCCTGAGGTGAAAGTGAGCCGTCCCCTGCCTGACCAGGCACGCAATGGCCCCTGACCTTCATGATGGCCTGTTCTTGACCGTGAAGATGAGCTGGCCGACTAGGAGGTGGAGTTCAGCTGGTGGGACAGGCTGTAGCTACAGGACAGAGTGACACATCTGAGCTAGCAGGGGCCACACTCTGGTCTCCCTCCCGGAGCCAGACCAGGAGCTGGAATCTCGGTGCCCGAGGGGCCGGCACACAACAGGGTCTGCACTGACCAGGGATCCATGGCCCCCAGGGAGAGTCCACTCTGCCCTCTCCCCGCTCCTGCCTGGCCTCACCTCTCCTCACTGTGTCGCTGCAGGACCCGGAACCGGGCCCCATAGGGACGGGGGGACAGTCCGGGCGGATGGTCAGGGTTCCCCAAGGGACCCAGGGTGTTGCCAGGGCACTGGGAAAAGACAAGGTCTGGGTTCCGGTGTCCAACACCACCCTGCGAACTTGGGAGTAGTAAGAGATACCCTCCCCCAAGTCCGGAGGGCTATGGCACAAAAGGCCTCAGCTTACTCTGATGTCACTTGGGCTGCAGAGATGTAGTGTCCCAAGGGTGCCACAGTCTTATAGAAGTGCCTCTCGGCCTTGGATATCCATCCCCGACCCGCTGTGATCCCAGTCTTGGGAAAATGTTTTCTAACCCCTCGAGGTCCTTCTCAGCAGAGGACAGACTCGGGGCTTGGGGGCCTTAGGACCTGGCTACGCAGAAGGTGGAAGAGCACAGGGCCACCAGTCTGAAGACCAAGGTCAGGGCCCTACTTGTTTCAGCCTCAGGGTCCCCATGTGGAAGAGAATCCAGAATCACTGCTCCGGTCAGGTTGAGGAGGCCTTAGGAAGGAATGGGGCACCAGGACCGGAGAGGGAAACGGGGACAAGGGAGGCTTCTGCGGTTTCTCACATCGCCCATGGAACCCACGGGTCTGCTCCTGTGAGAGACACAGACACAGAGACAGAGAAGGGGACAGAGAATGAACCCAGGACAGAGGGAACCAGGAGAAGTCACAGACTCCATCAGCTTAGAAATGACATCCCGGCATTTTGTGCCATTCTGTTCCTGACAGGGCCGTCACATTGGCCATCCACCCTGGAGGGCAGGGGTTTCCACAGAGATGTGTGGCCTGGACTCAGGTGTGCCAGGAGCCACTGTGGGGACGGCCCAGCGCATGGGCACAGACGAGGCCCGTGGACCTGAGCCTAACAGTAATGGGAGCCCCTGGAATTCTGTGTTGGGAGAGGTCAAGGTCAGAATCAGTTCATTACTACCTTCCCACAGGGGCTGGGACACAGGCAGGTGTGGGGTGGCTTTGCCTGGACCCCAGAGCAGATTCAAGCCCCTCTGAGCTGTGTTCCATGACAAGCGCAGCCCCTGGCTCATCCTTGCATTGTCAGCTTGGCACCAGCCTCCTGTGATAGCAGGCACGGAACATTTGGAGAGGTCCCTAACACTAACCTTAAACTGTACCCTAAACCTACCCCGTACCCTAACCCCAACACCTACCAGAACACTAACCCCTAACCCTACCCCTGAACCGAACCCAAACCCTAAAGCGTACCCTAACCCTAACCCGTACCCTAAATGGTAGCCTAACCCTAAACCCTACCCTGTACGGTAAACCGTGCCCTAACCCCTACCCTATCTCTAACCCGTACCCTAACCCGTACCCTAACCCATGCCCTAACCAGTACCCTAACTCTGACCCTAACCCTCGGTCAACGAGAGGAAAGAGGAAATCCCCGGAAGTGTGGGGTTCATGAGACATTTGACCGCCAGTCCTGACAGGAAGATGACACTGTGCCAAATGGACCTGCTGATTTCTCAGAACACTGACATCCTGTGAAATGCTACATCACTGACCCACAGGCTGATGTTCCAAACCTTGGGTCTCCTAGATCCAGAGCAGAGAAGTGCTGTCAGGTGGGGATAAGTAGGTCCTCCGACCTATGGCCTGCACACCTGCTTCCATTTCTGGGAGAAGGGGAAACACACACTTGTTTCTAAGTAGTCATTATCTTCATTCTAAAGTAGACCCATGACCTTGACCTTTTTGGAAAAGCGAAATGACTCTTCCAAATGAAGACCTCAACTCATCTGTTCCTCATGCAACCTGAGTGCGACCAGGTTTACCCAGGCTCCAAGCCCCACCTGGAGGATCCTCCTGTACCATCTTGACAGCCCATGACCGGCACCAGCACCCCCGGGGGCACAATGCTGAATTTGGGGGAGGGCTCTGGGCCTTTTGGCCACCACACCTGTGCCCGGGGAAGCGGGAACCGGGAGGATCCTCCCAGATGATCCTCATGGAACCTTAGCAACATCCCTGAGGACATGGGGCACAATGCTGAAGCTTGAGGACGGCTCTGGGGTTTCTTGCCACCCACACCTGTGCCTGGGGGGGGGCAGCGGGAACCTGGAGGGCCCTCCCAGACAATCCCAACGGACGATTAGCACCATCCCTGGGGAACACGGGGCACAATGCTGAAATTGGGGGATGGCCCTGGGGCTTGTCGCTACCGCACCTGTGCCTAGGGGAGCAGGAACCTGAAGGAACCTCCCAGATCATCATAACAGACCATGACCACCATCGCCCTGAGGACATGGGGCACAATGCTCAGTTGGAGTCCCTTGGTCCTGAAACCAGCAGGAACGGAGCTCAAAGGACAGAGAGGCGCCTCCCGGAGAATTTCCATCCAGGGAAAAGCGGCCCACTGGAGGGCACAGAAGCAGCAACCCCACCGACCCGCAGGCCATTTGAACAGGATCACCTCCTGCACTTACTTAGCACGTTGTCCGTCTTCGTGTGTGGACCGTGACTGGCCCGCTCAGGGATGGTGCGCTTCCAGAGGAGGGCTAGAAACTTTTCAGTGCTTGCTCGTGGGTCAGAGGACCAAAGCCCAAGGAAGCAGAGGCTATCCTTCTTCCTCTGGGGCTGGGGAAGTCAGCCACCGACCTGGGGCGGGACCGGGCCCAGGAGTGTGTTCTTTCTGAAGCCACTGCCTTCGGTGGGTGTTGCTTTGCCTAAAAAAGGCCCACTCACCCCAGAGTCAGGAGCAGTGACAGGCTGTCTCCAACCCTAGCCCAGGACCACGACCCGAAACCATCCTGCCTTTGGGAGGACAGGTCTCCTGCAGGAGCCTGGGAGGGGACTGGCCCCTCTCCCACCCCGGGCTCCAGGATGCCCGGGACCTGCAAGAGCTCTTCATCTGAGGAGGAGTCTTGGAGAACAAGTGTATCTCGTCAGCCCAGCAAGTGAAATAACCAAAGCCCAAGGCTCAGGTTCTAACAGAAGCAGAATTTCAAAGTACTGTTTGGGGGAAGCCTCCTCCCCTCTTATGTGGCATTGGGGGTCCCCAAGGAAAGCCTTCTTTCGTCTCCTTCCCTCAGAGAGAGGAGCTGACCCCAAGTCCCGCGGTCCCCACCGTGTCCCAGTGCTGAGGAAGAGCCACACGCAGGGGCCTGGTGTCAGGAGTGTGGTCGGCCACTGCTCCGGGGCTCCCAGCCAGTGGTCTGGCGGCTACATGGAAGAGCTAAATTGATTTTGGGGGAAGGAGTGCTCACTGCCCACACCGCTCACCATCCCCCTCTGCACTCTGCAATCCAGGCTCGGTGCCCGGCTCACGTCCATCACCAGCACTCCACATGTTTCCGCCATGGGAGGGATCATTCAGCCTCACCCCATTGCACAGAAGAGGAAAGCGAGGCCCAGCGAGGAGAGGTTAAATGGCTCCAGTCCCAGAGCTGTTCAGCAGAGACCCTGGAAAGCCAGGCCTCCGGAGCCCCTGCTCGACCAGCCAGAGACTCCCTGAGGTGAAAGTGAGCCGTCCCCTGCCTGACCAGGCACGCAATGGCCCCTGACCTTCATGATGGCCTGTTCTTGACCGTGAAGATGAGCTGGCCGACTAGGAGGTGGAGTTCAGCTGGTGGGACAGGCTGTAGCTACAGGACAGAGTGACACATCTGAGCTAGCAGGGGCCACACTCTGGTCTCCCTCCCGGAGCCAGACCAGGAGCTGGAATCTCGGTGCCCGAGGGGCCGGCACACAACAGGGTCTGCACTGACCAGGGATCCATGGCCCCCAGGGAGAGTCCACTCTGCCCTCTCCCCGCTCCTGCCTGGCCTCACCTCTCCTCACTGTGTCGCTGCAGGACCCGGAACCGGGCCCCATAGGGACGGGGGGACAGTCCGGGCGGATGGTCAGGGTTCCCCAAGGGACCCAGGGTGTTGCCAGGGCACTGGGAAAAGACAAGGTCTGGGTTCCGGTGTCCAACACCACCCTGCGAACTTGGGAGTAGTAAGAGATACCCTCCCCCAAGTCCGGAGGGCTATGGCACAAAAGGCCTCAGCTTACTCTGATGTCACTTGGGCTGCAGAGATGTAGTGTCCCAAGGGTGCCGCAGTCTTATAGAAGTGCCTCTCGGCCTTGGATATCCATCCCCGACCCGCTGTGATCCCAGTCTTGGGAAAATGTTTTCTAACCCCTCGAGGTCCTTCTCAGCAGAGGACAGACTCGGGGCTTGGGGGCCTTAGGACCTGGCTACGCAGAAGGTGGAAGAGCACAGGGCCACCAGTCTGAAGACCAAGGTCAGGGCCCTACTTGTTTCAGCCTCAGGGTCCCCATGTGGAAGAGAATCCAGAATCACTGCTCCGGTCAGGTTGAGGAGGCCTTAGGAAGGAATGGGGCACCAGGACCGGAGAGGGAAACGGGGACAAGGGAGGCTTCTGCGGTTTCTCACATCGCCCATGGAACCCACGGGTCTGCTCCTGTGAGAGACACAGACACAGAGACAGAGAAGGGGACAGAGAATGAACCCAGGACAGAGGGAACCAGGAGAAGTCACAGACTCCATCAGCTTAGAAATGACATCCCGGCATTTTGTGCCATTCTGTTCCTGACAGGGCCGTCACATTGGCCATCCACCCTGGAGGGCAGGGGTTTCCACAGAGATGTGTGGCCTGGACTCAGGTGTGCCAGGAGCCACTGTGGGGACGGCCCAGCGCATGGGCACAGACGAGGCCCGTGGACCTGAGCCTAACAGTAATGGGAGCCCCTGGAATTCTGTGTTGGGAGAGGTCAAGGTCAGAATCAGTTCATTACTACCTTCCCACAGGGGCTGGGACACAGGCAGGTGTGGGGTGGCTTTGCCTGGACCCCAGAGCAGATTCAAGCCCCTCTGAGCTGTGTTCCATGACAAGCGCAGCCCCTGGCTCATCCTTGCATTGTCAGCTTGGCACCAGCCTCCTGTGATAGCAGGCACGGAACATTTGGAGAGGTCCCTAACACTAACCTTAAACTGTACCCTAAACCTACCCCGTACCCTAACCCCAACACCTACCAGAACACTAACCCCTAACCCTACCCCTGAACCGAACCCAAACCCTAAAGCGTACCCTAACCCTAACCCGTACCCTAAATGGTAGCCTAACCCTAAACCCTACCCTGTACGGTAAACCGTGCCCTAACCCCTACCCTATCTCTAACCCGTACCCTAACCCGTACCCTAACCCATGCCCTAACCAGTACCCTAACTCTGACCCTAACCCTCGGTCAACGAGAGGAAAGAGGAAATCCCCGGAAGTGTGGGGTTCATGAGACATTTGACCGCCAGTCCTGACAGGAAGATGACACTGTGCCAAATGGACCTGCTGATTTCTCAGAACACTGACATCCTGTGAAATGCTACATCACTGACCCACAGGCTGATGTTCCAAACCTTGGGTCTCCTAGATCCAGAGCAGAGAAGTGCTGTCAGGTGGGGATAAGTAGGTCCTCCGACCTATGGCCTGCACACCTGCTTCCATTTCTGGGAGAAGGGGAAACACACACTTGTTTCTAAGTAGTCATTATCTTCATTCTAAAGTAGACCCATGACCTTGACCTTTTTGGAAAAGCGAAATGACTCTTCCAAATGAAGACCTCAACTCATCTGTTCCTCATGCAACCTGAGTGCGACTAGGTTTACCCAGGCTCCAAGCCCCACCTGGAGGATCCTCCTGTACCATCTTGACAGCCCATGACCGGCACCAGCACCCCCGGGGGCACAATGCTGAATTTGGGGGAGGGCTCTGGGCCTTTTGGCCACCACACCTGTGCCCGGGGAAGCGGGAACCGGGAGGATCCTCCCAGATGATCCTCATGGAACCTTAGCAACATCCCTGAGGACATGGGGCACAATGCTGAAGCTTGAGGACGGCTCTGGGGTTTCTTGCCACCCACACCTGTGCCTGGGGGGGGGGCAGCGGGAACCTGGAGGGCCCTCCCAGACAATCCCAACGGACGATTAGCACCATCCCTGGGGAACACGGGGCACAATGCTGAAATTGGGGGATGGCCCTGGGGCTTGTCGCTACCGCACCTGTGCCTAGGGGAGCAGGAACCTGAAGGAACCTCCCAGATCATCATAACAGACCATGACCACCATCGCCCTGAGGACATGGGGCACAATGCTCAGTTGGAGTCCCTTGGTCCTGAAACCAGCAGGAACGGAGCTCAAAGGACAGAGAGGCGCCTCCCGGAGAATTTCCATCCAGGGAAAAGCGGCCCACTGGAGGGCACAGAAGCAGCAACCCCACCGACCCGCAGGCCATTTGAACAGGATCACCTCCTGCACTTACTTAGCACGTTGTCCGTCTTCGTGTGTGGACCGTGACTGGCCCGCTCAGGGATGGTGCGCTTCCAGAGGAGGGCTAGAAACTTTTCAGTGCTTGCTCGTGGGTCAGAGGACCAAAGCCCAAGGAAGCAGAGGCTATCCTTCTTCCTCTGGGGCTGGGGAAGTCAGCCACCGACCTGGGGCGGGACCGGGCCCAGGAGTGTGTTCTTTCTGAAGCCACTGCCTTCGGTGGGTGTTGCTTTGCCTAAAAAAGGCCCACTCACCCCAGAGTCAGGAGCAGTGACAGGCTGTCTCCAACCCTAGCCCAGGACCACGACCCGAAACCATCCTGCCTTTGGGAGGACAGGTCTCCTGCAGGAGCCTGGGAGGGGACTGGCCCCTCTCCCACCCCGGGCTCCAGGATGCCCGGGACCTGCAAGAGCTCTTCATCTGAGGAGGAGTCTTGGAGAACAAGTGTATCTCGTCAGCCCAGCAAGTGAAATAACCAAAGCCCAAGGCTCAGGTTCTAACAGAAGCAGAATTTCAAAGTACTGTTTGGGGGAAGCCTCCTCCCCTCTTATGTGGCATTGGGGGTCCCCAAGGAAAGCCTTCTTTCGTCTCCTTCCCTCAGAGAGAGGAGCTGACCCCAAGTCCCGCGGTCCCCACCGTGTCCCAGTGCTGAGGAAGAGCCACACGCAGGGGCCTGGTGTCAGGAGTGTGGTCGGCCACTGCTCCGGGGCTCCCAGCCAGTGGTCTGGCGGCTACATGGAAGAGCTAAATTGATTTTGGGGGAAGGAGTGCTCACTGCCCACACCGCTCACCATCCCCCTCTGCACTCTGCAATCCAGGCTCGGTGCCCGGCTCACGTCCATCACCAGCACTCCACATGTTTCCGCCATGGGAGGGATCATTCAGCCTCACCCCATTGCACAGAAGAGGAAAGCGAGGCCCAGCGAGGAGAGGTTAAATGGCTCCAGTCCCAGAGCTGTTCAGCAGACACCCTGGAAAGCCAGGCCTCCGGAGCCCCTGCTCGACCAGCCAGAGACTCCCTGAGGTGAAAGTGAGCCGTCCCCTGCCTGACCAGGCACGCAATGGCCCCTGACCTTCATGATGGCCTGTTCTTGACCGTGAAGATGAGCTGGCCGACTAGGAGGTGGAGTTCAGCTGGTGGGACAGGCTGTAGCTACAGGACAGAGTGACACATCTGAGCTAGCAGGGGCCACACTCTGGTCTCCCTCCCGGAGCCAGACCAGGAGCTGGAATCTCGGTGCCCGAGGGGCCGGCACACAACAGGGTCTGCACTGACCAGGGATCCATGGCCCCCAGGGAGAGTCCACTCTGCCCTCTCCCCGCTCCTGCCTGGCCTCACCTCTCCTCACTGTGTCGCTGCAGGACCCGGAACCGGGCCCCATAGGGACGGGGGGACAGTCCGGGCGGATGGTCAGGGTTCCCCAAGGGACCCAGGGTGTTGCCAGGGCACTGGGAAAAGACAAGGTCTGGGTTCCGGTGTCCAACACCACCCTGCGAACTTGGGAGTAGTAAGAGATACCCTCCCCCAAGTCCGGAGGGCTATGGCACAAAAGGCCTCAGCTTACTCTGATGTCACTTGGGCTGCAGAGATGTAGTGTCCCAAGGGTGCCACAGTCTTATAGAAGTGCCTCTCGGCCTTGGATATCCATCCCCGACCCCCTGTGATCCCAGTCTTGGGAAAATGTTTTCTAACCCCTCGAGGTCCTTCTCAGCAGAGGACAGACTCGGGGCTTGGGGGCCTTAGGACCTGGCTACGCAGAAGGTGGAAGAGCACAGGGCCACCAGTCTGAAGACCAAGGTCAGGGCCCTACTTGTTTCAGCCTCAGGGTCCCCATGTGGAAGAGAATCCAGAATCACTGCTCCGGTCAGGTTGAGGAGGCCTTAGGAAGGAATGGGGCACCAGGACCGGAGAGGGAAACGGGGACAAGGGAGGCTTCTGCGGTTTCTCACATCGCCCATGGAACCCACGGGTCTGCTCCTGTGAGAGACACAGACACAGAGACAGAGAAGGGGACAGAGAATGAACCCAGGACAGAGGGAACCAGGAGAAGTCACAGACTCCATCAGCTTAGAAATGACATCCCGGCATTTTGTGCCATTCTGTTCCTGACAGGGCCGTCACATTGGCCATCCACCCTGGAGGGCAGGGGTTTCCACAGAGATGTGTGGCCAGGACTCAGGTGTGCCAGGAGCCACTGTGGGGACGGCCCAGCGCATGGGCACAGACGAGGCCCGTGGACCTGAGCCTAACAGTAATGGGAGCCCCTGGAATTCTGTGTTGGGAGAGGTCAAGGTCAGAATCAGTTCATTACTACCTTCCCACAGGGGCTGGGACACAGGCAGGTGTGGGGTGGCTTTGCCTGGACCCCAGAGCAGATTCAAGCCCCTCTGAGCTGTGTTCCATGACAAGCGCAGCCCCTGGCTCATCCTTGCATTGTCAGCTTGGCACCAGCCTCCTGTGATAGCAGGCACGGAACATTTGGAGAGGTCCCTAACACTAACCTTAAACTGTACCCTAAACCTACCCCGTACCCTAACCCCAACACCTACCAGAACACTAACCCCTAACCCTACCCCTGAACCGAACCCAAACCCTAAAGCGTACCCTAACCCTAACCCGTACCCTAAATGGTAGCCTAACCCTAAACCCTACCCTGTACGGTAAACCGTGCCCTAACCCCTACCCTATCTCTAACCCGTACCCTAACCCGTACCCTAACCCATGCCCTAACCAGTACCCTAACTCTGACCCTAACCCTCGGTCAACGAGAGGAAAGAGGAAATCCCCGGAAGTGTGGGGTTCATGAGACATTTGACCGCCAGTCCTGACAGGAAGATGACACTGTGCCAAATGGACCTGCTGATTTCTCAGAACACTGACATCCTGTGAAATGCTACATCACTGACCCACAGGCTGATGTTCCAAACCTTGGGTCTCCTAGATCCAGAGCAGAGAAGTGCTGTCAGGTGGGGATAAGTAGGTCCTCCGACCTATGGCCTGCACACCTGCTTCCATTTCTGGGAGAAGGGGAAACACACACTTGTTTCTAAGTAGTCATTATCTTCATTCTAAAGTAGACCCATGACCTTGACCTTTTTGGAAAAGCGAAATGACTCTTCCAAATGAAGACCTCAACTCATCTGTTCCTCATGCAACCTGAGTGCGACTAGGTTTACCCAGGCTCCAAGCCCCACCTGGAGGATCCTCCTGTACCATCTTGACAGCCCATGACCGGCACCAGCACCCCCGGGGGCACAATGCTGAATTTGGGGGAGGGCTCTGGGCCTTTTGGCCACCACACCTGTGCCCGGGGAAGCGGGAACCGGGAGGATCCTCCCAGATGATCCTCATGGAACCTTAGCAACATCCCTGAGGACATGGGGCACAATGCTGAAGCTTGAGGACGGCTCTGGGGTTTCTTGCCACCCACACCTGTGCCTGGGGGGGGGGGCAGCGGGAACCTGGAGGGCCCTCCCAGACAATCCCAACGGACGATTAGCACCATCCCTGGGGAACACGGGGCACAATGCTGAAATTGGGGGATGGCCCTGGGGCTTGTCGCTACCGCACCTGTGCCTAGGGGAGCAGGAACCTGAAGGAACCTCCCAGATCATCATAACAGACCATGACCACCATCGCCCTGAGGACATGGGGCACAATGCTCAGTTGGAGTCCCTTGGTCCTGAAACCAGCAGGAACGGAGCTCAAAGGACAGAGAGGCGCCTCCCGGAGAATTTCCATCCAGGGAAAAGCGGCCCACTGGAGGGCACAGAAGCAGCAACCCCACCGACCCGCAGGCCATTTGAACAGGATCACCTCCTGCACTTACTTAGCACGTTGTCCGTCTTCGTGTGTGGACCGTGACTGGCCCGCTCAGGGATGGTGCGCTTCCAGAGGAGGGCTAGAAACTTTTCAGTGCTTGCTCGTGGGTCAGAGGACCAAAGCCCAAGGAAGCAGAGGCTATCCTTCTTCCTCTGGGGCTGGGGAAGTCAGCCACCGACCTGGGGCGGGACCGGGCCCAGGAGTGTGTTCTTTCTGAAGCCACTGCCTTCGGTGGGTGTTGCTTTGCCTAAAAAAGGCCCACTCACCCCAGAGTCAGGAGCAGTGACAGGCTGTCTCCAACCCTAGCCCAGGACCACGACCCGAAACCATCCTGCCTTTGGGAGGACAGGTCTCCTGCAGGAGCCTGGGAGGGGACTGGCCCCTCTCCCACCCCGGGCTCCAGGATGCCCGGGACCTGCAAGAGCTCTTCATCTGAGGAGGAGTCTTGGAGAACAAGTGTATCTCGTCAGCCCAGCAAGTGAAATAACCAAAGCCCAAGGCTCAGGTTCTAACAGAAGCAGAATTTCAAAGTACTGTTTGGGGGAAGCCTCCTCCCCTCTTATGTGGCATTGGGGGTCCCCAAGGAAAGCCTTCTTTCGTCTCCTTCCCTCAGAGAGAGGAGCTGACCCCAAGTCCCGCGGTCCCCACCGTGTCCCAGTGCTGAGGAAGAGCCACACGCAGGGGCCTGGTGTCAGGAGTGTGGTCGGCCACTGCTCCGGGGCTCCCAGCCAGTGGTCTGGCGGCTACATGGAAGAGCTAAATTGATTTTGGGGGAAGGAGTGCTCACTGCCCACACCGCTCACCATCCCCCTCTGCACTCTGCAATCCAGGCTCGGTGCCCGGCTCACGTCCATCACCAGCACTCCACATGTTTCCGCCATGGGAGGGATCATTCAGCCTCACCCCATTGCACAGAAGAGGAAAGCGAGGCCCAGCGAGGAGAGGTTAAATGGCTCCAGTCCCAGAGCTGTTCAGCAGACACCCTGGAAAGCCAGGCCTCCGGAGCCCCTGCTCGACCAGCCAGAGACTCCCTGAGGTGAAAGTGAGCCGTCCCCTGCCTGACCAGGCACGCAATGGCCCCTGACCTTCATGATGGCCTGTTCTTGACCGTGAAGATGAGCTGGCCGACTAGGAGGTGGAGTTCAGCTGGTGGGACAGGCTGTAGCTACAGGACAGAGTGACACATCTGAGCTAGCAGGGGCCACACTCTGGTCTCCCTCCCGGAGCCAGACCAGGAGCTGGAATCTCGGTGCCCGAGGGGCCGGCACACAACAGGGTCTGCACTGACCAGGGATCCATGGCCCCCAGGGAGAGTCCACTCTGCCCTCTCCCCGCTCCTGCCTGGCCTCACCTCTCCTCACTGTGTCGCTGCAGGACCCGGAACCGGGCCCCATAGGGACGGGGGGACAGTCCGGGCGGATGGTCAGGGTTCCCCAAGGGACCCAGGGTGTTGCCAGGGCACTGGGAAAAGACAAGGTCTGGGTTCCGGTGTCCAACACCACCCTGCGAACTTGGGAGTAGTAAGAGATACCCTCCCCCAAGTCCGGAGGGCTATGGCACAAAAGGCCTCAGCTTACTCTGATGTCACTTGGGCTGCAGAGATGTAGTGTCCCAAGGGTGCCACAGTCTTATAGAAGTGCCTCTCGGCCTTGGATATCCATCCCCGACCCCCTGTGATCCCAGTCTTGGGAAAATGTTTTCTAACCCCTCGAGGTCCTTCTCAGCAGAGGACAGACTCGGGGCTTGGGGGCCTTAGGACCTGGCTACGCAGAAGGTGGAAGAGCACAGGGCCACCAGTCTGAAGACCAAGGTCAGGGCCCTACTTGTTTCAGCCTCAGGGTCCCCATGTGGAAGAGAATCCAGAATCACTGCTCCGGTCAGGTTGAGGAGGCCTTAGGAAGGAATGGGGCACCAGGACCGGAGAGGGAAACGGGGACAAGGGAGGCTTCTGCGGTTTCTCACATCGCCCATGGAACCCACGGGTCTGCTCCTGTGAGAGACACAGACACAGAGACAGAGAAGGGGACAGAGAATGAACCCAGGACAGAGGGAACCAGGAGAAGTCACAGACTCCATCAGCTTAGAAATGACATCCCGGCATTTTGTGCCATTCTGTTCCTGACAGGGCCGTCACATTGGCCATCCACCCTGGAGGGCAGGGGTTTCCACAGAGATGTGTGGCCAGGACTCAGGTGTGCCAGGAGCCACTGTGGGGACGGCCCAGCGCATGGGCACAGACGAGGCCCGTGGACCAGAGCCTAACAGTAATGGGAGCCCCTGGAATTCTGTGTTGGGAGAGGTCAAGGTCAGAATCAGTTCATTACTACCTTCCCACAGGGGCTGGGACACAGGCAGGTGTGGGGTGGCTTTGCCTGGACCCCAGAGCAGATTCAAGCCCCTCTGAGCTGTGTTCCATGACAAGCGCAGCCCCTGGCTCATCCTTGCATTGTCAGCTTGGCACCAGCCTCCTGTGATAGCAGGCACGGAACATTTGGAGAGGTCCCTAACACTAACCTTAAACTGTACCCTAAACCTACCCCGTACCCTAACCCCAAGACCTACCAGAACACTAACCCCTAACCCTACCCCTGAACCGAACCCAAACCCTAAAGCGTACCCTAACCCTAACCCGTACCCTAAATGGTAGCCTAACCCTAAACCCTACCCTGTACGGTAAACCGTGCCCTAACCCCTACCCTATCTCTAACCCGTACCCTAACCCGTACCCTAACCCATGCCCTAACCAGTACCCTAACTCTGACCCTAACCCTCGATCAACGAGAGGAAAGAGGAAATCCCCGGAAGTGTGGGGTTCATGAGACATTTGACCGCCAGTCCTGACAGGAAGATGACACTGTGCCAAATGGACCTGCTGATTTCTCAGAACACTGACATCCTGTGAAATGCTACATCACTGACCCACAGGCTGATGTTCCAAACCTTGGGTCTCCTAGATCCAGAGCAGAGAAGTGCTGTCAGGTGGGGATAAGTAGGTCCTCCGACCTATGGCCTGCACACCTGCTTCCATTTCTGGGAGAAGGGGAAACACACACTTGTTTCTAAGTAGTCATTATCTTCATTCTAAAGTAGACCCATGACCTTGACCTTTTTGGAAAAGCGAAATGACTCTTCCAAATGAAGACCTCAACTCATCTGTTCCTCATGCAACCTGAGTGCGACCAGGTTTACCCAGGCTCCAAGCCCCACCTGGAGGATCCTCCTGTACCATCTTGACAGCCCATGACCGGCACCAGCACCCCCGGGGGCACAATGCTGAATTTGGGGGAGGGCTCTGGGCCTTTTGGCCACCACACCTGTGCCCGGGGAAGCGGGAACCGGGAGGATCCTCCCAGATGATCCTCATGGAACCTTAGCAACATCCCTGAGGACATGGGGCACAATGCTGAAGCTTGAGGACGGCTCTGGGTTTTCTTGCCACCCACACCTGTGCCTGGGGGGGGGGCAGCGGGAACCTGGAGGGCCCTCCCAGACAATCCCAACGGACGATTAGCACCATCCCTGGGGAACACGGGGCACAATGCTGAAATTGGGGGATGGCCCTGGGGCTTGTCGCTACCGCACCTGTGCCTAGGGGAGCAGGAACCTGAAGGAACCTCCCAGATCATCATAACAGACCATGACCACCATCGCCCTGAGGACATGGGGCACAATGCTCAGTTGGAGTCCCTTGGTCCTGAAACCAGCAGGAACGGAGCTCAAAGGACAGAGAGGCGCCTCCCGGAGAATTTCCATCCAGGGAAAAGCGGCCCACTGGAGGGCACAGAAGCAGCAACCCCACCGACCCGCAGGCCATTTGAACAGGATCACCTCCTGCACTTACTTAGCACGTTGTCCGTCTTCGTGTGTGGACCGTGACTGGCCCGCTCAGGGATGGTGCGCTTCCAGAGGAGGGCTAGAAACTTTTCAGTGCTTGCTCGTGGGTCAGAGGACCAAAGCCCAAGGAAGCAGAGGCTATCCTTCTTCCTCTGGGGCTGGGGAAGTCAGCCACCGACCTGGGGCGGGACCGGGCCCAGGAGTGTGTTCTTTCTGAAGCCACTGCCTTCGGTGGGTGTTGCTTTGCCTAAAAAAGGCCCAATCACCCCAGAGTCAGGAGCAGTGACAGGCTGTCTCCAACACTAGCCCAGGACCACGACCCGAAACCATCCTGCCTTTGGGAGGACAGGTCTCCTGCAGGAGCCTGGGAGGGGACTGGCCCCTCTCCCACCCCGGGCTCCAGGATGCCCGGGACCTGCAAGAGCTCTTCATCTGAGGAGGAGTCTTGGAGAACAAGTGTATCTCGTCAGCCCAGCAAGTGAAATAACCAAAGCCCAAGGCTCAGGTTCTAACAGAAGCAGAATTTCAAAGTACTGTTTGGGGGAAGCCTCCTCCCCTCTTATGTGGCATTGGGGGTCCCCAAGGAAAGCCTTCTTTCGTCTCCTTCCCTCAGAGAGAGGAGCTGACCCCAAGTCCCGCGGTCCCCACCGTGTCCCAGTGCTGAGGAAGAGCCACACGCAGGGGCCTGGTGTCAGGAGTGTGGTCGGCCACTGCTCCGGGGCTCCCAGCCAGTGGTCTGGCGGCTACATGGAAGAGCTAAATTGATTTTGGGGGAAGGAGTGCTCACTGCCCACACCGCTCACCATCCCCCTCTGCACTCTGCAATCCAGGCTCGGTGCCCGGCTCACGTCCATCACCAGCACTCCACATGTTTCCGCCATGGGAGGGATCATTCAGCCTCACCCCATTGCACAGAAGAGGAAAGCGAGGCCCAGCGAGGAGAGGTTAAATGGCTCCAGTCCCAGAGCTGTTCAGCAGAGACCCTGGAAAGCCAGGCCTCCGGAGCCCCTGCTCGACCAGCCAGAGACTCCCTGAGGTGAAAGTGAGCCGTCCCCTGCCTGACCAGGCACGCAATGGCCCCTGACCTTCATGATGGCCTGTTCTTGACCGTGAAGATGAGCTGGCCGACTAGGAGGTGGAGTTCAGCTGGTGGGACAGGCTGTAGCTACAGGACAGAGTGACACATCTGAGCTAGCAGGGGCCACACTCTGGTCTCCCTCCCGGAGCCAGACCAGGAGCTGGAATCTCGGTGCCCGAGGGGCCGGCACACAACAGGGTCTGCACTGACCAGGGATCCATGGCCCCCAGGGAGAGTCCACTCTGCCCTCTCCCCGCTCCTGCCTGGCCTCACCTCTCCTCACTGTGTCGCTGCAGGACCCGGAACCGGGCCCCATAGGGACGGGGGGACAGTCCGGGCGGATGGTCAGGGTTCCCCAAGGGACCCAGGGTGTTGCCAGGGCACTGGGAAAAGACAAGGTCTGGGTTCCGGTGTCCAACACCACCCTGCGAACTTGGGAGTAGTAAGAGATACCCTCCCCCAAGTCCGGAGGGCTATGGCACAAAAGGCCTCAGCTTACTCTGATGTCACTTGGGCTGCAGAGATGTAGTGTCCCAAGGGTGCCACAGTCTTCTAGAAGTGCCTCTCGGCCTTGGATATCCATCCCCGACCCGCTGTGATCTCAGTCTTGGGAAAATGTTTTCTAACCCCTCGAGGTCCTTCTCAGCAGAGGACAGACTCGGGGCTTGGGGGCCTTAGGACCTGGCTACGCAGAAGGTGGAAGAGCACAGGGCCACCAGTCTGAAGACCAAGGTCAGGGCCCTACTTGTTTCAGCCTCAGGGTCCCCATGTGGAAGAGAATCCAGAATCACTGCTCCGGTCAGGTTGAGGAGGCCTTAGGAAGGAATGGGGCACCAGGACCGGAGAGGGAAACGGGGACAAGGGAGGCTTCTGCGGTTTCTCACATCGCCCATGGAACCCACGGGTCTGCTCCTGTGAGAGACACAGACACAGAGACAGAGAAGGGGACAGAGAA
The DNA here is from genome assembly GCF_037043125.1 of Eumetopias jubatus. Classification (NCBI taxonomy): domain Eukaryota; kingdom Metazoa; phylum Chordata; class Mammalia; order Carnivora; family Otariidae; genus Eumetopias; species Eumetopias jubatus. The sequence continues at coordinate 156,704 of NW_028274899.1, read as the reverse complement.
TGAACCCAGGACAGAGGGAACCAGGAGAAGTCACAGACTCCATCAGCTTAGAAATGACATCCCGGCATTTTGTGCCATTCTGTTCCTGACAGGGCCGTCACATTGGCCATCCACCCTGGAGGGCAGGGGTTTCCACAGAGATGTGTGGCCAGGACTCAGGTGTGCCAGGAGCCACTGTGGGGACGGCCCAGCGCATGGGCACAGACGAGGCCCGTGGACCAGAGCCTAACAGTAATGGGAGCCCCTGGAATTCTGTGTTGGGAGAGGTCAAGGTCAGAATCAGTTCATTACTACCTTCCCACAGGGGCTGGGACACAGGCAGGTGTGGGGTGGCTTTGCCTGGACCCCAGAGCAGATTCAAGCCCCTCTGAGCTGTGTTCCATGACAAGCGCAGCCCCTGGCTCATCCTTGCATTGTCAGCTTGGCACCAGCCTCCTGTGATAGCAGGCACGGAACATTTGGAGAGGTCCCTAACACTAACCTTAAACTGTACCCTAAACCTACCCCGTACCCTAACCCCAACACCTACCAGAACACTAACCCCTAACCCTACCCCTGAACCGAACCCAAACCCTAAAGCGTACCCTAACCCTAACCCGTACCCTAAATGGTAGCCTAACCCTAAACCCTACCCTGTACGGTAAACCGTGCCCTAACCCCTACCCTATCTCTAACCCGTACCCTAACCCGTACCCTAACCCATGCCCTAACCAGTACCCTAACTCTGACCCTAACCCTCGATCAACGAGAGGAAAGAGGAAATCCCCGGAAGTGTGGGGTTCATGAGACATTTGACCGCCAGTCCTGACAGGAAGATGACACTGTGCCAAATGGACCTGCTGATTTCTCAGAACACTGACATCCTGTGAAATGCTACATCACTGACCCACAGGCTGATGTTCCAAACCTTGGGTCTCCTAGATCCAGAGCAGAGAAGTGCTGTCAGGTGGGGATAAGTAGGTCCTCCGACCTATGGCCTGCACACCTGCTTCCATTTCTGGGAGAAGGGGAAACACACACTTGTTTCTAAGTAGTCATTATCTTCATTCTAAAGTAGACCCATGACCTTGACCTTTTTGGAAAAGCGAAATGACTCTTCCAAATGAAGACCTCAACTCATCTGTTCCTCATGCAACCTGAGTGCGACCAGGTTTACCCAGGCTCCAAGCCCCACCTGGAGGATCCTCCTGTACCATCTTGACAGCCCATGACCGGCACCAGCACCCCCGGGGGCACAATGCTGAATTTGGGGGAGGGCTCTGGGCCTTTTGGCCACCACACCTGTGCCCGGGGAAGCGGGAACCGGGAGGATCCTCCCAGATGATCCTCATGGAACCTTAGCAACATCCCTGAGGACATGGGGCACAATGCTGAAGCTTGAGGACGGCTCTGGGGTTTCTTGCCACCCACACCTGTGCCTGGGGGGGGGGCAGCGGGAACCTGGAGGGCCCTCCCAGACAATCCCAACGGACGATTAGCACCATCCCTGGGGAACACGGGGCACAATGCTGAAATTGGGGGATGGCCCTGGGGCTTGTCGCTACCGCACCTGTGCCTAGGGGAGCAGGAACCTGAAGGAACCTCCCAGATCATCATAACAGACCATGACCACCATCGCCCTGAGGACATGGGGCACAATGCTCAGTTGGAGTCCCTTGGTCCTGAAACCAGCAGGAACGGAGCTCAAAGGACAGAGAGGCGCCTCCCGGAGAATTTCCATCCAGGGAAAAGCGGCCCAATGGAGGGCACAGAAGCAGCAACCCCACCGACCCGCAGGCCATTTGAACAGGATCACCTCCTGCACTTACTTAGCACGTTGTCCGTCTTCGTGTGTGGACCGTGACTGGCCCGCTCAGGGATGGTGCGCTTCCAGAGGAGGGCTAGAAACTTTTCAGTGCTTGCTCGTGGGTCAGAGGACCAAAGCCCAAGGAAGCAGAGGCTATCCTTCTTCCTCTGGGGCTGGGGAAGTCAGCCACCGACCTGGGGCGGGACCGGGCCCAGGAGTGTGTTCTTTCTGAAGCCACTGCCTTCGGTGGGTGTTGCTTTGCCTAAAAAAGGCCCACTCACCCCAGAGTCAGGAGCAGTGACAGGCTGTCTCCAACCCTAGCCCAGGACCACGACCCGAAACCATCCTGCCTTTGGGAGGACAGGTCTCCTGCAGGAGCCTGGGAGGGGACTGGCCCCTCTCCCACCCCGGGCTCCAGGATGCCCGGGACCTGCAAGAGCTCTTCATCTGAGGAGGAGTCTTGGAGAACAAGTGTATCTCGTCAGCCCAGCAAGTGAAATAACCAAAGCCCAAGGCTCAGGTTCTAACAGAAGCAGAATTTCAAAGTACTGTTTGGGGGAAGCCTCCTCCCCTCTTATGTGGCATTGGGGGTCCCCAAGGAAAGCCTTCTTTCGTCTCCTTCCCTCAGAGAGAGGAGCTGACCCCAAGTCCCGCGGTCCCCACCGTGTCCCAGTGCTGAGGAAGAGCCACACGCAGGGGCCTGGTGTCAGGAGTGTGGTCGGCCACTGCTCCGGGGCTCCCAGCCAGTGGTCTGGCGGCTACATGGAAGAGCTAAATTGATTTTGGGGGAAGGAGTGCTCACTGCCCACACCGCTCACCATCCCCCTCTGCACTCTGCAATCCAGGCTCGGTGCCCGGCTCACGTCCATCACCAGCACTCCACATGTTTCCGCCATGGGAGGGATCATTCAGCCTCACCCCATTGCACAGAAGAGGAAAGCGAGGCCCAGCGAGGAGAGGTTAAATGGCTCCAGTCCCAGAGCTGTTCAGCAGAGACCCTGGAAAGCCAGGCCTCCGGAGCCCCTGCTCGACCAGCCAGAGACTCCCTGAGGTGAAAGTGAGCCGTCCCCTGCCTGACCAGGCACGCAATGGCCCCTGACCTTCATGATGGCCTGTTCTTGACCGTGAAGATGAGCTGGCCGACTAGGAGGTGGAGTTCAGCTGGTGGGACAGGCTGTAGCTACAGGACAGAGTGACACATCTGAGCTAGCAGGGGCCACACTCTGGTCTCCCTCCCGGAGCCAGACCAGGAGCTGGAATCTCGGTGCCCGAGGGGCCGGCACACAACAGGGTCTGCACTGACCAGGGATCCATGGCCCCCAGGGAGAGTCCACTCTGCCCTCTCCCCGCTCCTGCCTGGCCTCACCTCTCCTCACTGTGTCGCTGCAGGACCCGGAACCGGGCCCCATAGGGACGGGGGGACAGTCCGGGCTGATGGTCAGGGTTCCCCAAGGGACCCAGGGTGTTGCCAGGGCACTGGGAAAAGACAAGGTCTGGGTTCCGGTGTCCAACACCACCCTGCGAACTTGGGAGTAGTAAGAGATACCCTCCCCCAAGTCCGGAGGGCTATGGCACAAAAGGCCTCAGCTTACTCTGATGTCACTTGGGCTGCAGAGATGTAGTGTCCCAAGGGTGCCACAGTCTTCTAGAAGTGCCTCTCGGCCTTGGATATCCATCCCCGACCCGCTGTGATCCCAGTCTTGGGAAAATGTTTTCTAACCCCTCGAGGTCCTTCTCAGCAGAGGACAGACTCGGGGCTTGGGGGCCTTAGGACCTGGCTACGCAGAAGGTGGAAGAGCACAGGGCCACCAGTCTGAAGACCAAGGTCAGGGCCCTACTTGTTTCAGCCTCAGGGTCCCCATGTGGAAGAGAATCCAGAATCACTGCTCCGGTCAGGTTGAGGAGGCCTTAGGAAGGAATGGGGCACCAGGACCGGAGAGGGAAACGGGGACAAGGGAGGCTTCTGCGGTTTCTCACATCGCCCATGGAACCCACGGGTCTGCTCCTGTGAGAGACACAGACACAGAGACAGAGAAGGGGACAGAGAATGAACCCAGGACAGAGGGAACCAGGAGAAGTCACAGACTCCATCAGCTTAGAAATGACATCCCGGCATTTTGTGCCATTCTGTTCCTGACAGGGCCGTCACATTGGCCATCCACCCTGGAGGGCAGGGGTTTCCACAGAGATGTGTGGCCAGGACTCAGGTGTGCCAGGAGCCACTGTGGGGACGGCCCAGCGCATGGGCACAGACGAGGCCCGTGGACCAGAGCCTAACAGTAATGGGAGCCCCTGGAATTCTGTGTTGGGAGAGGTCAAGGTCAGAATCAGTTCATTACTACCTTCCCACAGGGGCTGGGACACAGGCAGGTGTGGGGTGGCTTTGCCTGGACCCCAGAGCAGATTCAAGCCCCTCTGAGCTGTGTTCCATGACAAGCGCAGCCCCTGGCTCATCCTTGCATTGTCAGCTTGGCACCAGCCTCCTGTGATAGCAGGCACGGAACATTTGGAGAGGTCCCTAACACTAACCTTAAACTGTACCCTAAACCTACCCCGTACCCTAACCCCAACACCTACCAGAACACTAACCCCTAACCCTACCCCTGAACCGAACCCAAACCCTAAAGCGTACCCTAACCCTAACCCGTACCCTAAATGGTAGCCTAACCCTAAACCCTACCCTGTACGGTAAACCGTGCCCTAACCCCTACCCTATCTCTAACCCGTACCCTAACCCGTACCCTAACCCATGCCCTAACCAGTACCCTAACTCTGACCCTAACCCTCGGTCAACGAGAGGAAAGACGAAATCCCCGGAAGTGTGGGGTTCATGAGACATTTGACCGCCAGTCCTGACAGGAAGATGACACTGTGCCAAATGGACCTGCTGATTTCTCAGAACACTGACATCCTGTGAAATGCTACATCACTGACCCACAGGCTGATGTTCCAAACCTTGGGTCTCCTAGATCCAGAGCAGAGAAGTGCTGTCAGGTGGGGATAAGTAGGTCCTCCGACCTATGGCCTGCACACCTGCTTCCATTTCTGGGAGAAGGGGAAACACACACTTGTTTTTAAGTAGTCATTATCTTCATTCTAAAGTAGACCCATGACCTTGACCTTTTTGGAAAAGCGAAATGACTCTTCCAAATGAAGACCTCAACTCATCTGTTCCTCATGCAACCTGAGTGCGACCAGGTTTACCCAGGCTCCAAGCCCCACCTGGAGGATCCTCCTGTACCATCTTGACAGCCCATGACCGGCACCAGCACCCCCGGGGGCACAATGCTGAATTTGGGGGAGGGCTCTGGGCCTTTTGGCCACCACACCTGTGCCCGGGGAAGCGGGAACCGGGAGGATCCTCCCAGATGATCCTCATGGAACCTTAGCAACATCCCTGAGGACATGGGGCACAATGCTGAAGCTTGAGGACGGCTCTGGGGTTTCTTGCCACCCACACCTGTGCCTGGGGGGGGGGCAGCGGGAACCTGGAGGGCCCTCCCAGACAATCCCAACGGACGATTAGCACCATCCCTGGGGAACACGGGGCACAATGCTGAAATTGGGGGATGGCCCTGGGGCTTGTCGCTACCGCACCTGTGCCTAGGGGAGCAGGAACCTGAAGGAACCTCCCAGATCATCATAACAGACCATGACCACCATCGCCCTGAGGACATGGGGCACAATGCTCAGTTGGAGTCCCTTGGTCCTGAAACCAGCAGGAACGGAGCTCAAAGGACAGAGAGGCGCCTCCCGGAGAATTTCCATCCAGGGAAAAGCGGCCCACTGGAGGGCACAGAAGCAGCAACCCCACCGACCCGCAGGCCATTTGAACAGGATCACCTCCTGCACTTACTTAGCACGTTGTCCGTCTTCGTGTGTGGACCGTGACTGGCCCGCTCAGGGATGGTGCGCTTCCAGAGGAGGGCTAGAAACTTTTCAGTGCTTGCTCGTGGGTCAGAGGACCAAAGCCCAAGGAAGCAGAGGCTATCCTTCTTCCTCTGGGGCTGGGGAAGTCAGCCACCGACCTGGGGCGGGACCGGGCCCAGGAGTGTGTTCTTTCTGAAGCCACTGCCTTCGGTGGGTGTTGCTTTGCCTAAAAAAGGCCCACTCACCCCAGAGTCAGGAGCAGTGACAGGCTGTCTCCAACCCTAGCCCAGGACCACGACCCGAAACCATCCTGCCTTTGGGAGGACAGGTCTCCTGCAGGAGCCTGGGAGGGGACTGGCCCCTCTCCCACCCCGGGCTCCAGGATGCCCGGGACCTGCAAGAGCTCTTCATCTGAGGAGGAGTCTTGGACAACAAGTGTATCTCGTCAGCCCAGCAAGTGAAATAACCAAAGCCCAAGGCTCAGGTTCTAACAGAAGCAGAATTTCAAAGTACTGTTTGGGGGAAGCCTCCTCCCCTCTTATGTGGCATTGGGGGTCCCCAAGGAAAGCCTTCTTTCGTCTCCTTCCCTCAGAGAGAGGAGCTGACCCCAAGTCCCGCGGTCCCCACCGTGTCCCAGTGCTGAGGAAGAGCCACACGCAGGGGCCTGGTGTCAGGAGTGTGGTCGGCCACTGCTCCGGGGCTCCCAGCCAGTGGTCTGGCGGCTACATGGAAGAGCTAAATTGATTTTGGGGGAAGGAGTGCTCACTGCCCACACCGCTCACCATCCCCCTCTGCACTCTGCAATCCAGGCTCGGTGCCCGGCTCACGTCCATCACCAGCACTCCACATGTTTCCGCCATGGGAGGGATCATTCAGCCTCACCCCATTGCACAGAAGAGGAAAGCGAGGCCCAGCGAGGAGAGGTTAAATGGCTCCAGTCCCAGAGCTGTTCAGCAGAGACCCTGGAAAGCCAGGCCTCCGGAGCCCCTGCTCGACCAGCCAGAGACTCCCTGAGGTGAAAGTGAGCCGTCCCCTGCCTGACCAGGCACGCAATGGCCCCTGACCTTCATGATGGCCTGTTCTTGACCGTGAAGATGAGCTGGCCGACTAGGAGGTGGAGTTCAGCTGGTGGGACAGGCTGTAGCTACAGGACAGAGTGACACATCTGAGCTAGCAGGGGCCACACTCTGGTCTCCCTCCCGGAGCCAGACCAGGAGCTGGAATCTCGGTGCCCGAGGGGCCGGCACACAACAGGGTCTGCACTGACCAGGGATCCATGGCCCCCAGGGAGAGTCCACTCTGCCCTCTCCCCGCTCCTGCCTGGCCTCACCTCTCCTCACTGTGTCGCTGCAGGACCCGGAACCGGGCCCCATAGGGACGGGGGGACAGTCCGGGCTGATGGTCAGGGTTCCCCAAGGGACCCAGGGTGTTGCCAGGGCACTGGGAAAAGACAAGGTCTGGGTTCCGGTGTCCAACACCACCCTGCGAACTTGGGAGTAGTAAGAGATACCCTCCCCCAAGTCCGGAGGGCTATGGCACAAAAGGCCTCAGCTTACTCTGATGTCACTTGGGCTGCAGAGATGTAGTGTCCCAAGGGTGCCACAGTCTTCTAGAAGTGCCTCTCGGCCTTGGATATCCATCCCCGACCCCCTGTGATCCCAGTCTTGGGAAAATGTTTTCTAACCCCTCGAGGTCCTTCTCAGCAGAGGACAGACTCGGGGCTTGGGGGCCTTAGGACCTGGCTACGCAGAAGGTGGAAGAGCACAGGGCCACCAGTCTGAAGACCAAGGTCAGGGCCCTACTTGTTTCAGCCTCAGGGTCCCCATGTGGAAGAGAATCCAGAATCACTGCTCCGGTCAGGTTGAGGAGGCCTTAGGAAGGAATGGGGCACCAGGACCGGAGAGGGAAACGGGGACAAGGGAGGCTTCTGCGGTTTCTCACATCGCCCATGGAACCCACGGGTCTGCTCCTGTGAGAGACACAGACACAGAGACAGAGAAGGGGACAGAGAATGAACCCAGGACAGAGGGAACCAGGAGAAGTCACAGACTCCATCAGCTTAGAAATGACATCCCGGCATTTTGTGCCATTCTGTTCCTGACAGGGCCGTCACATTGGCCATCCACCCTGGAGGGCAGGGGTTTCCACAGAGATGTGTGGCCAGGACTCAGGTGTGCCAGGAGCCACTGTGGGGACGGCCCAGCGCATGGGCACAGACGAGGCCCGTGGACCTGAGCCTAACAGTAATGGGAGCCCCTGGAATTCTGTGTTGGGAGAGGTCAAGGTCAGAATCAGTTCATTACTACCTTCCCACAGGGGCTGGGACACAGGCAGGTGTGGGGTGGCTTTGCCTGGACCCCAGAGCAGATTCAAGCCCCTCTGAGCTGTGTTCCATGACAAGCGCAGCCCCTGGCTCATCCTTGCATTGTCAGCTTGGCACCAGCCTCCTGTGATAGCAGGCACGGAACATTTGGAGAGGTCCCTAACACTAACCTTAAACTGTACCCTAAACCTACCCCGTACCCTAACCCCAACACCTACCAGAACACTAACCCCTAACCCTACCCCTGAACCGAACCCAAACCCTAAAGCGTACCCTAACCCTAACCCGTACCCTAAATGGTAGCCTAACCCTAAATCCTACCCTGTACGGTAAACCGTGCCCTAACCCCTACCCTATCTCTAACCCGTACCCTAACCCGTACCCTAACCCATGCCCTAACCAGTACCCTAACTCTGACCCTAACCCTCGGTCAACGAGAGGAAAGAGGACATCCCCGGAAGTGTGGGGTTCATGAGACATTTGACCGCCAGTCCTGACAGGAAGATGACACTGTGCCAAATGGACCTGCTGATTTCTCAGAACACTGACATCCTGTGAAATGCTACATCACTGACCCACAGGCTGATGTTCCAAACCTTGGGTCTCCTAGATCCAGAGCAGAGAAGTGCTGTCAGGTGGGGATAAGTAGGTCCTCCGACCTATGGCCTGCACACCTGCTTCCATTTCTGGGAGAAGGGGAAACACACACTTGTTTTTAAGTAGTCATTATCTTCATTCTAAAGTAGACCCATGACCTTGACCTTTTTGGAAAAGCGAAATGACTCTTCCAAATGAAGACCTCAACTCATCTGTTCCTCATGCAACCTGAGTGCGACCAGGTTTACCCAGGCTCCAAGCCCCACCTGGAGGATCCTCCTGTACCATCTTGACAGCCCATGACCGGCACCAGCACCCCCGGGGGCACAATGCTGAATTTGGGGGAGGGCTCTGGGCCTTTTGGCCACCACACCTGTGCCCGGGGAAGCGGGAACCGGGAGGATCCTCCCAGATGATCCTCATGGAACCTTAGCAACATCCCTGAGGACATGGGGCACAATGCTGAAGCTTGAGGACGGCTCTGGGGTTTCTTGCCACCCACACCTGTGCCTGGGGGGGGGGCAGCGGGAACCTGGAGGGCCCTCCCAGACAATCCCAACGGACGATTAGCACCATCCCTGGGGAACACGGGGCACAATGCTGAAATTGGGGGATGGCCCTGGGGCTTGTCGCTACCGCACCTGTGCCTAGGGGAGCAGGAACCTGAAGGAACCTCCCAGATCATCATAACAGACCATGACCACCATCGCCCTGAGGACATGGGGCACAATGCTCAGTTGGAGTCCCTTGGTCCTGAAACCAGCAGGAACGGAGCTCAAAGGACAGAGAGGCGCCTCCCGGAGAATTTCCATCCAGGGAAAAGCGGCCCACTGGAGGGCACAGAAGCAGCAACCCCACCGACCCGCAGGCCATTTGAACAGGATCACCTCCTGCACTTACTTAGCACGTTGTCCGTCTTCGTGTGTGGACCGTGACTGGCCCGCTCAGGGATGGTGCGCTTCCAGAGGAGGGCTAGAAACTTTTCAGTGCTTGCTCGTGGGTCAGAGGACCAAAGCCCAAGGAAGCAGAGGCTATCCTTCTTCCTCTGGGGCTGGGGAAGTCAGCCACCGACCTGGGGCGGGACCGGGCCCAGGAGTGTGTTCTTTCTGAAGCCACTGCCTTCGGTGGGTGTTGCTTTGCCTAAAAAAGGCCCACTCACCCCAGAGTCAGGAGCAGTGACAGGCTGTCTCCAACCCTAGCCCAGGACCACGACCCGAAACCATCCTGCCTTTGGGAGGACAGGTCTCCTGCAGGAGCCTGGGAGGGGACTGGCCCCTCCCCCACCCCGGGCTCCAGGATGCCCGGGACCTGCAAGAGCTCTTCATCTGAGGAGGAGTCTTGGACAACAAGTGTATCTCGTCAGCCCAGCAAGTGAAATAACCAAAGCCCAAGGCTCAGGTTCTAACAGAAGCAGAATTTCAAAGTACTGTTTGGGGGAAGCCTCCTCCCCTCTTATGTGGCATTGGGGGTCCCCAAGGAAAGCCTTCTTTCGTCTCCTTCCCTCAGAGAGAGGAGCTGACCCCAAGTCCCGCGGTCCCCACCGTGTCCCAGTGCTGAGGAAGAGCCACACGCAGGGGCCTGGTGTCAGGAGTGTGGTCGGCCACTGCTCCGGGGCTCCCAGCCAGTGGTCTGGCGGCTACATGGAAGAGCTAAATTGATTTTGGGGGAAGGAGTGCTCACTGCCCACACCGCTCACCATCCCCCTCTGCACTCTGCAATCCAGGCTCGGTGCCCGGCTCACGTCCATCACCAGCACTCCACATGTTTCCGCCATGGGAGGGATCATTCAGCCTCACCCCATTGCACAGAAGAGGAAAGCGAGGCCCAGCGAGGAGAGGTTAAATGGCTCCAGTCCCAGAGCTGTTCAGCAGAGACCCTGGAAAGCCAGGCCTCCGGAGCCCCTGCTCGACCAGCCAGAGACTCCCTGAGGTGAAAGTGAGCCGTCCCCTGCCTGACCAGGCACGCAATGGCCCCTGACCTTCATGATGGCCTGTTCTTACCGTGAAGATGAGCTGGCCGACTAGGAGGTGGAGTTCAGCTGGTGGGACAGGCTGTAGCTACAGGACAGAGTGACACATCTGAGCTAGCAGGGGCCACACTCTGGTCTCCCTCCCGGAGCCAGACCAGGAGCTGGAATCTCGGTGCCCGAGGGGCCGGCACACAACAGGGTCTGCACTGACCAGGGATCCATGGCCCCCAGGGAGAGTCCACTCTGCCCTCTCCCCGCTCCTGCCTGGCCTCACCTCTCCTCACTGTGTCGCTGCAGGACCCGGAACCGGGCCCCATAGGGACGGGGGGACAGTCCGGGCTGATGGTCAGGGTTCCCCAAGGGACCCAGGGTGTTGCCAGGGCACTGGGAAAAGACAAGGTCTGGGTTCCGGTGTCCAACACCACCCTGCGAACTTGGGAGTAGTAAGAGATACCCTCCCCCAAGTCCGGAGGGCTATGGCACAAAAGGCCTCAGCTTACTCTGATGTCACTTGGGCTGCAGAGATGTAGTGTCCCAAGGGTGCCACAGTCTTATAGAAGTGCCTCTCGGCCTTGGATATCCATCCCCGACCCCCTGTGATCCCAGTCTTGGGAAAATGTTTTCTAACCCCTCGAGGTCCTTCTCAGCAGAGGACAGACTCGGGGCTTGGGGGCCTTAGGACCTGGCTACGCAGAAGGTGGAAGAGCACAGGGCCACCAGTCTGAAGACCAAGGTCAGGGCCCTACTTGTTTCAGCCTCAGGGTCCCCATGTGGAAGAGAATCCAGAATCACTGCTCCGGTCAGGTTGAGGAGGCCTTAGGAAGGAATGGGGCACCAGGACCGGAGAGGGAAACGGGGACAAGGGAGGCTTCTGCGGTTTCTCACATCGCCCATGGAACCCACGGGTCTGCTCCTGTGAGAGACACAGACACAGAGACAGAGAAGGGGACAGAGAATGAACCCAGGACAGAGGGAACCAGGAGAAGTCACAGACTCCATCAGCTTAGAAATGACATCCCGGCATTTTGTGCCATTCTGTTCCTGACAGGGCCGTCACATTGGCCATCCACCCTGGAGGGCAGGGGTTTCCACAGAGATGTGTGGCCAGGACTCAGGTGTGCCAGGAGCCACTGTGGGGACGGCCCAGCGCATGGGCACAGACGAGGCCCGTGGACCTGAGCCTAACAGTAATGGGAGCCCCTGGAATTCTGTGTTGGGAGAGGTCAAGGTCAGAATCAGTTCATTACTACCTTCCCACAGGGGCTGGGACACAGGCAGGTGTGGGGTGGCTTTGCCTGGACCCCAGAGCAGATTCAAGCCCCTCTGAGCTGTGTTCCATGACAAGCGCAGCCCCTGGCTCGTCCTTGCATTGTCAGCTTGGCACCAGCCTCCTGTGATAGCAGGCACGGAACATTTGGAGAGGTCCCTAACACTAACCTTAAACTGTACCCTAAACCTACCCCGTACCCTAACCCCAACACCTACCAGAACACTAACCCCTAACCCTACCCCTGAACCGAACCCAAACCCTAAAGCGTACCCTAACCCTAACCCGTACCCTAAATGGTAGCCTAACCCTAAACCCTACCCTGTACGGTAAACCGTGCCCTAACCCCTACCCTATCTCTAACCCGTACCCTAACCCGTACCCTAACCCATGCCCTAACCAGTACCCTAACTCTGACCCTAACCCTCGGTCAACGAGAGGAAAGAGGAAATCCCCGGAAGTGTGGGGTTCATGAGACATTTGACCGCCAGTCCTGACAGGAAGATGACACTGTGCCAAATGGACCTGCTGATTTCTCAGAACACTGACATCCTGTGAAATGCTACATCACTGACCCACAGGCTGATGTTCCAAACCTTGGGTCTCCTAGATCCAGAGCAGAGAAGTGCTGTCAGGTGGGGATAAGTAGGTCCTCCGACCTATGGCCTGCACACCTGCTTCCATTTCTGGGAGAAGGGGAAACACACACTTGTTTTTAAGTAGTCATTATCTTCATTCTAAAGTAGACCCATGACCTTGACCTTTTTGGAAAAGCGAAATGACTCTTCCAAATGAAGACCTCAACTCATCTGTTCCTCATGCTACCTGAGTGCGACCAGGTTTACCCAGGCTCCAAGCCCCACCTGGAGGATCCTCCTGTACCATCTTGACAGCCCATGACCGGCACCAGCACCCCCGGGGGCACAATGCTGAATTTGGGGGAGGGCTCTGGGCCTTTTGGCCACCACACCTGTGCCCGGGGAAGCGGGAACCGGGAGGATCCTCCCAGATGATCCTCATGGAACCTTAGCAACATCCCTGAGGACATGGGGCACAATGCTGAAGCTTGAGGACGGCTCTGGGGTTTCTTGCCACCCACACCTGTGCCTGGGGGGGGGGCAGCGGGAACCTGGAGGGCCCTCCCAGACAATCCCAACGGACGATTAGCACCATCCCTGGGGAACACGGGGCACAATGCTGAAATTGGGGGATGGCCCTGGGGCTTGTCGCTACCGCACCTGTGCCTAGGGGAGCAGGAACCTGAAGGAACCTCCCAGATCATCATAACAGACCATGACCACCATCGCCCTGAGGACATGGGGCACAATGCTCACTTGGAGTCCCTTGGTCCTGAAACCAGCAGGAACGGAGCTCAAAGGACAGAGAGGCGCCTCCCGGAGAATTTCCATCCAGGGAAAAGCGGCCCACTGGAGGGCACAGAAGCAGCAACCCCACCGACCCGCAGGCCATTTGAACAGGATCACCTCCTGCACTTACTTAGCACGTTGTCCGTCTTCGTGTGTGGACCGTGACTGGCCCGCTCAGGGATGGTGCGCTTCCAGAGGAGGGCTAGAAACTTTTCAGTGCTTGCTCGTGGGTCAGAGGACCAAAGCCCAAGGAAGCAGAGGCTATCCTTCTTCCTCTGGGGCTGGGGAAGTCAGCCACCGACCTGGGGCGGGACCGGGCCCAGGAGTGTGTTCTTTCTGAAGCCACTGCCTTCGGTGGGTGTTGCTTTGCCTAAAAAAGGCCCACTCACCCCAGAGTCAGGAGCAGTGACAGGCTGTCTCCAACCCTAGCCCAGGACCACGACCCGAAACCATCCTGCCTTTGGGAGGACAGGTCTCCTGCAGGAGCCTGGGAGGGGACTGGCCCCTCTCCCACCCCGGGCTCCAGGATGCCCGGGACCTGCAAGAGCTCTTCATCTGAGGAGGAGTCTTGGACAACAAGTGTATCTCGTCAGCCCAGCAAGTGAAATAACCAAAGCCCAAGGCTCAGGTTCTAACAGAAGCAGAATTTCAAAGTACTGTTTGGGGGAAGCCTCCTCCCCTCTTATGTGGCATTGGGGGTCCCCAAGGAAAGCCTTCTTTCGTCTCCTTCCCTCAGAGAGAGGAGCTGACCCCAAGTCCCGCGGTCCCCACCGTGTCCCAGTGCTGAGGAAGAGCCACACGCAGGGGCCTGGTGTCAGGAGTGTGGTCGGCCACTGCTCCGGGGCTCCCAGCCAGTGGTCTGGCGGCTACATGGAAGAGCTAAATTGATTTTGGGGGAAGGAGTGCTCACTGCCCACACCGCTCACCATCCCCCTCTGCACTCTGCAATCCAGGCTCGGTGCCCGGCTCACGTCCATCACCAGCACTCCACATGTTTCCGCCATGGGAGGGATCATTCAGCCTCACCCCATTGCACAGAAGAGGAAAGCGAGGCCCAGCGAGGAGAGGTTAAATGGCTCCAGTCCCAGAGCTGTTCAGCAGAGACCCTGGAAAGCCAGGCCTCCGGAGCCCCTGCTCGACCAGCCAGAGACTCCCTGAGGTGAAAGTGAGCCGTCCCCTGCCTGACCAGGCACGCAATGGCCCCTGACCTTCATGATGGCCTGTTCTTGACCGTGAAGATGAGCTGGCCGACTAGGAGGTGGAGTTCAGCTGGTGGGACAGGCTGTAGCTACAGGACAGAGTGACACATCTGAGCTAGCAGGGGCCACACTCTGGTCTCCCTCCCGGAGCCAGACCAGGAGCTGGAATCTCGGTGCCCGAGGGGCCGGCACACAACAGGGTCTGCACTGACCAGGGATCCATGGCCCCCAGGGAGAGTCCACTCTGCCCTCTCCCCGCTCCTGCCTGGCCTCACCTCTCCTCACTGTGTCGCTGCAGGACCCGGAACCGGGCCCCATAGGGTCGGGGGGACAGTCCGGGCTGATGGTCAGGGTTCCCCAAGGGACCCAGGGTGTTGCCAGGGCACTGGGAAAAGACAAGGTCTGGGTTCCGGTGTCCAACACCACCCTGCGAACTTGGGAGTAGTAAGAGATACCCTCCCCCAAGTCCGGAGGGCTATGGCACAAAAGGCCTCAGCTTACTCTGATGTCACTTGGGCTGCAGAGATGTAGTGTCCCAAGGGTGCCACAGTCTTATAGAAGTGCCTCTCGGCCTTGGATATCTATCCCCGACCCCCTGTGATCCCAGTCTTGGGAAAATGTTTTCTAACCCCTCGAGGTCCTTCTCAGCAGAGGACAGACTCGGGGCTTGGGGGCCTTAGGACCTGGCTACGCAGAAGGTGGAAGAGCACAGGGCCACCAGTCTGAAGACCAAGGTCAGGGCCCTACTTGTTTCAGCCTCAGGGTCCCCATGTGGAAGAGAATCCAGAATCACTGCTCCGGTCAGGTTGAGGAGGCCTTAGGAAGGAATGGGGCACCAGGACCGGAGAGGGAAACGGGGACAAGGGAGGCTTCTGCGGTTTCTCACATCGCCCATGGAACCCACGGGTCTGCTCCTGTGAGAGACACAGACACAGAGACAGAGAAGGGGACAGAGAATGAACCCAGGACAGAGGGAACCAGGAGAAGTCACAGACTCCATCAGCTTAGAAATGACACCCCGGCATTTTGTGCCATTCTGTTCCTGACAGGGCCGTCACATTGGCCATCCACCCTGGAGGGCAGGGGTTTCCACAGAGATGTGTGGCCAGGACTCAGGTGTGCCAGGAGCCACTGTGGGGACGGCCCAGCGCATGGGCACAGACGAGGCCCGTGGACCTGAGCCTAACAGTAATGGGAGCCCCTGGAATTCTGTGTTGGGAGAGGTCAAGGTCAGAATCAGTTCATTACTACCTTCCCACAGGGGCTGGGACACAGGCAGGTGTGGGGTGGCTTTGCCTGGACCCCAGAGCAGATTCAAGCCCCTCTGAGCTGTGTTCCATGACAAGCGCAGCCCCTGGCTCATCCTTGCATTGTCAGCTTGGCACCAGCCTCCTGTGATAGCAGGCACGGAACATTTGGAGAGGTCCCTAACACTAACCTTAAACTGTACCCTAAACCTACCCCGTACCCTAACCCCAACACCTACCAGAACACTAACCCCTAACCCTACCCCTGAACCGAACCCAAACCCTAAAGCGTACCCTAACCCTAACCCGTACCCTAAATGGTAGCCTAACCCTAAACCCTACCCTGTACGGTAAACCGTGCCCTAACCCCTACCCTATCTCTAACCCGTACCCTAACCCGTACCCTAACCCATGCCCTAACCAGTACCCTAACTCTGACCCTAACCCTCGGTCAACGAGAGGAAAGAGGAAATCCCCGGAAGTGTGGGGTTCATGAGACATTTGACCGCCAGTCCTGACAGGAAGATGACACTGTGCCAAATGGACCTGCTGATTTCTCAGAACACTGACATCCTGTGAAATGCTACATCACTGACCCACAGGCTGATGTTCCAAACCTTGGGTCTCCTAGATCCAGAGCAGAGAAGTGCTGCCAGGTGGGGATAAGTAGGTCCTCCGACCTATGGCCTGCACACCTGCTTCCATTTCTGGGAGAAGGGGAAACACACACTTGTTTTTAAGTCGTCATTATCTTCATTCTAAAGTAGACCCATGACCTTGACCTTTTTGGAAAAGCGAAATGACTCTTCCAAATGAAGACCTCAACTCATCTGTTCCTCATGCAACCTGAGTGCGACCAGGTTTACCCAGGCTCCAAGCCCCACCTGGAGGATCCTCCTGTACCATCTTGACAGCCCATGACCGGCACCAGCACCCCCGGGGGCACAACGCTGAATTTGGGGGAGGGCTCTGGGCCTTTTGGCCACCACACCTGTGCCCGGGGAAGCGGGAACCGGGAGGATCCTCCCAGATGATCCTCATGGAACCTTAGCAACATCCCTGAGGACATGGGGCACAATGCTGAAGCTTGAGGACGGCTCTGGGGTTTCTTGCCACCCACACCTGTGCCTGGGGGGGGGGCAGCGGGAACCTGGAGGGCCCTCCCAGACAATCCCAACGGACGATTAGCACCATCCCTGGGGAACACGGGGCACAATGCTGAAATTGGGGGATGGCCCTGGGGCTTGTCGCTACCGCACCTGTGCCTAGGGGAGCAGGAACCTGAAGGAACCTCCCAGATCATCATAACAGACCATGACCACCATCGCCCTGAGGACATGGGGCACAATGCTCAGTTGGAGTCCCTTGGTCCTGAAACCAGCAGGAACGGAGCTCAAAGGACAGAGAGGCGCCTCCCGGAGAATTTCCATCCAGGGAAAAGCGGCCCACTGGAGGGCACAGAAGCAGCAACCCCACCGACCCGCAGGCCATTTGAACAGGATCACCTCCTGCACTTACTTAGCACGTTGTCCGTCTTCGTGTGTGGACCGTGACTGGCCCGCTCAGGGATGGTGCGCTTCCAGAGGAGGGCTAGAAACTTTTCAGTGCTTGCTCGTGGGTCAGAGGACCAAAGCCCAAGGAAGCAGAGGCTATCCTTCTTCCTCTGGGGCTGGGGAAGTCAGCCACCGACCTGGGGCGGGACCGGGCCCAGGAGTGTGTTCTTTCTGAAGCCACTGCCTTCGGTGGGTGTTGCTTTGCCTAAAAAAGGCCCACTCACCCCAGAGTCAGGAGCAGTGACAGGCTGTCTCCAACCCTAGCCCAGGACCACGACCCGAAACCATCCTGCCTTTGGGAGGACAGGTCTCCTGCAGGAGCCTGGGAGGGGACTGGCCCCTCTCCCACCCCGGGCTCCAGGATGCCCGGGACCTGCAAGAGCTCTTCATCTGAGGAGGAGTCTTGGAGAACAAGTGTATCTCGTCAGCCCAGCAAGTGAAATAACCAAAGCCCAAGGCTCAGGTTCTAACAGAAGCAGAATTTCAAAGTACTGTTTGGGGGAAGCCTCCTCCCCTCTTATGTGGCATTGGGGGTCCCCAAGGAAAGCCTTCTTTCGTCTCCTTCCCTCAGAGAGAGGAGCTGACCCCAAGTCCCGCGGTCCCCACCGTGTCCCAGTGCTGAGGAAGAGCCACACGCAGGGGCCTGGTGTCAGGAGTGTGGTCGGCCACTGCTCCGGGGCTCCCAGCCAGTGGTCTGGCGGCTACATGGAAGAGCTAAATTGATTTTGGGGGAAGGAGTGCTCACTGCCCACACCGCTCACCATCCCCCTCTGCACTCTGCAATCCAGGCTCGGTGCCCGGCTCACGTCCATCACCAGCACTCCACATGTTTCCGCCATGGGAGGGATCATTCAGCCTCACCCCATTGCACAGAAGAGGAAAGCGAGGCCCAGCGAGGAGAGGTTAAATGGCTCCAGTCCCAGAGCTGTTCAGCAGAGACCCTGGAAAGCCAGGCCTCCGGAGCCCCTGCTCGACCAGCCAGAGACTCCCTGAGGTGAAAGTGAGCCGTCCCCTGCCTGACCAGGCACGCAATGGCCCCTGACCTTCATGATGGCCTGTTCTTGACCGTGAAGATGAGCTGGCCGACTAGGAGGTGGAGTTCAGCTGGTGGGACAGGCTGTAGCTACAGGACAGAGTGACACATCTGAGCTAGCAGGGGCCACACTCTGGTCTCCCTCCCGGAGCCAGACCAGGAGCTGGAATCTCGGTGCCCGAGGGGCCGGCACACAACAGGGTCTGCACTGACCAGGGATCCATGGCCCCCAGGGAGAGTCCACTCTGCCCTCTCCCCGCTCCTGCCTGGCCTCACCTCTCCTCACTGTGTCGCTGCAGGACCCGGAACCGGGCCCCATAGGGTCGGGGGGACAGTCCGGGCTGATGGTCAGGGTTCCCCAAGGGACCCAGGGTGTTGCCAGGGCACTGGGAAAAGACAAGGTCTGGGTTCCGGTGTCCAACACCACCCTGCGAACTTGGGAGTAGTAAGAGATACCCTCCCCCAAGTCCGGAGGGCTATGGCACAAAAGGCCTCAGCTTACTCTGATGTCACTTGGGCTGCAGAGATGTAGTGTCCCAAGGGTGCCACAGTCTTATAGAAGTGCCTCTCGGCCTTGGATATCTATCCCCGACCCCCTGTGATCCCAGTCTTGGGAAAATGTTTTCTAACCCCTCGAGGTCCTTCTCAGCAGAGGACAGACTCGGGGCTTGGGGGCCTTAGGACCTGGCTACGCAGAAGGTGGAAGAGCACAGGGCCACCAGTCTGAAGACCAAGGTCAGGGCCCTACTTGTTTCAGCCTCAGGGTCCCCATGTGGAAGAGAATCCAGAATCACTGCTCCGGTAAGGTTGAGGAGGCCTTAGGAAGGAATGGGGCACCAGGACCGGAGAGGGAAACGGGGACAAGGGAGGCTTCTGCGGTTTCTCACATCGCCCATGGAACCCACGGGTCTGCTCCTGTGAGAGACACAGACACAGAGACAGAGAAGGGGACAGAGAATGAACCCAGGACAGAGGGAACCAGGAGAAGTCACAGACTCCATCAGCTTAGAAATGACACCCCGGCATTTTGTGCCATTCTGTTCCTGACAGGGCCGTCACATTGGCCATCCACCCTGGAGGGCAGGGGTTTCCACAGAGATGTGTGGCCAGGACTCAGGTGTGCCAGGAGCCACTGTGGGGACGGCCCAGCGCATGGGCACAGACGAGGCCCGTGGACCTGAGCCTAACAGTAATGGGAGCCCCTGGAATTCTGTGTTGGGAGAGGTCAAGGTCAGAATCAGTTCATTACTACCTTCCCACAGGGGCTGGGACACAGGCAGGTGTGGGGTGGCTTTGCCTGGACCCCAGAGCAGATTCAAGCCCCTCTGAGCTGTGTTCCATGACAAGCGCAGCCCCTGGCTCATCCTTGCATTGTCAGCTTGGCACCAGCCTCCTGTGATAGCAGGCACGGAACATTTGGAGAGGTCCCTAACACTAACCTTAAACTGTACCCTAAACCTACCCCGTACCCTAACCCCAACACCTACCAGAACACTAACCCCTAACCCTACCCCTGAACCGAACCCAAACCCTAAAGCGTACCCTAACCCTAACCCGTACCCTAAATGGTAGCCTAACCCTAAACCCTACCCTGTACGGTAAACCGTGCCCTAACCCCTACCCTATCTCTAACCCGTACCCTAACCCGTACCCTAACCCATGCCCTAACCAGTACCCTAACTCTGACCCTAACCCTCGGTCAACGAGAGGAAAGAGGAAATCCCCGGAAGTGTGGGGTTCATGAGACATTTGACCGCCAGTCCTGACAGGAAGATGACACTGTGCCAAATGGACCTGCTGATTTCTCAGAACACTGACATCCTGTGAAATGCTACATCACTGACCCACAGGCTGATGTTCCAAACCTTGGGTCTCCTAGATCCAGAGCAGAGAAGTGCTGCCAGGTGGGGATAAGTAGGTCCTCCGACCTATGGCCTGCACACCTGCTTCCATTTCTGGGAGAAGGGGAAACACACACTTGTTTCTAAGTCGTCATTATCTTCATTCTAAAGTAGACCCATGACCTTGACCTTTTTGGAAAAGCGAAATGACTCTTCCAAATGAAGACCTCAACTCATCTGTTCCTCATGCAACCTGAGTGCGACCAGGTTTACCCAGGCTCCAAGCCCCACCTGGAGGATCCTCCTGTACCATCTTGACAGCCCATGACCGGCACCAGCACCCCCGGGGGCACAATGCTGAATTTGGGGGAGGGCTCTGGGCCTTTTGGCCACCACACCTGTGCCCGGGGAAGCGGGAACCGGGAGGATCCTCCCAGATGATCCTCATGGAACCTTAGCAACATCCCTGAGGACATGGGGCACAATGCTGAAGCTTGAGGACGGCTCTGGGGTTTCTTGCCACCCACACCTGTGCCTGGGGGGGGGGCAGCGGGAACCTGGAGGGCCCTCCCAGACAATCCCAACGGACGATTAGCACCATCCCTGGGGAACACGGGGCACAATGCTGAAATTGGGGGATGGCCCTGGGGCTTGTCGCTACCGCACCTGTGCCTAGGGGAGCAGGAACCTGAAGGAACCTCCCAGATCATCATAACAGACCATGACCACCATCGCCCTGAGGACATGGGGCACAATGCTCAGTTGGAGTCCCTTGGTCCTGAAACCAGCAGGAACGGAGCTCAAAGGACAGAGAGGCGCCTCCCGGAGAATTTCCATCCAGGGAAAAGCGGCCCACTGGAGGGCACAGAAGCAGCAACCCCACCGACCCGCAGGCCATTTGAACAGGATCACCTCCTGCACTTACTTAGCACGTTGTCCGTCTTCGTGTGTGGACCGTGACTGGCCCGCTCAGGGATGGTGCGCTTCCAGAGGAGGGCTAGAAACTTTTCAGTGCTTGCTCGTGGGTCAGAGGACCAAAGCCCAAGGAAGCAGAGGCTATCCTTCTTCCTCTGGGGCTGGGGAAGTCAGCCACCGACCTGGGGCGGGACCGGGCCCAGGAGTGTGTTCTTTCTGAAGCCACTGCCTTCGGTGGGTGTTGCTTTGCCTAAAAAAGGCCCACTCACCCCAGAGTCAGGAGCAGTGACAGGCTGTCTCCAACCCTAGCCCAGGACCACGACCCGAAACCATCCTGCCTTTGGGAGGACAGGTCTCCTGCAGGAGCCTTGGAGGGGACTGGCCCCTCTCCCACCCCGGGCTCCAGGATGCCCGGGACCTGCAAGAGCTCTTCATCTGAGGAGGAGTCTTGGAGAACAAGTGTATCTCGTCAGCCCAGCAAGTGAAATAACCAAAGCCCAAGGCTCAGGTTCTAACAGAAGCAGAATTTCAAAGTACTGTTTGGGGGAAGCCTCCTCCCCTCTTATGTGGCATTGGGGGTCCCCAAGGAAAGCCTTCTTTCGTCTCCTTCCCTCAGAGAGAGGAGCTGACCCCAAGTCCCGCGGTCCCCACCGTGTCCCAGTGCTGAGGAAGAGCCACACGCAGGGGCCTGGTGTCAGGAGTGTGGTCGGCCACTGCTCCGGGGCTCCCAGCCAGTGGTCTGGCGGCTACATGGAAGAGCTAAATTGATTTTGGGGGAAGGAGTGCTCACTGCCCACACCGCTCACCATCCCCCTCTGCACTCTGCAATCCAGGCTCGGTGCCCGGCTCACGTCCATCACCAGCACTCCACATGTTTCCGTCATGGGAGGGATCATTCAGCCTCACCCTATTGCACAGAAGAGGAAAGCGAGGCCCAGCGAGGAGAGGTTAAATGGCTCCAGTCCCAGAGCTGTTCAGCAGAGACCCTGGAAAGCCAGGCCTCCGGAGCCCCTGCTCGACCAGCCAGAGACTCCCTGAGGTGAAAGTGAGCCGTCCCCTGCCTGACCAGGCACGCAATGGCCCCTGACCTTCATGATGGCCTGTTCTTGACCGTGAAGATGAGCTGGCCGACTAGGAGGTGGAGTTCAGCTGGTGGGACAGGCTGTAGCTACAGGACAGAGTGACACATCTGAGCTAGCAGGGGCCACACTCTGGTCTCCCTCCCGGAGCCAGACCAGGAGCTGGAATCTCGGTGCCCGAGGGGCCGGCACACAACAGGGTCTGCACTGACCAGGGATCCATGGCCCCCAGGGAGAGTCCACTCTGCCCTCTCCCCGCTCCTGCCTGGCCTCACCTCTCCTCACTGTGTCGCTGCAGGACCCGGAACCGGGCCCCATAGGGACGGGGGGACAGTCCGGGCTGATGGTCAGGGTTCCCCAAGGGACCCAGGGTGTTGCCAGGGCACTGGGAAAAGACAAGGTCTGGGTTCCGGTGTCCAACACCACCCTGCGAACTTGGGAGTAGTAAGAGATACCCTCCCCCAAGTCCGGAGGGCTATGGCACAAAAGGCCTCAGCTTACTCTGATGTCACTTGGGCTGCAGAGATGTAGTGTCCCAAGGGTGCCACAGTCTTCTAGAAGTGCCTCTCGGCCTTGGATATCCATCCCCGACCCGCTGTGATCTCAGTCTTGGGAAAATGTTTTCTAACCCCTCGAGGTCCTTCTCAGCAGAGGACAGACTCGGGGCTTGGGGGCCTTAGGACCTGGCTACGCAGAAGGTGGAAGAGCACAGGGCCACCAGTCTGAAGACCAAGGTCAGGGCCCTACTTGTTTCAGCCTCAGGGTCCCCATGTGGAAGAGAATCCAGAATCACTGCTCCGGTCAGGTTGAGGAGGCCTTAGGAAGGAATGGGGCACCAGGACCGGAGAGGGAAACGGGGACAAGGGAGGCTTCTGCGGTTTCTCACATCGCCCATGGAACCCACGGGTCTGCTCCTGTGAGAGACACAGACACAGAGACAGAGAAGGGGACAGAGAATGAACCCAGGACAGAGGGAACCAGGAGAAGTCACAGACTCCATCAGCTTAGAAATGACATCCCGGCATTTTGTGCCATTCTGTTCCTGACAGGGCCGTCACATTGGCCATCCACCCTGGAGGGCAGGGGTTTCCACAGAGATGTGTGGCCAGGACTCAGGTGTGCCAGGAGCCACTGTGGGGACGGCCCAGCGCATGGGCACAGACGAGGCCCGTGGACCAGAGCCTAACAGTAATGGGAGCCCCTGGAATTCTGTGTTGGGAGAGGTCAAGGTCAGAATCAGTTCATTACTACCTTCCCACAGGGGCTGGGACACAGGCAGGTGTGGGGTGGCTTTGCCTGGACCCCAGAGCAGATTCAAGCCCCTCTGAGCTGTGTTCCATGACAAGCGCAGCCCCTGGCTCATCCTTGCATTGTCAGCTTGGCACCAGCCTCCTGTGATAGCAGGCACGGAACATTTGGAGAGGTCCCTAACACTAACCTTAAACTGTACCCTAAACCTACCCCGTACCCTAACCCCAACACCTACCAGAACACTAACCCCTAACCCTACCCCTGAACCGAACCCAAACCCTAAAGCGTACCCTAACCCTAACCCGTACCCTAAATGGTAGCCTAACCCTAAACCCTACCCTGTACGGTAAACCGTGCCCTAACCCCTACCCTATCTCTAACCCGTACCCTAACCCGTACCCTAACCCATGCCCTAACCAGTACCCTAACTCTGACCCTAACCCTCGATCAACGAGAGGAAAGAGGAAATCCCCGGAAGTGTGGGGTTCATGAGACATTTGACCGCCAGTCCTGACAGGAAGATGACACTGTGCCAAATGGACCTGCTGATTTCTCAGAACACTGACATCCTGTGAAATGCTACATCACTGACCCACAGGCTGATGTTCCAAACCTTGGGTCTCCTAGATCCAGAGCAGAGAAGTGCTGTCAGGTGGGGATAAGTAGGTCCTCCGACCTATGGCCTGCACACCTGCTTCCATTTCTGGGAGAAGGGGAAACACACACTTGTTTCTAAGTAGTCATTATCTTCATTCTAAAGTAAACCCATGACCTTGACCTTTTTGGAAAAGCGAAATGACTCTTCCAAATGAAGACCTCAACTCATCTGTTCCTCATGCAACCTGAGTGCGACCAGGTTTACCCAGGCTCCAAGCCCCACCTGGAGGATCCTCCTGTACCATCTTGACAGCCCATGACCGGCACCAGCACCCCCGGGGGCACAATGCTGAATTTGGGGGAGGGCTCTGGGCCTTTTGGCCACCACACCTGTGCCCGGGGAAGCGGGAACCGGGAGGATCCTCCCAGATGATCCTCATGGAACCTTAGCAACATCCCTGAGGACATGGGGCACAATGCTGAAGCTTGAGGACGGCTCTGGGGTTTCTTGCCACCCACACCTGTGCCTGGGGGGGGGGCAGCGGGAACCTGGAGGGCCCTCCCAGACAATCCCAACGGACGATTAGCACCATCCCTGGGGAACACGGGGCACAATGCTGAAATTGGGGGATGGCCCTGGGGCTTGTCGCTACCGCACCTGTGCCTAGGGGAGCAGGAACCTGAAGGAACCTCCCAGATCATCATAACAGACCATGACCACCATCGCCCTGAGGACATGGGGCACAATGCTCAGTTGGAGTCCCTTGGTCCTGAAACCAGCAGGAACGGAGCTCAAAGGACAGAGAGGCGCCTCCCGGAGAATTTCCATCCAGGGAAAAGCGGCCCAATGGAGGGCACAGAAGCAGCAACCCCACCGACCCGCAGGCCATTTGAACAGGATCACCTCCTGCACTTACTTAGCACGTTGTCCGTCTTCGTGTGTGGACCGTGACTGGCCCGCTCAGGGATGGTGCGCTTCCAGAGGAGGGCTAGAAACTTTTCAGTGCTTGCTCGTGGGTCAGAGGACCAAAGCCCAAGGAAGCAGAGGCTATCCTTCTTCCTCTGGGGCTGGGGAAGTCAGCCACCGACCTGGGGCGGGACCGGGCCCAGGAGTGTGTTCTTTCTGAAGCCACTGCCTTCGGTGGGTGTTGCTTTGCCTAAAAAAGGCCCACTCACCCCAGAGTCAGGAGCAGTGACAGGCTGTCTCCAACCCTAGCCCAGGACCACGACCCGAAACCATCCTGCCTTTGGGAGGACAGGTCTCCTGCAGGAGCCTGGGAGGGGACTGGCCCCTCTCCCACCCCGGGCTCCAGGATGCCCGGGACCTGCAAGAGCTCTTCATCTGAGGAGGAGTCTTGGAGAACAAGTGTATCTCGTCAGCCCAGCAAGTGAAATAACCAAAGCCCAAGGCTCAGGTTCTAACAGAAGCAGAATTTCAAAGTACTGTTTGGGGGAAGCCTCCTCCCCTCTTATGTGGCATTGGGGGTCCCCAAGGAAAGCCTTCTTTCGTCTCCTTCCCTCAGAGAGAGGAGCTGACCCCAAGTCCCGCGGTCCCCACCGTGTCCCAGTGCTGAGGAAGAGCCACACGCAGGGGCCTGGTGTCAGGAGTGTGGTCGGCCACTGCTCCGGGGCTCCCAGCCAGTGGTCTGGCGGCTACATGGAAGAGCTAAATTGATTTTGGGGGAAGGAGTGCTCACTGCCCACACCGCTCACCATCCCCCTCTGCACTCTGCAATCCAGGCTCGGTGCCCGGCTCACGTCCATCACCAGCACTCCACATGTTTCCGCCATGGGAGGGATCATTCAGCCTCACCCCATTGCACAGAAGAGGAAAGCGAGGCCCAGCGAGGAGAGGTTAAATGGCTCCAGTCCCAGAGCTGTTCAGCAGAGACCCTGGAAAGCCAGGCCTCCGGAGCCCCTGCTCGACCAGCCAGAGACTCCCTGAGGTGAAAGTGAGCCGTCCCCTGCCTGACCAGGCACGCAATGGCCCCTGACCTTCATGATGGCCTGTTCTTGACCGTGAAGATGAGCTGGCCGACTAGGAGGTGGAGTTCAGCTGGTGGGACAGGCTGTAGCTACAGGACAGAGTGACACATCTGAGCTAGCAGGGGCCACACTCTGGTCTCCCTCCCGGAGCCAGACCAGGAGCTGGAATCTCGGTGCCCGAGGGGCCGGCACACAACAGGGTCTGCACTGACCAGGGATCCATGGCCCCCAGGGAGAGTCCACTCTGCCCTCTCCCCGCTCCTGCCTGGCCTCACCTCTCCTCACTGTGTCGCTGCAGGACCCGGAACCGGGCCCCATAGGGACGGGGGGACAGTCCGGGCTGATGGTCAGGGTTCCCCAAGGGACCCAGGGTGTTGCCAGGGCACTGGGAAAAGACAAGGTCTGGGTTCCGGTGTCCAACACCACCCTGCGAACTTGGGAGTAGTAAGAGATACCCTCCCCCAAGTCCGGAGGGCTATGGCACAAAAGGCCTCAGCTTACTCTGATGTCACTTGGGCTGCAGAGATGTAGTGTCCCAAGGGTGCCACAGTCTTCTAGAAGTGCCTCTCGGCCTTGGATATCCATCCCCGACCCGCTGTGATCCCAGTCTTGGGAAAATGTTTTCTAACCCCTCGAGGTCCTTCTCAGCAGAGGACAGACTCGGGGCTTGGGGGCCTTAGGACCTGGCTACGCAGAAGGTGGAAGAGCACAGGGCCACCAGTCTGAAGACCAAGGTCAGGGCCCTACTTGTTTCAGCCTCAGGGTCCCCATGTGGAAGAGAATCCAGAATCACTGCTCCGGTCAGGTTGAGGAGGCCTTAGGAAGGAATGGGGCACCAGGACCGGAGAGGGAAACGGGGACAAGGGAGGCTTCTGCGGTTTCTCACATCGCCCATGGAACCCACGGGTCTGCTCCTGTGAGAGACACAGACACAGAGACAGAGAAGGGGACAGAGAATGAACCCAGGACAGAGGGAACCAGGAGAAGTCACAGACTCCATCAGCTTAGAAATGACATCCCGGCATTTTGTGCCATTCTGTTCCTGACAGGGCCGTCACATTGGCCATCCACCCTGGAGGGCAGGGGTTTCCACAGAGATGTGTGGCCAGGACTCAGGTGTGCCAGGAGCCACTGTGGGGACGGCCCAGCGCATGGGCACAGACGAGGCCCGTGGACCAGAGCCTAACAGTAATGGGAGCCCCTGGAATTCTGTGTTGGGAGAGGTCAAGGTCAGAATCAGTTCATTACTACCTTCCCACAGGGGCTGGGACACAGGCAGGTGTGGGGTGGCTTTGCCTGGACCCCAGAGCAGATTCAAGCCCCTCTGAGCTGTGTTCCATGACAAGCGCAGCCCCTGGCTCATCCTTGCATTGTCAGCTTGGCACCAGCCTCCTGTGATAGCAGGCACGGAACATTTGGAGAGGTCCCTAACACTAACCTTAAACTGTACCCTAAACCTACCCCGTACCCTAACCCCAACACCTACCAGAACACTAACCCCTAACCCTACCCCTGAACCGAACCCAAACCCTAAAGCGTACCCTAACCCTAACCCGTACCCTAAATGGTAGCCTAACCCTAAACCCTACCCTGTACGGTAAACCGTGCCCTAACCCCTACCCTATCTCTAACCCGTACCCTAACCCGTACCCTAACCCATGCCCTAACCAGTACCCTAACTCTGACCCTAACCCTCGGTCAACGAGAGGAAAGACGAAATCCCCGGAAGTGTGGGGTTCATGAGACATTTGACCGCCAGTCCTGACAGGAAGATGACACTGTGCCAAATGGACCTGCTGATTTCTCAGAACACTGACATCCTGTGAAATGCTACATCACTGACCCACAGGCTGATGTTCCAAACCTTGGGTCTCCTAGATCCAGAGCAGAGAAGTGCTGTCAGGTGGGGATAAGTAGGTCCTCCGACCTATGGCCTGCACACCTGCTTCCATTTCTGGGAGAAGGGGAAACACACACTTGTTTTTAAGTAGTCATTATCTTCATTCTAAAGTAGACCCATGACCTTGACCTTTTTGGAAAAGCGAAATGACTCTTCCAAATGAAGACCTCAACTCATCTGTTCCTCATGCAACCTGAGTGCGACCAGGTTTACCCAGGCTCCAAGCCCCACCTGGAGGATCCTCCTGTACCATCTTGACAGCCCATGACCGGCACCAGCACCCCCGGGGGCACAATGCTGAATTTGGGGGAGGGCTCTGGGCCTTTTGGCCACCACACCTGTGCCCGGGGAAGCGGGAACCGGGAGGATCCTCCCAGATGATCCTCATGGAACCTTAGCAACATCCCTGAGGACATGGGGCACAATGCTGAAGCTTGAGGACGGCTCTGGGGTTTCTTGCCACCCACACCTGTGCCTGGGGGGGGGGCAGCGGGAACCTGGAGGGCCCTCCCAGACAATCCCAACGGACGATTAGCACCATCCCTGGGGAACACGGGGCACAATGCTGAAATTGGGGGATGGCCCTGGGGCTTGTCGCTACCGCACCTGTGCCTAGGGGAGCAGGAACCTGAAGGAACCTCCCAGATCATCATAACAGACCATGACCACCATCGCCCTGAGGACATGGGGCACAATGCTCAGTTGGAGTCCCTTGGTCCTGAAACCAGCAGGAACGGAGCTCAAAGGACAGAGAGGCGCCTCCCGGAGAATTTCCATCCAGGGAAAAGCGGCCCACTGGAGGGCACAGAAGCAGCAACCCCACCGACCCGCAGGCCATTTGAACAGGATCACCTCCTGCACTTACTTAGCACGTTGTCCGTCTTCGTGTGTGGACCGTGACTGGCCCGCTCAGGGATGGTGCGCTTCCAGAGGAGGGCTAGAAACTTTTCAGTGCTTGCTCGTGGGTCAGAGGACCAAAGCCCAAGGAAGCAGAGGCTATCCTTCTTCCTCTGGGGCTGGGGAAGTCAGCCACCGACCTGGGGCGGGACCGGGCCCAGGAGTGTGTTCTTTCTGAAGCCACTGCCTTCGGTGGGTGTTGCTTTGCCTAAAAAAGGCCCACTCACCCCAGAGTCAGGAGCAGTGACAGGCTGTCTCCAACCCTAGCCCAGGACCACGACCCGAAACCATCCTGCCTTTGGGAGGACAGGTCTCCTGCAGGAGCCTGGGAGGGGACTGGCCCCTCTCCCACCCCGGGCTCCAGGATGCCCGGGACCTGCAAGAGCTCTTCATCTGAGGAGGAGTCTTGGACAACAAGTGTATCTCGTCAGCCCAGCAAGTGAAATAACCAAAGCCCAAGGCTCAGGTTCTAACAGAAGCAGAATTTCAAAGTACTGTTTGGGGGAAGCCTCCTCCCCTCTTATGTGGCATTGGGGGTCCCCAAGGAAAGCCTTCTTTCGTCTCCTTCCCTCAGAGAGAGGAGCTGACCCCAAGTCCCGCGGTCCCCACCGTGTCCCAGTGCTGAGGAAGAGCCACACGCAGGGGCCTGGTGTCAGGAGTGTGGTCGGCCACTGCTCCGGGGCTCCCAGCCAGTGGTCTGGCGGCTACATGGAAGAGCTAAATTGATTTTGGGGGAAGGAGTGCTCACTGCCCACACCGCTCACCATCCCCCTCTGCACTCTGCAATCCAGGCTCGGTGCCCGGCTCACGTCCATCACCAGCACTCCACATGTTTCCGCCATGGGAGGGATCATTCAGCCTCACCCCATTGCACAGAAGAGGAAAGCGAGGCCCAGCGAGGAGAGGTTAAATGGCTCCAGTCCCAGAGCTGTTCAGCAGAGACCCTGGAAAGCCAGGCCTCCGGAGCCCCTGCTCGACCAGCCAGAGACTCCCTGAGGTGAAAGTGAGCCGTCCCCTGCCTGACCAGGCACGCAATGGCCCCTGACCTTCATGATGGCCTGTTCTTGACCGTGAAGATGAGCTGGCCGACTAGGAGGTGGAGTTCAGCTGGTGGGACAGGCTGTAGCTACAGGACAGAGTGACACATCTGAGCTAGCAGGGGCCACACTCTGGTCTCCCTCCCGGAGCCAGACCAGGAGCTGGAATCTCGGTGCCCGAGGGGCCGGCACACAACAGGGTCTGCACTGACCAGGGATCCATGGCCCCCAGGGAGAGTCCACTCTGCCCTCTCCCCGCTCCTGCCTGGCCTCACCTCTCCTCACTGTGTCGCTGCAGGACCCGGAACCGGGCCCCATAGGGACGGGGGGACAGTCCGGGCTGATGGTCAGGGTTCCCCAAGGGACCCAGGGTGTTGCCAGGGCACTGGGAAAAGACAAGGTCTGGGTTCCGGTGTCCAACACCACCCTGCGAACTTGGGAGTAGTAAGAGATACCCTCCCCCAAGTCCGGAGGGCTATGGCACAAAAGGCCTCAGCTTACTCTGATGTCACTTGGGCTGCAGAGATGTAGTGTCCCAAGGGTGCCACAGTCTTCTAGAAGTGCCTCTCGGCCTTGGATATCCATCCCCGACCCCCTGTGATCCCAGTCTTGGGAAAATGTTTTCTAACCCCTCGAGGTCCTTCTCAGCAGAGGACAGACTCGGGGCTTGGGGGCCTTAGGACCTGGCTACGCAGAAGGTGGAAGAGCACAGGGCCACCAGTCTGAAGACCAAGGTCAGGGCCCTACTTGTTTCAGCCTCAGGGTCCCCATGTGGAAGAGAATCCAGAATCACTGCTCCGGTCAGGTTGAGGAGGCCTTAGGAAGGAATGGGGCACCAGGACCGGAGAGGGAAACGGGGACAAGGGAGGCTTCTGCGGTTTCTCACATCGCCCATGGAACCCACGGGTCTGCTCCTGTGAGAGACACAGACACAGAGACAGAGAAGGGGACAGAGAATGAACCCAGGACAGAGGGAACCAGGAGAAGTCACAGACTCCATCAGCTTAGAAATGACATCCCGGCATTTTGTGCCATTCTGTTCCTGACAGGGCCGTCACATTGGCCATCCACCCTGGAGGGCAGGGGTTTCCACAGAGATGTGTGGCCAGGACTCAGGTGTGCCAGGAGCCACTGTGGGGACGGCCCAGCGCATGGGCACAGACGAGGCCCGTGGACCTGAGCCTAACAGTAATGGGAGCCCCTGGAATTCTGTGTTGGGAGAGGTCAAGGTCAGAATCAGTTCATTACTACCTTCCCACAGGGGCTGGGACACAGGCAGGTGTGGGGTGGCTTTGCCTGGACCCCAGAGCAGATTCAAGCCCCTCTGAGCTGTGTTCCATGACAAGCGCAGCCCCTGGCTCATCCTTGCATTGTCAGCTTGGCACCAGCCTCCTGTGATAGCAGGCACGGAACATTTGGAGAGGTCCCTAACACTAACCTTAAACTGTACCCTAAACCTACCCCGTACCCTAACCCCAACACCTACCAGAACACTAACCCCTAACCCTACCCCTGAACCGAACCCAAACCCTAAAGCGTACCCTAACCCTAACCCGTACCCTAAATGGTAGCCTAACCCTAAATCCTACCCTGTACGGTAAACCGTGCCCTAACCCCTACCCTATCTCTAACCCGTACCCTAACCCGTACCCTAACCCATGCCCTAACCAGTACCCTAACTCTGACCCTAACCCTCGGTCAACGAGAGGAAAGAGGACATCCCCGGAAGTGTGGGGTTCATGAGACATTTGACCGCCAGTCCTGACAGGAAGATGACACTGTGCCAAATGGACCTGCTGATTTCTCAGAACACTGACATCCTGTGAAATGCTACATCACTGACCCACAGGCTGATGTTCCAAACCTTGGGTCTCCTAGATCCAGAGCAGAGAAGTGCTGTCAGGTGGGGATAAGTAGGTCCTCCGACCTATGGCCTGCACACCTGCTTCCATTTCTGGGAGAAGGGGAAACACACACTTGTTTTTAAGTAGTCATTATCTTCATTCTAAAGTAGACCCATGACCTTGACCTTTTTGGAAAAGCGAAATGACTCTTCCAAATGAAGACCTCAACTCATCTGTTCCTCATGCAACCTGAGTGCGACCAGGTTTACCCAGGCTCCAAGCCCCACCTGGAGGATCCTCCTGTACCATCTTGACAGCCCATGACCGGCACCAGCACCCCCGGGGGCACAATGCTGAATTTGGGGGAGGGCTCTGGGCCTTTTGGCCACCACACCTGTGCCCGGGGAAGCGGGAACCGGGAGGATCCTCCCAGATGATCCTCATGGAACCTTAGCAACATCCCTGAGGACATGGGGCACAATGCTGAAGCTTGAGGACGGCTCTGGGGTTTCTTGCCACCCACACCTGTGCCTGGGGGGGGGGCAGCGGGAACCTGGAGGGCCCTCCCAGACAATCCCAACGGACGATTAGCACCATCCCTGGGGAACACGGGGCACAATGCTGAAATTGGGGGATGGCCCTGGGGCTTGTCGCTACCGCACCTGTGCCTAGGGGAGCAGGAACCTGAAGGAACCTCCCAGATCATCATAACAGACCATGACCACCATCGCCCTGAGGACATGGGGCACAATGCTCAGTTGGAGTCCCTTGGTCCTGAAACCAGCAGGAACGGAGCTCAAAGGACAGAGAGGCGCCTCCCGGAGAATTTCCATCCAGGGAAAAGCGGCCCACTGGAGGGCACAGAAGCAGCAACCCCACCGACCCGCAGGCCATTTGAACAGGATCACCTCCTGCACTTACTTAGCACGTTGTCCGTCTTCGTGTGTGGACCGTGACTGGCCCGCTCAGGGATGGTGCGCTTCCAGAGGAGGGCTAGAAACTTTTCAGTGCTTGCTCGTGGGTCAGAGGACCAAAGCCCAAGGAAGCAGAGGCTATCCTTCTTCCTCTGGGGCTGGGGAAGTCAGCCACCGACCTGGGGCGGGACCGGGCCCAGGAGTGTGTTCTTTCTGAAGCCACTGCCTTCGGTGGGTGTTGCTTTGCCTAAAAAAGGCCCACTCACCCCAGAGTCAGGAGCAGTGACAGGCTGTCTCCAACCCTAGCCCAGGACCACGACCCGAAACCATCCTGCCTTTGGGAGGACAGGTCTCCTGCAGGAGCCTGGGAGGGGACTGGCCCCTCCCCCACCCCGGGCTCCAGGATGCCCGGGACCTGCAAGAGCTCTTCATCTGAGGAGGAGTCTTGGACAACAAGTGTATCTCGTCAGCCCAGCAAGTGAAATAACCAAAGCCCAAGGCTCAGGTTCTAACAGAAGCAGAATTTCAAAGTACTGTTTGGGGGAAGCCTCCTCCCCTCTTATGTGGCATTGGGGGTCCCCAAGGAAAGCCTTCTTTCGTCTCCTTCCCTCAGAGAGAGGAGCTGACCCCAAGTCCCGCGGTCCCCACCGTGTCCCAGTGCTGAGGAAGAGCCACACGCAGGGGCCTGGTGTCAGGAGTGTGGTCGGCCACTGCTCCGGGGCTCCCAGCCAGTGGTCTGGCGGCTACATGGAAGAGCTAAATTGATTTTGGGGGAAGGAGTGCTCACTGCCCACACCGCTCACCATCCCCCTCTGCACTCTGCAATCCAGGCTCGGTGCCCGGCTCACGTCCATCACCAGCACTCCACATGTTTCCGCCATGGGAGGGATCATTCAGCCTCACCCCATTGCACAGAAGAGGAAAGCGAGGCCCAGCGAGGAGAGGTTAAATGGCTCCAGTCCCAGAGCTGTTCAGCAGAGACCCTGGAAAGCCAGGCCTCCGGAGCCCCTGCTCGACCAGCCAGAGACTCCCTGAGGTGAAAGTGAGCCGTCCCCTGCCTGACCAGGCACGCAATGGCCCCTGACCTTCATGATGGCCTGTTCTTACCGTGAAGATGAGCTGGCCGACTAGGAGGTGGAGTTCAGCTGGTGGGACAGGCTGTAGCTACAGGACAGAGTGACACATCTGAGCTAGCAGGGGCCACACTCTGGTCTCCCTCCCGGAGCCAGACCAGGAGCTGGAATCTCGGTGCCCGAGGGGCCGGCACACAACAGGGTCTGCACTGACCAGGGATCCATGGCCCCCAGGGAGAGTCCACTCTGCCCTCTCCCCGCTCCTGCCTGGCCTCACCTCTCCTCACTGTGTCGCTGCAGGACCCGGAACCGGGCCCCATAGGGACGGGGGGACAGTCCGGGCTGATGGTCAGGGTTCCCCAAGGGACCCAGGGTGTTGCCAGGGCACTGGGAAAAGACAAGGTCTGGGTTCCGGTGTCCAACACCACCCTGCGAACTTGGGAGTAGTAAGAGATACCCTCCCCCAAGTCCGGAGGGCTATGGCACAAAAGGCCTCAGCTTACTCTGATGTCACTTGGGCTGCAGAGATGTAGTGTCCCAAGGGTGCCACAGTCTTATAGAAGTGCCTCTCGGCCTTGGATATCCATCCCCGACCCCCTGTGATCCCAGTCTTGGGAAAATGTTTTCTAACCCCTCGAGGTCCTTCTCAGCAGAGGACAGACTCGGGGCTTGGGGGCCTTAGGACCTGGCTACGCAGAAGGTGGAAGAGCACAGGGCCACCAGTCTGAAGACCAAGGTCAGGGCCCTACTTGTTTCAGCCTCAGGGTCCCCATGTGGAAGAGAATCCAGAATCACTGCTCCGGTCAGGTTGAGGAGGCCTTAGGAAGGAATGGGGCACCAGGACCGGAGAGGGAAACGGGGACAAGGGAGGCTTCTGCGGTTTCTCACATCGCCCATGGAACCCACGGGTCTGCTCCTGTGAGAGACACAGACACAGAGACAGAGAAGGGGACAGAGAATGAACCCAGGACAGAGGGAACCAGGAGAAGTCACAGACTCCATCAGCTTAGAAATGACATCCCGGCATTTTGTGCCATTCTGTTCCTGACAGGGCCGTCACATTGGCCATCCACCCTGGAGGGCAGGGGTTTCCACAGAGATGTGTGGCCAGGACTCAGGTGTGCCAGGAGCCACTGTGGGGACGGCCCAGCGCATGGGCACAGACGAGGCCCGTGGACCTGAGCCTAACAGTAATGGGAGCCCCTGGAATTCTGTGTTGGGAGAGGTCAAGGTCAGAATCAGTTCATTACTACCTTCCCACAGGGGCTGGGACACAGGCAGGTGTGGGGTGGCTTTGCCTGGACCCCAGAGCAGATTCAAGCCCCTCTGAGCTGTGTTCCATGACAAGCGCAGCCCCTGGCTCGTCCTTGCATTGTCAGCTTGGCACCAGCCTCCTGTGATAGCAGGCACGGAACATTTGGAGAGGTCCCTAACACTAACCTTAAACTGTACCCTAAACCTACCCCGTACCCTAACCCCAACACCTACCAGAACACTAACCCCTAACCCTACCCCTGAACCGAACCCAAACCCTAAAGCGTACCCTAACCCTAACCCGTACCCTAAATGGTAGCCTAACCCTAAACCCTACCCTGTACGGTAAACCGTGCCCTAACCCCTACCCTATCTCTAACCCGTACCCTAACCCGTACCCTAACCCATGCCCTAACCAGTACCCTAACTCTGACCCTAACCCTCGGTCAACGAGAGGAAAGAGGAAATCCCCGGAAGTGTGGGGTTCATGAGACATTTGACCGCCAGTCCTGACAGGAAGATGACACTGTGCCAAATGGACCTGCTGATTTCTCAGAACACTGACATCCTGTGAAATGCTACATCACTGACCCACAGGCTGATGTTCCAAACCTTGGGTCTCCTAGATCCAGAGCAGAGAAGTGCTGTCAGGTGGGGATAAGTAGGTCCTCCGACCTATGGCCTGCACACCTGCTTCCATTTCTGGGAGAAGGGGAAACACACACTTGTTTTTAAGTAGTCATTATCTTCATTCTAAAGTAGACCCATGACCTTGACCTTTTTGGAAAAGCGAAATGACTCTTCCAAATGAAGACCTCAACTCATCTGTTCCTCATGCAACCTGAGTGCGACCAGGTTTACCCAGGCTCCAAGCCCCACCTGGAGGATCCTCCTGTACCATCTTGACAGCCCATGACCGGCACCAGCACCCCCGGGGGCACAATGCTGAATTTGGGGGAGGGCTCTGGGCCTTTTGGCCACCACACCTGTGCCCGGGGAAGCGGGAACCGGGAGGATCCTCCCAGATGATCCTCATGGAACCTTAGCAACATCCCTGAGGACATGGGGCACAATGCTGAAGCTTGAGGACGGCTCTGGGGTTTCTTGCCACCCACACCTGTGCCTGGGGGGGGGGCAGCGGGAACCTGGAGGGCCCTCCCAGACAATCCCAACGGACGATTAGCACCATCCCTGGGGAACACGGGGCACAATGCTGAAATTGGGGGATGGCCCTGGGGCTTGTCGCTACCGCACCTGTGCCTAGGGGAGCAGGAACCTGAAGGAACCTCCCAGATCATCATAACAGACCATGACCACCATCGCCCTGAGGACATGGGGCACAATGCTCACTTGGAGTCCCTTGGTCCTGAAACCAGCAGGAACGGAGCTCAAAGGACAGAGAGGCGCCTCCCGGAGAATTTCCATCCAGGGAAAAGCGGCCCACTGGAGGGCACAGAAGCAGCAACCCCACCGACCCGCAGGCCATTTGAACAGGATCACCTCCTGCACTTACTTAGCACGTTGTCCGTCTTCGTGTGTGGACCGTGACTGGCCCGCTCAGGGATGGTGCGCTTCCAGAGGAGGGCTAGAAACTTTTCAGTGCTTGCTCGTGGGTCAGAGGACCAAAGCCCAAGGAAGCAGAGGCTATCCTTCTTCCTCTGGGGCTGGGGAAGTCAGCCACCGACCTGGGGCGGGACCGGGCCCAGGAGTGTGTTCTTTCTGAAGCCACTGCCTTCGGTGGGTGTTGCTTTGCCTAAAAAAGGCCCACTCACCCCAGAGTCAGGAGCAGTGACAGGCTGTCTCCAACCCTAGCCCAGGACCACGACCCGAAACCATCCTGCCTTTGGG
Source organism: Eumetopias jubatus (assembly GCF_037043125.1). Lineage (NCBI taxonomy): Eukaryota > Metazoa > Chordata > Mammalia > Carnivora > Otariidae > Eumetopias > Eumetopias jubatus. The sequence continues at coordinate 120,057 of NW_028274899.1, read as the reverse complement.
AGGACAGGTCTCCTGCAGGAGCCTGGGAGGGGACTGGCCCCTCTCCCACCCCGGGCTCCAGGATGCCCGGGACCTGCAAGAGCTCTTCATCTGAGGAGGAGTCTTGGACAACAAGTGTATCTCGTCAGCCCAGCAAGTGAAATAACCAAAGCCCAAGGCTCAGGTTCTAACAGAAGCAGAATTTCAAAGTACTGTTTGGGGGAAGCCTCCTCCCCTCTTATGTGGCATTGGGGGTCCCCAAGGAAAGCCTTCTTTCGTCTCCTTCCCTCAGAGAGAGGAGCTGACCCCAAGTCCCGCGGTCCCCACCGTGTCCCAGTGCTGAGGAAGAGCCACACGCAGGGGCCTGGTGTCAGGAGTGTGGTCGGCCACTGCTCCGGGGCTCCCAGCCAGTGGTCTGGCGGCTACATGGAAGAGCTAAATTGATTTTGGGGGAAGGAGTGCTCACTGCCCACACCGCTCACCATCCCCCTCTGCACTCTGCAATCCAGGCTCGGTGCCCGGCTCACGTCCATCACCAGCACTCCACATGTTTCCGCCATGGGAGGGATCATTCAGCCTCACCCCATTGCACAGAAGAGGAAAGCGAGGCCCAGCGAGGAGAGGTTAAATGGCTCCAGTCCCAGAGCTGTTCAGCAGAGACCCTGGAAAGCCAGGCCTCCGGAGCCCCTGCTCGACCAGCCAGAGACTCCCTGAGGTGAAAGTGAGCCGTCCCCTGCCTGACCAGGCACGCAATGGCCCCTGACCTTCATGATGGCCTGTTCTTGACCGTGAAGATGAGCTGGCCGACTAGGAGGTGGAGTTCAGCTGGTGGGACAGGCTGTAGCTACAGGACAGAGTGACACATCTGAGCTAGCAGGGGCCACACTCTGGTCTCCCTCCCGGAGCCAGACCAGGAGCTGGAATCTCGGTGCCCGAGGGGCCGGCACACAACAGGGTCTGCACTGACCAGGGATCCATGGCCCCCAGGGAGAGTCCACTCTGCCCTCTCCCCGCTCCTGCCTGGCCTCACCTCTCCTCACTGTGTCGCTGCAGGACCCGGAACCGGGCCCCATAGGGACGGGGGGACAGTCCGGGCTGATGGTCAGGGTTCCCCAAGGGACCCAGGGTGTTGCCAGGGCACTGGGAAAAGACAAGGTCTGGGTTCCGGTGTCCAACACCACCCTGCGAACTTGGGAGTAGTAAGAGATACCCTCCCCCAAGTCCGGAGGGCTATGGCACAAAAGGCCTCAGCTTACTCTGATGTCACTTGGGCTGCAGAGATGTAGTGTCCCAAGGGTGCCACAGTCTTATAGAAGTGCCTCTCGGCCTTGGATATCCATCCCCGACCCCCTGTGATCCCAGTCTTGGGAAAATGTTTTCTAACCCCTCGAGGTCCTTCTCAGCAGAGGACAGACTCGGGGCTTGGGGGCCTTAGGACCTGGCTACGCAGAAGGTGGAAGAGCACAGGGCCACCAGTCTGAAGACCAAGGTCAGGGCCCTACTTGTTTCAGCCTCAGGGTCCCCATGTGGAAGAGAATCCAGAATCACTGCTCCGGTCAGGTTGAGGAGGCCTTAGGAAGGAATGGGGCACCAGGACCGGAGAGGGAAACGGGGACAAGGGAGGCTTCTGCGGTTTCTCACATCGCCCATGGAACCCACGGGTCTGCTCCTGTGAGAGACACAGACACAGAGACAGAGAAGGGGACAGAGAATGAACCCAGGACAGAGGGAACCAGGAGAAGTCACAGACTCCATCAGCTTAGAAATGACATCCCGGCATTTTGTGCCATTCTGTTCCTGACAGGGCCGTCACATTGGCCATCCACCCTGGAGGGCAGGGGTTTCCACAGAGATGTGTGGCCAGGACTCAGGTGTGCCAGGAGCCACTGTGGGGACGGCCCAGCGCATGGGCACAGACGAGGCCCGTGGACCTGAGCCTAACAGTAATGGGAGCCCCTGGAATTCTGTGTTGGGAGAGGTCAAGGTCAGAATCAGTTCATTACTACCTTCCCACAGGGGCTGGGACACAGGCAGGTGTGGGGTGGCTTTGCCTGGACCCCAGAGCAGATTCAAGCCCCTCTGAGCTATGTTCCATGACAAGCGCAGCCCCTGGCTCGTCCTTGCATTGTCAGCTTGGCACCAGCCTCCTGTGATAGCAGGCACGGAACATTTGGAGAGGTCCCTAACACTAACCTTAAACTGTACCCTAAACCTACCCCGTACCCTAACCCCAACACCTACCAGAACACTAACCCCTAACCCTACCCCTGAACCGAACCCAAACCCTAAAGCGTACCCTAACCCTAACCCGTACCCTAAATGGTAGCCTAACCCTAAACCCTACCCTGTACGGTAAACCGTGCCCTAACCCCTACCCTATCTCTAACCCGTACCCTAACCCGTACCCTAACCCATGCCCTAACCAGTACCCTAACTCTGACCCTAACCCTCGGTCAACGAGAGGAAAGAGGAAATCCCCGGAAGTGTGGGGTTCATGAGACATTTGACCGCCAGTCCTGACAGGAAGATGACACTGTGCCAAATGGACCTGCTGATTTCTCAGAACACTGACATCCTGTGAAATGCTACATCACTGACCCACAGGCTGATGTTCCAAACCTTGGGTCTCCTAGATCCAGAGCAGAGAAGTGCTGTCAGGTGGGGATAAGTAGGTCCTCCGAACTATGGCCTGCACACCTGCTTCCATTTCTGGGAGAAGGGGAAACACACACTTGTTTTTAAGTAGTCATTATCTTCATTCTAAAGTAGACCCATGACCTTGACCTTTTTGGAAAAGCGAAATGACTCTTCCAAATGAAGACCTCAACTCATCTGTTCCTCATGCAACCTGAGTGCGACCAGGTTTACCCAGGCTCCAAGCCCCACCTGGAGGATTCTCCTGTACCATCTTGACAGCCCATGACCGGCACCAGCACCCCCGGGGGCACAACGCTGAATTTGGGGGAGGGCTCTGGGCCTTTTTGCCACCACACCTGTGCCTGGGGAAGCGGGAACCGGGAGGATCCTCCCAGATGATCCTCATGGAACCTTAGCAACATCCCTGAGGACATGGGGCACAATGCTGAAGCTTGAGGACGGCTCGGGGGTTTCTTGCCACCCACACCTGTGCCTGGGGAGGGGGGCAGCGGGAACCTGGAGGGCCCTCCCAGACAATCCCAACGGACGATTAGCACCATCCCTGGGGAACACGGGGCACAATGCTGAAATTGGGGGATGGCCCTGGGGCTTGTCGCTACCGCACCTGTGCCTAGGGGAGCAGGAACCTGAAGGAACCTCCCAGATCATCATAACAGACCATGACCACCATCGCCCTGAGGACATGGGGCACAATGCTCACTTGGAGTCCCTTGGTCCTGAAACCAGCAGGAACGGAGCTCAAAGGACAGAGAGGCGCCTCCCGGAGAATTTCCATCCAGGGAAAAGCGGCCCACTGGAGGGCACAGAAGCAGCAACCCCACCGACCCGCAGGCCATTTGAACAGGATCACCTCCTGCACTTACTTAGCACGTTGTCCGTCTTCGTGTGTGGACCGTGACTGGCCCGCTCAGGGATGGTGCGCTTCCAGAGGAGGGCTAGAAACTTTTCAGTGCTTGCTCGTGGGTCAGAGGACCAAAGCCCAAGGAAGCAGAGGCTATCCTTCTTCCTCTGGGGCTGGGGAAGTCAGCCACCGACCTGGGGCGGGACCGGGCCCAGGAGTGTGTTCTTTCTGAAGCCACTGCCTTCGGTGGGTGTTGCTTTGCCTAAAAAAGGCCCACTCACCCCAGAGTCAGGAGCAGTGACAGGCTGTCTCCAACCCTAGCCCAGGACCACGACCCGAAACCATCCTGCCTTTGGGAGGACAGGTCTCCTGCAGGAGCCTGGGAGGGGACTGGCCCCTCTCCCACCCCGGGCTCCAGGATGCCCGGGACCTGCAAGAGCTCTTCATCTGAGGAGGAGTCTTGGAGAACAAGTGTATCTCGTCAGCCCAGCAAGTGAAATAACCAAAGCCCAAGGCTCAGGTTCTAACAGAAGCAGAATTTCAAAGTACTGTTTGGGGGAAGCCTCCTCCCCTCTTATGTGGCATTGGGGGTCCCCAAGGAAAGCCTTCTTTCGTCTCCTTCCCTCAGAGAGAGGAGCTGACCCCAAGTCCCGCGGTCCCCACCGTGTCCCAGTGCTGAGGAAGAGAACACGCAGGGGCCTGGTGTCAGGAGTGTGGTCGGCCACTGCTCCGGGGCTCCCAGCCAGTGGTCTGGCGGCTACATGGAAGAGCTAAATTGATTTTGGGGGAAGGAGTGCTCACTGCCCACACCGCTCACCATCCCCCTCTGCACTCTGCAATCCAGGCTCGGTGCCCGGCTCACGTCCATCACCAGCACTCCACATGTTTCCGCCATGGGAGGGATCATTCAGCCTCACCCCATTGCACAGAAGAGGAAAGCGAGGCCCAGCGAGGAGAGGTTAAATGGCTCCAGTCCCAGAGCTGTTCAGCAGAGACCCTGGAAAGCCAGGCCTCCGGAGCCCCTGCTCGACCAGCCAGAGACTCCCTGAGGTGAAAGTGAGCCGTCCCCTGCCTGACCAGGCACGCAATGGCCCCTGACCTTCATGATGGCCTGTTCTTGACCGTGAAGATGAGCTGGCCGACTAGGAGGTGGAGTTCAGCTGGTGGGACAGGCTGTAGCTACAGGACAGAGTGACACATCTGAGCTAGCAGGGGCCACACTCTGGTCTCCCTCCCGGAGCCAGACCAGGAGCTGGAATCTCGGTGCCCGAGGGGCCGGCACACAACAGGGTCTGCACTGACCAGGGATCCATGGCCCCCAGGGAGAGTCCACTCTGCCCTCTCCCCGCTCCTGCCTGGCCTCACCTCTCCTCACTGTGTCGCTGCAGGACCCGGAACCGGGCCCCATAGGGTCGGGGGGACAGTCCGGGCTGATGGTCAGGGTTCCCCAAGGGACCCAGGGTGTTGCCAGGGCACTGGGAAAAGACAAGGTCTGGGTTCCGGTGTCCAACACCACCCTGCGAACTTGGGAGTAGTAAGAGATACCCTCCCCCAAGTCCGGAGGGCTATGGCACAAAAGGCCTCAGCTTACTCTGATGTCACTTGGGCTGCAGAGATGTAGTGTCCCAAGGGTGCCACAGTCTTATAGAAGTGCCTCTCGGCCTTGGATATCTATCCCCGACCCCCTGTGATCCCAGTCTTGGGAAAATGTTTTCTAACCCCTCGAGGTCCTTCTCAGCAGAGGACAGACTCGGGGCTTGGGGGCCTTAGGACCTGGCTACGCAGAAGGTGGAAGAGCACAGGGCCACCAGTCTGAAGACCAAGGTCAGGGCCCTACTTGTTTCAGCCTCAGGGTCCCCATGTGGAAGAGAATCCAGAATCACTGCTCCGGTAAGGTTGAGGAGGCCTTAGGAAGGAATGGGGCACCAGGACCGGAGAGGGAAACGGGGACAAGGGAGGCTTCTGCGGTTTCTCACATCGCCCATGGAACCCACGGGTCTGCTCCTGTGAGAGACACAGACACAGAGACAGAGAAGGGGACAGAGAATGAACCCAGGACAGAGGGAACCAGGAGAAGTCACAGACTCCATCAGCTTAGAAATGACACCCCGGCATTTTGTGCCATTCTGTTCCTGACAGGGCCGTCACATTGGCCATCCACCCTGGAGGGCAGGGGTTTCCACAGAGATGTGTGGCCAGGACTCAGGTGTGCCAGGAGCCACTGTGGGGACGGCCCAGCGCATGGGCACAGACGAGGCCCGTGGACCTGAGCCTAACAGTAATGGGAGCCCCTGGAATTCTGTGTTGGGAGAGGTCAAGGTCAGAATCAGTTCATTACTACCTTCCCACAGGGGCTGGGACACAGGCAGGTGTGGGGTGGCTTTGCCTGGACCCCAGAGCAGATTCAAGCCCCTCTGAGCTGTGTTCCATGACAAGCGCAGCCCCTGGCTCATCCTTGCATTGTCAGCTTGGCACCAGCCTCCTGTGATAGCAGGCACGGAACATTTGGAGAGGTCCCTAACACTAACCTTAAACTGTACCCTAAACCTACCCCGTACCCTAACCCCAACACCTACCAGAACACTAACCCCTAACCCTACCCCTGAACCGAACCCAAACCCTAAAGCGTACCCTAACCCTAACCCGTACCCTAAATGGTAGCCTAACCCTAAACCCTACCCTGTACGGTAAACCGTGCCCTAACCCCTACCCTATCTCTAACCCGTACCCTAACCCGTACCCTAACCCATGCCCTAACCAGTACCCTAACTCTGACCCTAACCCTCGGTCAACGAGAGGAAAGAGGAAATCCCCGGAAGTGTGGGGTTCATGAGACATTTGACCGCCAGTCCTGACAGGAAGATGACACTGTGCCAAATGGACCTGCTGATTTCTCAGAACACTGACATCCTGTGAAATGCTACATCACTGACCCACAGGCTGATGTTCCAAACCTTGGGTCTCCTAGATCCAGAGCAGAGAAGTGCTGCCAGGTGGGGATAAGTAGGTCCTCCGACCTATGGCCTGCACACCTGCTTCCATTTCTGGGAGAAGGGGAAACACACACTTGTTTTTAAGTCGTCATTATCTTCATTCTAAAGTAGACCCATGACCTTGACCTTTTTGGAAAAGCGAAATGACTCTTCCAAATGAAGACCTCAACTCATCTGTTCCTCATGCAACCTGAGTGCGACCAGGTTTACCCAGGCTCCAAGCCCCACCTGGAGGATCCTCCTGTACCATCTTGACAGCCCATGACCGGCACCAGCACCCCCGGGGGCACAACGCTGAATTTGGGGGAGGGCTCTGGGCCTTTTGGCCACCACACCTGTGCCCGGGGAAGCGGGAACCGGGAGGATCCTCCCAGATGATCCTCATGGAACCTTAGCAACATCCCTGAGGACATGGGGCACAATGCTGAAGCTTGAGGACGGCTCTGGGGTTTCTTGCCACCCACACCTGTGCCTGGGGGGGGGGCAGCGGGAACCTGGAGGGCCCTCCCAGACAATCCCAACGGACGATTAGCACCATCCCTGGGGAACACGGGGCACAATGCTGAAATTGGGGGATGGCCCTGGGGCTTGTCGCTACCGCACCTGTGCCTAGGGGAGCAGGAACCTGAAGGAACCTCCCAGATCATCATAACAGACCATGACCACCATCGCCCTGAGGACATGGGGCACAATGCTCAGTTGGAGTCCCTTGGTCCTGAAACCAGCAGGAACGGAGCTCAAAGGACAGAGAGGCGCCTCCCGGAGAATTTCCATCCAGGGAAAAGCGGCCCACTGGAGGGCACAGAAGCAGCAACCCCACCGACCCGCAGGCCATTTGAACAGGATCACCTCCTGCACTTACTTAGCACGTTGTCCGTCTTCGTGTGTGGACCGTGACTGGCCCGCTCAGGGATGGTGCGCTTCCAGAGGAGGGCTAGAAACTTTTCAGTGCTTGCTCGTGGGTCAGAGGACCAAAGCCCAAGGAAGCAGAGGCTATCCTTCTTCCTCTGGGGCTGGGGAAGTCAGCCACCGACCTGGGGCGGGACCGGGCCCAGGAGTGTGTTCTTTCTGAAGCCACTGCCTTCGGTGGGTGTTGCTTTGCCTAAAAAAGGCCCACTCACCCCAGAGTCAGGAGCAGTGACAGGCTGTCTCCAACCCTAGCCCAGGACCACGACCCGAAACCATCCTGCCTTTGGGAGGACAGGTCTCCTGCAGGAGCCTGGGAGGGGACTGGCCCCTCTCCCACCCCGGGCTCCAGGATGCCCGGGACCTGCAAGAGCTCTTCATCTGAGGAGGAGTCTTGGAGAACAAGTGTATCTCGTCAGCCCAGCAAGTGAAATAACCAAAGCCCAAGGCTCAGGTTCTAACAGAAGCAGAATTTCAAAGTACTGTTTGGGGGAAGCCTCCTCCCCTCTTATGTGGCATTGGGGGTCCCCAAGGAAAGCCTTCTTTCGTCTCCTTCCCTCAGAGAGAGGAGCTGACCCCAAGTCCCGCGGTCCCCACCGTGTCCCAGTGCTGAGGAAGAGCCACACGCAGGGGCCTGGTGTCAGGAGTGTGGTCGGCCACTGCTCCGGGGCTCCCAGCCAGTGGTCTGGCGGCTACATGGAAGAGCTAAATTGATTTTGGGGGAAGGAGTGCTCACTGCCCACACCGCTCACCATCCCCCTCTGCACTCTGCAATCCAGGCTCGGTGCCCGGCTCACGTCCATCACCAGCACTCCACATGTTTCCGCCATGGGAGGGATCATTCAGCCTCACCCCATTGCACAGAAGAGGAAAGCGAGGCCCAGCGAGGAGAGGTTAAATGGCTCCAGTCCCAGAGCTGTTCAGCAGAGACCCTGGAAAGCCAGGCCTCCGGAGCCCCTGCTCGACCAGCCAGAGACTCCCTGAGGTGAAAGTGAGCCGTCCCCTGCCTGACCAGGCACGCAATGGCCCCTGACCTTCATGATGGCCTGTTCTTGACCGTGAAGATGAGCTGGCCGACTAGGAGGTGGAGTTCAGCTGGTGGGACAGGCTGTAGCTACAGGACAGAGTGACACATCTGAGCTAGCAGGGGCCACACTCTGGTCTCCCTCCCGGAGCCAGACCAGGAGCTGGAATCTCGGTGCCCGAGGGGCCGGCACACAACAGGGTCTGCACTGACCAGGGATCCATGGCCCCCAGGGAGAGTCCACTCTGCCCTCTCCCCGCTCCTGCCTGGCCTCACCTCTCCTCACTGTGTCGCTGCAGGACCCGGAACCGGGCCCCATAGGGTCGGGGGGACAGTCCGGGCTGATGGTCAGGGTTCCCCAAGGGACCCAGGGTGTTGCCAGGGCACTGGGAAAAGACAAGGTCTGGGTTCCGGTGTCCAACACCACCCTGCGAACTTGGGAGTAGTAAGAGATACCCTCCCCCAAGTCCGGAGGGCTATGGCACAAAAGGCCTCAGCTTACTCTGATGTCACTTGGGCTGCAGAGATGTAGTGTCCCAAGGGTGCCACAGTCTTATAGAAGTGCCTCTCGGCCTTGGATATCTATCCCCGACCCCCTGTGATCCCAGTCTTGGGAAAATGTTTTCTAACCCCTCGAGGTCCTTCTCAGCAGAGGACAGACTCGGGGCTTGGGGGCCTTAGGACCTGGCTACGCAGAAGGTGGAAGAGCACAGGGCCACCAGTCTGAAGACCAAGGTCAGGGCCCTACTTGTTTCAGCCTCAGGGTCCCCATGTGGAAGAGAATCCAGAATCACTGCTCCGGTAAGGTTGAGGAGGCCTTAGGAAGGAATGGGGCACCAGGACCGGAGAGGGAAACGGGGACAAGGGAGGCTTCTGCGGTTTCTCACATCGCCCATGGAACCCACGGGTCTGCTCCTGTGAGAGACACAGACACAGAGACAGAGAAGGGGACAGAGAATGAACCCAGGACAGAGGGAACCAGGAGAAGTCACAGACTCCATCAGCTTAGAAATGACACCCCGGCATTTTGTGCCATTCTGTTCCTGACAGGGCCGTCACATTGGCCATCCACCCTGGAGGGCAGGGGTTTCCACAGAGATGTGTGGCCAGGACTCAGGTGTGCCAGGAGCCACTGTGGGGACGGCCCAGCGCATGGGCACAGACGAGGCCCGTGGACCTGAGCCTAACAGTAATGGGAGCCCCTGGAATTCTGTGTTGGGAGAGGTCAAGGTCAGAATCAGTTCATTACTACCTTCCCACAGGGGCTGGGACACAGGCAGGTGTGGGGTGGCTTTGCCTGGACCCCAGAGCAGATTCAAGCCCCTCTGAGCTGTGTTCCATGACAAGCGCAGCCCCTGGCTCATCCTTGCATTGTCAGCTTGGCACCAGCCTCCTGTGATAGCAGGCACGGAACATTTGGAGAGGTCCCTAACACTAACCTTAAACTGTACCCTAAACCTACCCCGTACCCTAACCCCAACACCTACCAGAACACTAACCCCTAACCCTACCCCTGAACCGAACCCAAACCCTAAAGCGTACCCTAACCCTAACCCGTACCCTAAATGGTAGCCTAACCCTAAACCCTACCCTGTACGGTAAACCGTGCCCTAACCCCTACCCTATCTCTAACCCGTACCCTAACCCGTACCCTAACCCATGCCCTAACCAGTACCCTAACTCTGACCCTAACCCTCGGTCAACGAGAGGAAAGAGGAAATCCCCGGAAGTGTGGGGTTCATGAGACATTTGACCGCCAGTCCTGACAGGAAGATGACACTGTGCCAAATGGACCTGCTGATTTCTCAGAACACTGACATCCTGTGAAATGCTACATCACTGACCCACAGGCTGATGTTCCAAACCTTGGGTCTCCTAGATCCAGAGCAGAGAAGTGCTGCCAGGTGGGGATAAGTAGGTCCTCCGACCTATGGCCTGCACACCTGCTTCCATTTCTGGGAGAAGGGGAAACACACACTTGTTTTTAAGTCGTCATTATCTTCATTCTAAAGTAGACCCATGACCTTGACCTTTTTGGAAAAGCGAAATGACTCTTCCAAATGAAGACCTCAACTCATCTGTTCCTCATGCAACCTGAGTGCGACCAGGTTTACCCAGGCTCCAAGCCCCACCTGGAGGATCCTCCTGTACCATCTTGACAGCCCATGACCGGCACCAGCACCCCCGGGGGCACAATGCTGAATTTGGGGGAGGGCTCTGGGCCTTTTGGCCACCACACCTGTGCCCGGGGAAGCGGGAACCGGGAGGATCCTCCCAGATGATCCTCATGGAACCTTAGCAACATCCCTGAGGACATGGGGCACAATGCTGAAGCTTGAGGACGGCTCTGGGGTTTCTTGCCACCCACACCTGTGCCTGGGGGGGGGGCAGCGGGAACCTGGAGGGCCCTCCCAGACAATCCCAACGGACGATTAGCACCATCCCTGGGGAACACGGGGCACAATGCTGAAATTGGGGGATGGCCCTGGGGCTTGTCGCTACCGCACCTGTGCCTAGGGGAGCAGGAACCTGAAGGAACCTCCCAGATCATCATAACAGACCATGACCACCATCGCCCTGAGGACATGGGGCACAATGCTCAGTTGGAGTCCCTTGGTCCTGAAACCAGCAGGAACGGAGCTCAAAGGACAGAGAGGCGCCTCCCGGAGAATTTCCATCCAGGGAAAAGCGGCCCACTGGAGGGCACAGAAGCAGCAACCCCACCGACCCGCAGGCCATTTGAACAGGATCACCTCCTGCACTTACTTAGCACGTTGTCCGTCTTCGTGTGTGGACCGTGACTGGCCCGCTCAGGGATGGTGCGCTTCCAGAGGAGGGCTAGAAACTTTTCAGTGCTTGCTCGTGGGTCAGAGGACCAAAGCCCAAGGAAGCAGAGGCTATCCTTCTTCCTCTGGGGCTGGGGAAGTCAGCCACCGACCTGGGGCGGGACCGGGCCCAGGAGTGTGTTCTTTCTGAAGCCACTGCCTTCGGTGGGTGTTGCTTTGCCTAAAAAAGGCCCACTCACCCCAGAGTCAGGAGCAGTGACAGGCTGTCTCCAACCCTAGCCCAGGACCACGACCCGAAACCATCCTGCCTTTGGGAGGACAGGTCTCCTGCAGGAGCCTTGGAGGGGACTGGCCCCTCTCCCACCCCGGGCTCCAGGATGCCCGGGACCTGCAAGAGCTCTTCATCTGAGGAGGAGTCTTGGAGAACAAGTGTATCTCGTCAGCCCAGCAAGTGAAATAACCAAAGCCCAAGGCTCAGGTTCTAACAGAAGCAGAATTTCAAAGTACTGTTTGGGGGAAGCCTCCTCCCCTCTTATGTGGCATTGGGGGTCCCCAAGGAAAGCCTTCTTTCGTCTCCTTCCCTCAGAGAGAGGAGCTGACCCCAAGTCCCGCGGTCCCCACCGTGTCCCAGTGCTGAGGAAGAGCCACACGCAGGGGCCTGGTGTCAGGAGTGTGGTCGGCCACTGCTCCGGGGCTCCCAGCCAGTGGTCTGGCGGCTACATGGAAGAGCTAAATTGATTTTGGGGGAAGGAGTGCTCACTGCCCACACCGCTCACCATCCCCCTCTGCACTCTGCAATCCAGGCTCGGTGCCCGGCTCACGTCCATCACCAGCACTCCACATGTTTCCGTCATGGGAGGGATCATTCAGCCTCACCCTATTGCACAGAAGAGGAAAGCGAGGCCCAGCGAGGAGAGGTTAAATGGCTCCAGTCCCAGAGCTGTTCAGCAGAGACCCTGGAAAGCCAGGCCTCCGGAGCCCCTGCTCGACCAGCCAGAGACTCCCTGAGGTGAAAGTGAGCCGTCCCCTGCCTGACCAGGCACGCAATGGCCCCTGACCTTCATGATGGCCTGTTCTTGACCGTGAAGATGAGCTGGCCGACTAGGAGGTGGAGTTCAGCTGGTGGGACAGGCTGTAGCTACAGGACAGAGTGACACATCTGAGCTAGCAGGGGCCACACTCTGGTCTCCCTCCCGGAGCCAGACCAGGAGCTGGAATCTCGGTGCCCGAGGGGCCGGCACACAACAGGGTCTGCACTGACCAGGGATCCATGGCCCCCAGGGAGAGTCCACTCTGCCCTCTCCCCGCTCCTGCCTGGCCTCACCTCTCCTCACTGTGTCGCTGCAGGACCCGGAACCGGGCCCCATAGGGACGGGGGGACAGTCCGGGCTGATGGTCAGGGTTCCCCAAGGGACCCAGGGTGTTGCCAGGGCACTGGGAAAAGACAAGGTCTGGGTTCCGGTGTCCAACACCACCCTGCGAACTTGGGAGTAGTAAGAGATACCCTCCCCCAAGTCCGGAGGGCTATGGCACAAAAGGCCTCAGCTTACTCTGATGTCACTTGGGCTGCAGAGATGTAGTGTCCCAAGGGTGCCACAGTCTTATAGAAGTGCCTCTCGGCCTTGGATATCTATCCCCGACCCCCTGTGATCCCAGTCTTGGGAAAATGTTTTCTAACCCCTCGAGGTCCTTCTCAGCAGAGGACAGACTCGGGGCTTGGGGGCCTTAGGACCTGGCTACGCAGAAGGTGGAAGAGCACAGGGCCACCAGTCTGAAGACCAAGGTCAGGGCCCTACTTGTTTCAGCCTCAGGGTCCCCATGTGGAAGAGAATCCAGAATCACTGCTCCGGTAAGGTTGAGGAGGCCTTAGGAAGGAATGGGGCACCAGGACCGGAGAGGGAAACGGGGACAAGGGAGGCTTCTGCGGTTTCTCACATCGCCCATGGAACCCACGGGTCTGCTCCTGTGAGAGACACAGACACAGAGACAGAGAAGGGGACAGAGAATGAACCCAGGACAGAGGGAACCAGGAGAAGTCACAGACTCCATCAGCTTAGAAATGACACCCCGGCATTTTGTGCCATTCTGTTCCTGACAGGGCCGTCACATTGGCCATCCACCCTGGAGGGCAGGGGTTTCCACAGAGATGTGTGGCCAGGACTCAGGTGTGCCAGGAGCCACTGTGGGGACGGCCCAGCGCATGGGCACAGACGAGGCCCGTGGACCTGAGCCTAACAGTAATGGGAGCCCCTGGAATTCTGTGTTGGGAGAGGTCAAGGTCAGAATCAGTTCATTACTACCTTCCCACAGGGGCTGGGACACAGGCAGGTGTGGGGTGGCTTTGCCTGGACCCCAGAGCAGATTCAAGCCCCTCTGAGCTATGTTCCATGACAAGCGCAGCCCCTGGCTCATCCTTGCATTGTCAGCTTGGCACCAGCCTCCTGTGATAGCAGGCACGGAACATTTGGAGAGGTCCCTAACACTAACCTTAAACTGTACCCTAAACCTACCCCGTACCCTAACCCCAACACCTACCAGAACACTAACCCCTAACCCTACCCCTGAACCGAACCCAAACCCTAAAGCGTACCCTAACCCTAACCCGTACCCTAAATGGTAGCCTAACCCTAAACCCTACCCTGTACGGTAAACCGTGCCCTAACCCCTACCCTATCTCTAACCCGTACCCTAACCCGTACCCTAACCCATGCCCTAACCAGTACCCTAACTCTGACCCTAACCCTCGGTCAACGAGAGGAAAGAGGAAATCCCCGGAAGTGTGGGGTTCATGAGACATTTGACCGCCAGTCCTGACAGGAAGATGACACTGTGCCAAATGGACCTGCTGATTTCTCAGAACACTGACATCCTGTGAAATGCTACATCACTGACCCACAGGCTGATGTTCCAAACCTTGGGTCTCCTAGATCCAGAGCAGAGAAGTGCTGTCAGGTGGGGATAAGTAGGTCCTCCGAACTATGGCCTGCACACCTGCTTCCATTTCTGGGAGAAGGGGAAACACACACTTGTTTTTAAGTAGTCATTATCTTCATTCTAAAGTAGACCCATGACCTTGACCTTTTTGGAAAAGCGAAATGACTCTTCCAAATGAAGACCTCAACTCATCTGTTCCTCATGCAACCTGAGTGCGACCAGGTTTACCCAGGCTCCAAGCCCCACCTGGAGGATTCTCCTGTACCATCTTGACAGCCCATGACCGGCACCAGCACCCCCGGGGGCACAACGCTGAATTTGGGGGAGGGCTCTGGGCCTTTTTGCCACCACACCTGTGCCTGGGGAAGCGGGAACCGGGAGGATCCTCCCAGATGATCCTCATGGAACCTTAGCAACATCCCTGAGGACATGGGGCACAATGCTGAAGCTTGAGGACGGCTCGGGGGTTTCTTGCCACCCACACCTGTGCCTGGGGAGGGGGGCAGCGGGAACCTGGAGGGCCCTCCCAGACAATCCCAACGGACGATTAGCACCATCCCTGGGGAACACGGGGCACAATGCTGAAATTGGGGGATGGCCCTGGGGCTTGTCGCTACCGCACCTGTGCCTAGGGGAGCAGGAACCTGAAGGAACCTCCCAGATCATCATAACAGACCATGACCACCATCGCCCTGAGGACATGGGGCACAATGCTCACTTGGAGTCCCTTGGTCCTGAAACCAGCAGGAACGGAGCTCAAAGGACAGAGAGGCGCCTCCCGGAGAATTTCCATCCAGGGAAAAGCGGCCCACTGGAGGGCACAGAAGCAGCAACCCCACCGACCCGCAGGCCATTTGAACAGGATCACCTCCTGCACTTACTTAGCACGTTGTCCGTCTTCGTGTGTGGACCGTGACTGGCCCGCTCAGGGATGGTGCGCTTCCAGAGGAGGGCTAGAAACTTTTCAGTGCTTGCTCGTGGGTCAGAGGACCAAAGCCCAAGGAAGCAGAGGCTATCCTTCTTCCTCTGGGGCTGGGGAAGTCAGCCACCGACCTGGGGCGGGACCGGGCCCAGGAGTGTGTTCTTTCTGAAGCCACTGCCTTCGGTGGGTGTTGCTTTGCCTAAAAAAGGCCCACTCACCCCAGAGTCAGGAGCAGTGACAGGCTGTCTCCAACCCTAGCCCAGGACCACGACCCGAAACCATCCTGCCTTTGGGAGGACAGGTCTCCTGCAGGAGCCTGGGAGGGGACTGGCCCCTCTCCCACCCCGGGCTCCAGGATGCCCGGGACCTGCAAGAGCTCTTCATCTGAGGAGGAGTCTTGGAGAACAAGTGTATCTCGTCAGCCCAGCAAGTGAAATAACCAAAGCCCAAGGCTCAGGTTCTAACAGAAGCAGAATTTCAAAGTACTGTTTGGGGGAAGCCTCCTCCCCTCTTATGTGGCATTGGGGGTCCCCAAGGAAAGCCTTCTTTCGTCTCCTTCCCTCAGAGAGAGGAGCTGACCCCAAGTCCCGCGGTCCCCACCGTGTCCCAGTGCTGAGGAAGAGCCACACGCAGGGGCCTGGTGTCAGGAGTGTGGTCGGCCACTGCTCCGGGGCTCCCAGCCAGTGGTCTGGCGGCTACATGGAAGAGCTAAATTGATTTTGGGGGAAGGAGTGCTCACTGCCCACACCGCTCACCATCCCCCTCTGCACTCTGCAATCCAGGCTCGGTGCCCGGCTCACGTCCATCACCAGCACTCCACATGTTTCCGCCATGGGAGGGATCATTCAGCCTCACCCCATTGCACAGAAGAGGAAAGCGAGGCCCAGCGAGGAGAGGTTAAATGGCTCCAGTCCCAGAGCTGTTCAGCAGAGACCCTGGAAAGCCAGGCCTCCGGAGCCCCTGCTCGACCAGCCAGAGACTCCCTGAGGTGAAAGTGAGCCGTCCCCTGCCTGACCAGGCACGCAATGGCCCCTGACCTTCATGATGGCCTGTTCTTGACCGTGAAGATGAGCTGGCCGACTAGGAGGTGGAGTTCAGCTGGTGGGACAGGCTGTAGCTACAGGACAGAGTGACACATCTGAGCTAGCAGGGGCCACACTCTGGTCTCCCTCCCGGAGCCAGACCAGGAGCTGGAATCTCGGTGCCCGAGGGGCCGGCACACAACAGGGTCTGCACTGACCAGGGATCCATGGCCCCCAGGGAGAGTCCACTCTGCCCTCTCCCCGCTCCTGCCTGGCCTCACCTCTCCTCACTGTGTCGCTGCAGGACCCGGAACCGGGCCCCATAGGGACGGGGGGACAGTCCGGGCTGATGGTCAGGGTTCCCCAAGGGACCCAGGGTGTTGCCAGGGCACTGGGAAAAGACAAGGTCTGGGTTCCGGTGTCCAACACCACCCTGCGAACTTGGGAGTAGTAAGAGATACCCTCCCCCAAGTCCGGAGGGCTATGGCACAAAAGGCCTCAGCTTACTCTGATGTCACTTGGGCTGCAGAGATGTAGTGTCCCAAGGGTGCCACAGTCTTATAGAAGTGCCTCTCGGCCTTGGATATCTATCCCCGACCCCCTGTGATCCCAGTCTTGGGAAAATGTTTTCTAACCCCTCGAGGTCCTTCTCAGCAGAGGACAGACTCGGGGCTTGGGGGCCTTAGGACCTGGCTACGCAGAAGGTGGAAGAGCACAGGGCCACCAGTCTGAAGACCAAGGTCAGGGCCCTACTTGTTTCAGCCTCAGGGTCCCCATGTGGAAGAGAATCCAGAATCACTGCTCCGGTAAGGTTGAGGAGGCCTTAGGAAGGAATGGGGCACCAGGACCGGAGAGGGAAACGGGGACAAGGGAGGCTTCTGCGGTTTCTCACATCGCCCATGGAACCCACGGGTCTGCTCCTGTGAGAGACACAGACACAGAGACAGAGAAGGGGACAGAGAATGAACCCAGGACAGAGGGAACCAGGAGAAGTCACAGACTCCATCAGCTTAGAAATGACACCCCGGCATTTTGTGCCATTCTGTTCCTGACAGGGCCGTCACATTGGCCATCCACCCTGGAGGGCAGGGGTTTCCACAGAGATGTGTGGCCAGGACTCAGGTGTGCCAGGAGCCACTGTGGGGACGGCCCAGCGCATGGGCACAGACGAGGCCCGTGGACCTGAGCCTAACAGTAATGGGAGCCCCTGGAATTCTGTGTTGGGAGAGGTCAAGGTCAGAATCAGTTCATTACTACCTTCCCACAGGGGCTGGGACACAGGCAGGTGTGGGGTGGCTTTGCCTGGACCCCAGAGCAGATTCAAGCCCCTCTGAGCTATGTTCCATGACAAGCGCAGCCCCTGGCTCATCCTTGCATTGTCAGCTTGGCACCAGCCTCCTGTGATAGCAGGCACGGAACATTTGGAGAGGTCCCTAACACTAACCTTAAACTGTACCCTAAACCTACCCCGTACCCTAACCCCAACACCTACCAGAACACTAACCCCTAACCCTACCCCTGAACCGAACCCAAACCCTAAAGCGTACCCTAACCCTAACCCGTACCCTAAATGGTAGCCTAACCCTAAACCCTACCCTGTACGGTAAACCGTGCCCTAACCCCTACCCTATCTCTAACCCGTACCCTAACCCGTACCCTAACCCATGCCCTAACCAGTACCCTAACTCTGACCCTAACCCTCGGTCAACGAGAGGAAAGAGGAAATCCCCGGAAGTGTGGGGTTCATGAGACATTTGACCGCCAGTCCTGACAGGAAGATGACACTGTGCCAAATGGACCTGCTGATTTCTCAGAACACTGACATCCTGTGAAATGCTACATCACTGACCCACAGGCTGATGTTCCAAACCTTGGGTCTCCTAGATCCAGAGCAGAGAAGTGCTGTCAGGTGGGGATAAGTAGGTCCTCCGAACTATGGCCTGCACACCTGCTTCCATTTCTGGGAGAAGGG
Source organism: Eumetopias jubatus (assembly GCF_037043125.1). Taxonomy (NCBI): domain Eukaryota; kingdom Metazoa; phylum Chordata; class Mammalia; order Carnivora; family Otariidae; genus Eumetopias; species Eumetopias jubatus. The sequence goes on along the minus strand of NW_028274899.1, from coordinate 102,020 downwards.
GAAACACACACTTGTTTTTAAGTAGTCATTATCTTCATTCTAAAGTAGACCCATGACCTTGACCTTTTTGGAAAAGCGAAATGACTCTTCCAAATGAAGACCTCAACTCATCTGTTCCTCATGCAACCTGAGTGCGACCAGGTTTACCCAGGCTCCAAGCCCCACCTGGAGGATTCTCCTGTACCATCTTGACAGCCCATGACCGGCACCAGCACCCCCGGGGGCACAACGCTGAATTTGGGGGAGGGCTCTGGGCCTTTTTGCCACCACACCTGTGCCTGGGGAAGCGGGAACCGGGAGGATCCTCCCAGATGATCCTCATGGAACCTTAGCAACATCCCTGAGGACATGGGGCACAATGCTGAAGCTTGAGGACGGCTCGGGGGTTTCTTGCCACCCACACCTGTGCCTGGGGAGGGGGGCAGCGGGAACCTGGAGGGCCCTCCCAGACAATCCCAACGGACGATTAGCACCATCCCTGGGGAACACGGGGCACAATGCTGAAATTGGGGGATGGCCCTGGGGCTTGTCGCTACCGCACCTGTGCCTAGGGGAGCAGGAACCTGAAGGAACCTCCCAGATCATCATAACAGACCATGACCACCATCGCCCTGAGGACATGGGGCACAATGCTCACTTGGAGTCCCTTGGTCCTGAAACCAGCAGGAACGGAGCTCAAAGGACAGAGAGGCGCCTCCCGGAGAATTTCCATCCAGGGAAAAGCGGCCCACTGGAGGGCACAGAAGCAGCAACCCCACCGACCCGCAGGCCATTTGAACAGGATCACCTCCTGCACTTACTTAGCACGTTGTCCGTCTTCGTGTGTGGACCGTGACTGGCCCGCTCAGGGATGGTGCGCTTCCAGAGGAGGGCTAGAAACTTTTCAGTGCTTGCTCGTGGGTCAGAGGACCAAAGCCCAAGGAAGCAGAGGCTATCCTTCTTCCTCTGGGGCTGGGGAAGTCAGCCACCGACCTGGGGCGGGACCGGGCCCAGGAGTGTGTTCTTTCTGAAGCCACTGCCTTCGGTGGGTGTTGCTTTGCCTAAAAAAGGCCCACTCACCCCAGAGTCAGGAGCAGTGACAGGCTGTCTCCAACCCTAGCCCAGGACCACGACCCGAAACCATCCTGCCTTTGGGAGGACAGGTCTCCTGCAGGAGCCTGGGAGGGGACTGGCCCCTCTCCCACCCCGGGCTCCAGGATGCCCGGGACCTGCAAGAGCTCTTCATCTGAGGAGGAGTCTTGGAGAACAAGTGTATCTCGTCAGCCCAGCAAGTGAAATAACCAAAGCCCAAGGCTCAGGTTCTAACAGAAGCAGAATTTCAAAGTACTGTTTGGGGGAAGCCTCCTCCCCTCTTATGTGGCATTGGGGGTCCCCAAGGAAAGCCTTCTTTCGTCTCCTTCCCTCAGAGAGAGGAGCTGACCCCAAGTCCCGCGGTCCCCACCGTGTCCCAGTGCTGAGGAAGAGCCACACGCAGGGGCCTGGTGTCAGGAGTGTGGTCGGCCACTGCTCCGGGGCTCCCAGCCAGTGGTCTGGCGGCTACATGGAAGAGCTAAATTGATTTTGGGGGAAGGAGTGCTCACTGCCCACACCGCTCACCATCCCCCTCTGCACTCTGCAATCCAGGCTCGGTGCCCGGCTCACGTCCATCACCAGCACTCCACATGTTTCCGCCATGGGAGGGATCATTCAGCCTCACCCCATTGCACAGAAGAGGAAAGCGAGGCCCAGCGAGGAGAGGTTAAATGGCTCCAGTCCCAGAGCTGTTCAGCAGAGACCCTGGAAAGCCAGGCCTCCGGAGCCCCTGCTCGACCAGCCAGAGACTCCCTGAGGTGAAAGTGAGCCGTCCCCTGCCTGACCAGGCACGCAATGGCCCCTGACCTTCATGATGGCCTGTTCTTGACCGTGAAGATGAGCTGGCCGACTAGGAGGTGGAGTTCAGCTGGTGGGACAGGCTGTAGCTACAGGACAGAGTGACACATCTGAGCTAGCAGGGGCCACACTCTGGTCTCCCTCCCGGAGCCAGACCAGGAGCTGGAATCTCGGTGCCCGAGGGGCCGGCACACAACAGGGTCTGCACTGACCAGGGATCCATGGCCCCCAGGGAGAGTCCACTCTGCCCTCTCCCCGCTCCTGCCTGGCCTCACCTCTCCTCACTGTGTCGCTGCAGGACCCGGAACCGGGCCCCATAGGGACGGGGGGACAGTCCGGGCTGATGGTCAGGGTTCCCCAAGGGACCCAGGGTGTTGCCAGGGCACTGGGAAAAGACAAGGTCTGGGTTCCGGTGTCCAACACCACCCTGCGAACTTGGGAGTAGTAAGAGATACCCTCCCCCAAGTCCGGAGGGCTATGGCACAAAAGGCCTCAGCTTACTCTGATGTCACTTGGGCTGCAGAGATGTAGTGTCCCAAGGGTGCCACAGTCTTATAGAAGTGCCTCTCGGCCTTGGATATCCATCCCCGACCCCCTGTGATCCCAGTCTTGGGAAAATGTTTTCTAACCCCTCGAGGTCCTTCTCAGCAGAGGACAGACTCGGGGCTTGGGGGCCTTAGGACCTGGCTACGCAGAAGGTGGAAGAGCACAGGGCCACCAGTCTGAAGACCAAGGTCAGGGCCCTACTTGTTTCAGCCTCAGGGTCCCCATGTGGAAGAGAATCCAGAATCACTGCTCCGGTCAGGTTGAGGAGGCCTTAGGAAGGAATGGGGCACCAGGACCGGAGAGGGAAACGGGGACAAGGGAGGCTTCTGCGGTTTCTCACATCGCCCATGGAACCCACGGGTCTGCTCCTGTGAGAGACACAGACACAGAGACAGAGAAGGGGACAGAGAATGAACCCAGGACAGAGGGAACCAGGAGAAGTCACAGACTCCATCAGCTTAGAAATGACATCCCGGCATTTTGTGCCATTCTGTTCCTGACAGGGCCGTCACATTGGCCATCCACCCTGGAGGGCAGGGGTTTCCACAGAGATGTGTGGCCAGGACTCAGGTGTGCCAGGAGCCACTGTGGGGACGGCCCAGCGCATGGGCACAGACGAGGCCCGTGGACCTGAGCCTAACAGTAATGGGAGCCCCTGGAATTCTGTGTTGGGAGAGGTCAAGGTCAGAATCAGTTCATTACTACCTTCCCACAGGGGCTGGGACACAGGCAGGTGTGGGGTGGCTTTGCCTGGACCCCAGAGCAGATTCAAGCCCCTCTGAGCTGTGTTCCATGACAAGCGCAGCCCCTGGCTCATCCTTGCATTGTCAGCTTGGCACCAGCCTCCTGTGATAGCAGGCACGGAACATTTGGAGAGGTCCCTAACACTAACCTTAAACTGTACCCTAAACCTACCCCGTACCCTAACCCCAACACCTACCAGAACACTAACCCCTAACCCTACCCCTGAACCGAACCCAAACCCTAAAGCGTACCCTAACCCTAACCCGTACCCTAAATGGTAGCCTAACCCTAAACCCTACCCTGTACGGTAAACCGTGCCCTAACCCCTACCCTATCTCTAACCCGTACCCTAACCCGTACCCTAACCCATGCCCTAACCAGTACCCTAACTCTGACCCTAACCCTCGGTCAACGAGAGTAAAGAGGAAATCCCCGGAAGTGTGGGGTTCATGAGACATTTGACCGCCAGTCCTGACAGGAAGATGACACTGTGCCAAATGGACCTGCTGATTTCTCAGAACACTGACATCCTGTGAAATGCTACATCACTGACCCACAGGCTGATGTTCCAAACCTTGGGTCTCCTAGATCCAGAGCAGAGAAGTGCTGCCAGGTGGGGATAAGTAGGTCCTCCGACCTATGGCCTGCACACCTGCTTCCATTTCTGGGAGAAGGGGAAACACACACTTGTTTTTAAGTCGTCATTATCTTCATTCTAAAGTAGACCCATGACCTTGACCTTTTTGGAAAAGCGAAATGACTCTTCCAAATGAAGACCTCAACTCATCTGTTCCTCATGCAACCTGAGTGCGACCAGGTTTACCCAGGCTCCAAGCCCCACCTGGAGGATCCTCCTGTACCATCTTGACAGCCCATGACCGGCACCAGCACCCCCGGGGGCACAATGCTGAATTTGGGGGAGGGCTCTGGGCCTTTTGGCCACCACACCTGTGCCCGGGGAAGCGGGAACCGGGAGGATCCTCCCAGATGATCCACATGGAACCTTAGCAACATCCCTGAGGACATGGGGCACAATGCTGAAGCTTGAGGACGGCTCTGGGGTTTCTTGCCACCCACACCTGTGCCTGGGGGGGGGGCAGCGGGAACCTGGAGGGCCCTCCCAGACAATCCCAACGGACGCTTAGCACCATCCCTGGGGAACACGGGGCACAATGCTGAAATTGGGGGATGGCCCTGGGGCTTGTCGCTACCGCACCTGTGCCTAGGGGAGCAGGAACCTGAAGGAACCTCCCAGATCATCATAACAGACCATGACCACCATCGCCCTGAGGACATGGGGCACAATGCTCAGTTGGAGTCCCTTGGTCCTGAAACCAGCAGGAACGGAGCTCAAAGGACAGAGAGGCGCCTCCCGGAGAATTTCCATCCAGGGAAAAGCGGCCCACTGGAGGGCACAGAAGCAGCAACCCCACCGACCCGCAGGCCATTTGAACAGGATCACCTCCTGCACTTACTTAGCACGTTGTCCGTCTTCGTGTGTGGACCGTGACTGGCCCGCTCAGGGATGGTGCGCTTCCAGAGGAGGGCTAGAAACTTTTCAGTGCTTGCTCGTGGGTCAGAGGACCAAAGCCCAAGGAAGCAGAGGCTATCCTTCTTCCTCTGGGGCTGGGGAAGTCAGCCACCGACCTGGGGCGGGACCGGGCCCAGGAGTGTGTTCTTTCTGAAGCCACTGCCTTCGGTGGGTGTTGCTTTGCCTAAAAAAGGCCCACTCACCCCAGAGTCAGGAGCAGTGACAGGCTGTCTCCAACCCTAGCCCAGGACCACGACCCGAAACCATCCTGCCTTTGGGAGGACAGGTCTCCTGCAGGAGCCTGGGAGGGGACTGGCCCCTCTCCCACCCCGGGCTCCAGGATGCCCGGGACCTGCAAGAGCTCTTCATCTGAGGAGGAGTCTTGGAGAACAAGTGTATCTCGTCAGCCCAGCAAGTGAAATAACCAAAGCCCAAGGCTCAGGTTCTAACAGAAGCAGAATTTCAAAGTACTGTTTGGGGGAAGCCTCCTCCCCTCTTATGTGGCATTGGGGGTCCCCAAGGAAAGCCTTCTTTCGTCTCCTTCCCTCAGAGAGAGGAGCTGACCCCAAGTCCCGCGGTCCCCACCGTGTCCCAGTGCTGAGGAAGAGCCACACGCAGGGGCCTGTTGTCAGGAGTGTGGTCGGCCACTGCTCCGGGGCTCCCAGCCAGTGGTCTGGCGGCTACATGGAAGAGCTAAATTGATTTTGGGGGAAGGAGTGCTCACTGCCCACACCGCTCACCATCCCCCTCTGCACTCTGCAATCCAGGCTCGGTGCCCGGCTCACGTCCATCACCAGCACTCCACATGTTTCCGCCATGGGAGGGATCATTCAGCCTCACCCCATTGCACAGAAGAGGAAAGCGAGGCCCAGCGAGGAGAGGTTAAATGGCTCCAGTCCCAGAGCTGTTCAGCAGAGACCCTGGAAAGCCAGGCCTCCGGAGCCCCTGCTAGACCAGCCAGAGACTCCCTGAGGTGAAAGTGAGCCGTCCCCTGCCTGACCAGGCACGCAATGGCCCCTGACCTTCATGATGGCCTGTTCTTGACCGTGAAGATGAGCTGGCCGACTAGGAGGTGGAGTTCAGCTGGTGGGACAGGCTGTAGCTACAGGACAGAGTGACACATCTGAGCTAGCAGGGGCCACACTCTGGTCTCCCTCCCGGAGCCAGACCAGGAGCTGGAATCTCGGTGCCCGAGGGGCCGGCACACAACAGGGTCTGCACTGACCAGGGATCCATGGCCCCCAGGGAGAGTCCACTCTGCCCTCTCCCCGCTCCTGCCTGGCCTCACCTCTCCTCACTGTGTCGCTGCAGGACCCGGAACCGGGCCCCATAGGGACGGGGGGACAGTCCGGGCTGATGGTCAGGGTTCCCCAAGGGACCCAGGGTGTTGCCAGGGCACTGGGAAAAGACAAGGTCTGGGTTCCGGTGTCCAACACCACCCTGCGAACTTGGGAGTAGTAAGAGATACCCTCCCCCAAGTCCGGAGGGCTATGGCACAAAAGGCCTCAGCTTACTCTGATGTCACTTGGGCTGCAGAGATGTAGTGTCCCAAGGGTGCCACAGTCTTATAGAAGTGCCTCTCGGCCTTGGATATCCATCCCCGACCCCCTGTGATCCCAGTCTTGGGAAAATGTTTTCTAACCCCTCGAGGTCCTTCTCAGCAGAGGACAGACTCGGGGCTTGGGGGCCTTAGGACCTGGCTACGCAGAAGGTGGAAGAGCACAGGGCCACCAGTCTGAAGACCAAGGTCAGGGCCCTACTTGTTTCAGCCTCAGGGTCCCCATGTGGAAGAGAATCCAGAATCACTGCTCCGGTCAGGTTGAGGAGGCCTTAGGAAGGAATGGGGCACCAGGACCGGAGAGGGAAACGGGGACAAGGGAGGCTTCTGCGGTTTCTCACATCGCCCATGGAACCCACGGGTCTGCTCCTGTGAGAGACACAGACACAGAGACAGAGAAGGGGACAGAGAATGAACCCAGGACAGAGGGAACCAGGAGAAGTCACAGACTCCATCAGCTTAGAAATGACATCCCGGCATTTTGTGCCATTCTGTTCCTGACAGGGCCGTCACATTGGCCATCCACCCTGGAGGGCAGGGGTTTCCACAGAGATGTGTGGCCAGGACTCAGGTGTGCCAGGAGCCACTGTGGGGACGGCCCAGCGCATGGGCACAGACGAGGCCCGTGGACCTGAGCCTAACAGTAATGGGAGCCCCTGGAATTCTGTGTTGGGAGAGGTCAAGGTCAGAATCAGTTCATTACTACCTTCCCACAGGGGCTGGGACACAGGCAGGTGTGGGGTGGCTTTGCCTGGACCCCAGAGCAGATTCAAGCCCCTCTGAGCTGTGTTCCATGACAAGCGCAGCCCCTGGCTCATCCTTGCATTGTCAGCTTGGCACCAGCCTCCTGTGATAGCAGGCACGGAACATTTGGAGAGGTCCCTAACACTAACCTTAAACTGTACCCTAAACCTACCCCGTACCCTAACCCCAACACCTACCAGAACACTAACCCCTAACCCTACCCCTGAACCGAACCCAAACCCTAAAGCGTACCCTAACCCTAACCCGTACCCTAAATGGTAGCCTAACCCTAAACCCTACCCTGTAAGGTAAACCGTGCCCTAACCCCTACCCTATCTCTAACCCGTACCCTAACCCGTACCCTAACCCATGCCCTAACCAGTACCCTAACTCTGACCCTAACCCTCGGTCAACGAGAGGAAAGAGGAAATCCCCGGAAGTGTGGGGTTCATGAGACATTTGACCGCCAGTCCTGACAGGAAGATGACACTGTGCCAAATGGACCTGCTGATTTCTCAGAACACTGACATCCTGTGAAATGCTACATCACTGACCCACAGGCTGATGTTCCAAACCTTGGGTCTCCTAGATCCAGAGCAGAGAAGTGCTGCCAGGTGGGGATAAGTAGGTCCTCCGACCTATGGCCTGCACACCTGCTTCCATTTCTGGGAGAAGGGGAAACACACACTTGTTTTTAAGTAGTCATTATCTTCATTCTAAAGTAGACCCATGACCTTGACCTTTTTGGAAAAGCGAAATGACTCTTCCAAATGAAGACCTCAACTCATCTGTTCCTCATGCAACCTGAGTGCGACCAGGTTTACCCAGGCTCCAAGCCCCACCTGGAGGATCCTCCTGTACCATCTTGACAGCCCATGACCGGCACCAGCACCCCCGGGGGCACAATGCTGAATTTGGGGGAGGGCTCTGGGCCTTTTGGCCACCACACCTGTGCCCGGGGAAGCGGGAACCGGGAGGATCCTCCCAGATGATCCTCATGGAACCTTAGCAACATCCCTGAGGACATGGGGCACAATGCTGAAGCTTGAGGACGGCTCTGGGGTTTCTTGCCACCCACACCTGTGCCTGGGGGGGGGGCAGCGGGAACCTGGAGGGCCCTCCCAGACAATCCCAACGGACGATTAGCACCATCCCTGGGGAACACGGGGCACAATGCTGAAATTGGGGGATGGCCCTGGGGCTTGTCGCTACCGCACCTGTGCCTAGGGGAGCAGGAACCTGAAGGAACCTCCCAGATCATCATAACAGACCATGACCACCATCGCCCTGAGGACATGGGGCACAATGCTCAGTTGGAGTCCCTTGGTCCTGAAACCAGCAGGAACGGAGCTCAAAGGACAGAGAGGCGCCTCCCGGAGAATTTCCATCCAGGGAAAAGCGGCCCACTGGAGGGCACAGAAGCAGCAACCCCACCGACCCGCAGGCCATTTGAACAGGATCACCTCCTGCACTTACTTAGCACGTTGTCCGTCTTCGTGTGTGGACCGTGACTGGCCCGCTCAGGGATGGTGCGCTTCCAGAGGAGGGCTAGAAACTTTTCAGTGCTTGCTCGTGGGTCAGAGGACCAAAGCCCAAGGAAGCAGAGGCTATCCTTCTTCCTCTGGGGCTGGGGAAGTCAGCCACCGACCTGGGGCGGGACCGGGCCCAGGAGTGTGTTCTTTCTGAAGCCACTGCCTTCGGTGGGTGTTGCTTTGCCTAAAAAAGGCCCACTCACCCCAGAGTCAGGAGCAGTGACAGGCTGTCTCCAACCCTAGCCCAGGACCACGACCCGAAACCATCCTGCCTTTGGGAGGACAGGTCTCCTGCAGGAGCCTGGGAGGGGACTGGCCCCTCTCCCACCCCGGGCTCCAGGATGCCCGGGACCTGCAAGAGCTCTTCATCTGAGGAGGAGTCTTGGAGAACAAGTGTATCTCGTCAGCCCAGCAAGTGAAATAACCAAAGCCCAAGGCTCAGGTTCTAACAGAAGCAGAATTTCAAAGTACTGTTTGGGGGAAGCCTCCTCCCCTCTTATGTGGCATTGGGGGTCCCCAAGGAAAGCCTTCTTTCGTCTCCTTCCCTCAGAGAGAGGAGCTGACCCCAAGTCCCGCGGTCCCCACCGTGTCCCAGTGCTGAGGAAGAGCCACACGCAGGGGCCTGGTGTCAGGAGTGTGGTCGGCCACTGCTCCGGGGCTCCCAGCCAGTGGTCTGGCGGCTACATGGAAGAGCTAAATTGATTTTGGGGGAAGGAGTGCTCACTGCCCACACCGCTCACCATCCCCCTCTGCACTCTGCAATCCAGGCTCGGTGCCCGGCTCACGTCCATCACCAGCACTCCACATGTTTCCGCCATGGGAGGGATCATTCAGCCTCACCCCATTGCACAGAAGAGGAAAGCGAGGCCCAGCGAGGAGAGGTTAAATGGCTCCAGTCCCAGAGCTGTTCAGCAGAGACCCTGGAAAGCCAGGCCTCCGGAGCCCCTGCTCGACCAGCCAGAGACTCCCTGAGTTGAAAGTGAGCCGTCCCCTGCCTGACCAGGCACGCAATGGCCCCTGACCTTCATGATGGCCTGTTCTTGACCGTGAAGATGAGCTGGCCGACTAGGAGGTGGAGTTCAGCTGGTGGGACAGGCTGTAGCTACAGGACAGAGTGACACATCTGAGCTAGCAGGGGCCACACTCTGGTCTCCCTCCCGGAGCCAGACCAGGAGCTGGAATCTCGGTGCCCGAGGGGCCGGCACACAACAGGGTCTGCACTGACCAGGGATCCATGGCCCCCAGGGAGAGTCCACTCTGCCCTCTCCCCGCTCCTGCCTGGCCTCACCTCTCCTCACTGTGTCGCTGCAGGACCCGGAACCGGGCCCCATAGGGACGGGGGGACAGTCCGGGCTGATGGTCAGGGTTCCCCAAGGGACCCAGGGTGTTGCCAGGGCACTGGGAAAAGACAAGGTCTGGGTTCCGGTGTCCAACACCACCCTGCGAACTTGGGAGTAGTAAGAGATACCCTCCCCCAAGTCCGGAGGGCTATGGCACAAAAGGCCTCAGCTTACTCTGATGTCACTTGGGCTGCAGAGATGTAGTGTCCCAAGGGTGCCACAGTCTTATAGAAGTGCCTCTCGGCCTTGGATATCCATCCCCGACCCCCTGTGATCCCAGTCTTGGGAAAATGTTTTCTAACCCCTCGAGGTCCTTCTCAGCAGAGGACAGACTCGGGGCTTGGGGGCCTTAGGACCTGGCTACGCAGAAGGTGGAAGAGCACAGGGCCACCAGTCTGAAGACCAAGGTCAGGGCCCTACTTGTTTCAGCCTCAGGGTCCCCATGTGGAAGAGAATCCAGAATCACTGCTCCGGTCAGGTTGAGGAGGCCTTAGGAAGGAATGGGGCACCAGGACCGGAGAGGGAAACGGGGACAAGGGAGGCTTCTGCGGTTTCTCACATCGCCCATGGAACCCACGGGTCTGCTCCTGTGAGAGACACAGACACAGAGACAGAGAAGGGGACAGAGAATGAACCCAGGACAGAGGGAACCAGGAGAAGTCACAGACTCCATCAGCTTAGAAATGACATCCCGGCATTTTGTGCCATTCTGTTCCTGACAGGGCCGTCACATTGGCCATCCACCCTGGAGGGCAGGGGTTTCCACAGAGATGTGTGGCCAGGACTCAGGTGTGCCAGGAGCCACTGTGGGGACGGCCCAGCGCATGGGCACAGACGAGGCCCGTGGACCTGAGCCTAACAGTAATGGGAGCCCCTGGAATTCTGTGTTGGGAGAGGTCAAGGTCAGAATCAGTTCATTACTACCTTCCCACAGGGGCTGGGACACAGGCAGGTGTGGGGTGGCTTTGCCTGGACCCCAGAGCAGATTCAAGCCCCTCTGAGCTGTGTTCCATGACAAGCGCAGCCCCTGGCTCATCCTTGCATTGTCAGCTTGGCACCAGCCTCCTGTGATAGCAGGCACGGAACATTTGGAGAGGTCCCTAACACTAACCTTAAACTGTACCCTAAACCTACCCCGTACCCTAACCCCAACACCTACCAGAACACTAACCCCTAACCCTACCCCTGAACCGAACCCAAACCCTAAAGCGTACCCTAACCCTAACCCGTACCCTAAATGGTAGCCTAACCCTAAACCCTACCCTGTACGGTAAACCGTGCCCTAACCCCTACCCTATCTCTAACCCGTACCCTAACCCGTACCCTAACCCATGCCCTAACCAGTACCCTAACTCTGACCCTAACCCTCGGTCAACGAGAGTAAAGAGGAAATCCCCGGAAGTGTGGGGTTCATGAGACATTTGACCGCCAGTCCTGACAGGAAGATGACACTGTGCCAAATGGACCTGCTGATTTCTCAGAACACTGACATCCTGTGAAATGCTACATCACTGACCCACAGGCTGATGTTCCAAACCTTGGGTCTCCTAGATCCAGAGCAGAGAAGTGCTGCCAGGTGGGGATAAGTAGGTCCTCCGACCTATGGCCTGCACACCTGCTTCCATTTCTGGGAGAAGGGGAAACACACACTTGTTTTTAAGTCGTCATTATCTTCATTCTAAAGTAGACCCATGACCTTGACCTTTTTGGAAAAGCGAAATGACTCTTCCAAATGAAGACCTCAACTCATCTGTTCCTCATGCAACCTGAGTGCGACCAGGTTTACCCAGGCTCCAAGCCCCACCTGGAGGATCCTCCTGTACCATCTTGACAGCCCATGACCGGCACCAGCACCCCCGGGGGCACAATGCTGAATTTGGGGGAGGGCTCTGGGCCTTTTGGCCACCACACCTGTGCCCGGGGAAGCGGGAACCGGGAGGATCCTCCCAGATGATCCACATGGAACCTTAGCAACATCCCTGAGGACATGGGGCACAATGCTGAAGCTTGAGGACGGCTCTGGGGTTTCTTGCCACCCACACCTGTGCCTGGGGGGGGGGCAGCGGGAACCTGGAGGGCCCTCCCAGACAATCCCAACGGACGCTTAGCACCATCCCTGGGGAACACGGGGCACAATGCTGAAATTGGGGGATGGCCCTGGGGCTTGTCGCTACCGCACCTGTGCCTAGGGGAGCAGGAACCTGAAGGAACCTCCCAGATCATCATAACAGACCATGACCACCATCGCCCTGAGGACATGGGGCACAATGCTCAGTTGGAGTCCCTTGGTCCTGAAACCAGCAGGAACGGAGCTCAAAGGACAGAGAGGCGCCTCCCGGAGAATTTCCATCCAGGGAAAAGCGGCCCACTGGAGGGCACAGAAGCAGCAACCCCACCGACCCGCAGGCCATTTGAACAGGATCACCTCCTGCACTTACTTAGCACGTTGTCCGTCTTCGTGTGTGGACCGTGACTGGCCCGCTCAGGGATGGTGCGCTTCCAGAGGAGGGCTAGAAACTTTTCAGTGCTTGCTCGTGGGTCAGAGGACCAAAGCCCAAGGAAGCAGAGGCTATCCTTCTTCCTCTGGGGCTGGGGAAGTCAGCCACCGACCTGGGGCGGGACCGGGCCCAGGAGTGTGTTCTTTCTGAAGCCACTGCCTTCAGTGGGTGTTGCTTTGCCTAAAAAAGGCCCACTCACCCCAGAGTCAGGAGCAGTGACAGGCTGTCTCCAACCCTAGCCCAGGACCACGACCCGAAACCATCCTGCCTTTGGGAGGACAGGTCTCCTGCAGGAGCCTGGGAGGGGACTGGCCCCTCTCCCACCCCGGGCTCCAGGATGCCCGGGACCTGCAAGAGCTCTTCATCTGAGGAGGAGTCTTGGAGAACAAGTGTATCTCGTCAGCCCAGCAAGTGAAATAACCAAAGCCCAAGGCTCAGGTTCTAACAGAAGCAGAATTTCAAAGTACTGTTTGGGGGAAGCCTCCTCCCCTCTTATGTGGCATTGGGGGTCCCCAAGGAAAGCCTTCTTTCGTCTCCTTCCCTCAGAGAGAGGAGCTGACCCCAAGTCCCGCGGTCCCCACCGTGTCCCAGTGCTGAGGAAGAGCCACACGCAGGGGCCTGTTGTCAGGAGTGTGGTCGGCCACTGCTCCGGGGCTCCCAGCCAGTGGTCTGGCGGCTACATGGAAGAGCTAAATTGATTTTGGGGGAAGGAGTGCTCACTGCCCACACCGCTCACCATCCCCCTCTGCACTCTGCAATCCAGGCTCGGTGCCCGGCTCACGTCCATCACCAGCACTCCACATGTTTCCGCCATGGGAGGGATCATTCAGCCTCACCCCATTGCACAGAAGAGGAAAGCGAGGCCCAGCGAGGAGAGGTTAAATGGCTCCAGTCCCAGAGCTGTTCAGCAGAGACCCTGGAAAGCCAGGCCTCCGGAGCCCCTGCTAGACCAGCCAGAGACTCCCTGAGGTGAAAGTGAGCCGTCCCCTGCCTGACCAGGCACGCAATGGCCCCTGACCTTCATGATGGCCTGTTCTTGACCGTGAAGATGAGCTGGCCGACTAGGAGGTGGAGTTCAGCTGGTGGGACAGGCTGTAGCTACAGGACAGAGTGACACATCTGAGCTAGCAGGGGCCACACTCTGGTCTCCCTCCCGGAGCCAGACCAGGAGCTGGAATCTCGGTGCCCGAGGGGCCGGCACACAACAGGGTCTGCACTGACCAGGGATCCATGGCCCCCAGGGAGAGTCCACTCTGCCCTCTCCCCGCTCCTGCCTGGCCTCACCTCTCCTCACTGTGTCGCTGCAGGACCCGGAACCGGGCCCCATAGGGACGGGGGGACAGTCCGGGCTGATGGTCAGGGTTCCCCAAGGGACCCAGGGTGTTGCCAGGGCACTGGGAAAAGACAAGGTCTGGGTTCCGGTGTCCAACACCACCCTGCGAACTTGGGAGTAGTAAGAGATACCCTCCCCCAAGTCCGGAGGGCTATGGCACAAAAGGCCTCAGCTTACTCTGATGTCACTTGGGCTGCAGAGATGTAGTGTCCCAAGGGTGCCACAGTCTTATAGAAGTGCCTCTCGGCCTTGGATATCCATCCCCGACCCCCTGTGATCCCAGTCTTGGGAAAATGTTTTCTAACCCCTCGAGGTCCTTCTCAGCAGAGGACAGACTCGGGGCTTGGGGGCCTTAGGACCTGGCTACGCAGAAGGTGGAAGAGCACAGGGCCACCAGTCTGAAGACCAAGGTCAGGGCCCTACTTGTTTCAGCCTCAGGGTCCCCATGTGGAAGAGAATCCAGAATCACTGCTCCGGTCAGGTTGAGGAGGCCTTAGGAAGGAATGGGGCACCAGGACCGGAGAGGGAAACGGGGACAAGGGAGGCTTCTGCGGTTTCTCACATCGCCCATGGAACCCACGGGTCTGCTCCTGTGAGAGACACAGACACAGAGACAGAGAAGGGGACAGAGAATGAACCCAGGACAGAGGGAACCAGGAGAAGTCACAGACTCCATCAGCTTAGAAATGACATCCCGGCATTTTGTGCCATTCTGTTCCTGACAGGGCCGTCACATTGGCCATCCACCCTGGAGGGCAGGGGTTTCCACAGAGATGTGTGGCCAGGACTCAGGTGTGCCAGGAGCCACTGTGGGGACGGCCCAGCGCATGGGCACAGACGAGGCCCGTGGACCTGAGCCTAACAGTAATGGGAGCCCCTGGAATTCTGTGTTGGGAGAGGTCAAGGTCAGAATCAGTTCATTACTACCTTCCCACAGGGGCTGGGACACAGGCAGGTGTGGGGTGGCTTTGCCTGGACCCCAGAGCAGATTCAAGCCCCTCTGAGCTGTGTTCCATGACAAGCGCAGCCCCTGGCTCATCCTTGCATTGTCAGCTTGGCACCAGCCTCCTGTGATAGCAGGCACGGAACATTTGGAGAGGTCCCTAACACTAACCTTAAACTGTACCCTAAACCTACCCCGTACCCTAACCCCAACACCTACCAGAACACTAACCCCTAACCCTACCCCTGAACCGAACCCAAACCCTAAAGCGTACCCTAACCCTAACCCGTACCCTAAATGGTAGCCTAACCCTAAACCCTACCCTGTAAGGTAAACCGTGCCCTAACCCCTACCCTATCTCTAACCCGTACCCTAACCCGTACCCTAACCCATGCCCTAACCAGTACCCTAACTCTGACCCTAACCCTCGGTCAACGAGAGGAAAGAGGAAATCCCCGGAAGTGTGGGGTTCATGAGACATTTGACCGCCAGTCCTGACAGGAAGATGACACTGTGCCAAATGGACCTGCTGATTTCTCAGAACACTGACATCCTGTGAAATGCTACATCACTGACCCACAGGCTGATGTTCCAAACCTTGGGTCTCCTAGATCCAGAGCAGAGAAGTGCTGCCAGGTGGGGATAAGTAGGTCCTCCGACCTATGGCCTGCACACCTGCTTCCATTTCTGGGAGAAGGGGAAACACACACTTGTTTTTAAGTAGTCATTATCTTCATTCTAAAGTAGACCCATGACCTTGACCTTTTTGGAAAAGCGAAATGACTCTTCCAAATGAAGACCTCAACTCATCTGTTCCTCATGCAACCTGAGTGCGACCAGGTTTACCCAGGCTCCAAGCCCCACCTGGAGGATCCTCCTGTACCATCTTGACAGCCCATGACCGGCACTAGCACCCCCGGGGGCACAATGCTGAATTTGGGGGAGGGCTCTGGGCCTTTTGGCCACCACACCTGTGCCCGGGGAAGCGGGAACCGGGAGGATCCTCCCAGATGATCCACATGGAACCTTAGCAACATCCCTGAGGACATGGGGCACAATGCTGAAGCTTGAGGACGGCTCTGGGGTTTCTTGCCACCCACACCTGTGCCTGGGGGGGGGCAGCGGGAACCTGGAGGGCCCTCCCAGACAATCCCAACGGAAGATTAGCACCATCCCTGGGGAACACGGGGCACAATGCTGAAATTGGGGGATGGCCCTGGGGCTTGTCGCTACCGCACCTGTGCCTAGGGGAGCAGGAACCTGAAGGAACCTCCCAGATCATCATAACAGACCATGACCACCATCGCCCTGAGGACATGGGGCACAATGCTCAGTTGGAGTCCCTTGGTCCTGAAACCAGCAGGAACGGAGCTCAAAGGACAGAGAGGCGCCTCCCGGAGATTTTCCATCCAGGGAAAAGCGGCCCACTGGAGGGCACAGAAGCAGCAACCCCACCGACCCGCAGGCCATTTGAACAGGATCACCTCCTGCACTTACTTAGCACGTTGTCCGTCTTCGTGTGTGGACCGTGACTGGCCCGCTCAGGGATGGTGCGCTTCCAGAGGAGGGCTAGAAACTTTTCAGTGCTTGCTCGTGGGTCAGAGGACCAAAGCCCAAGGAAGCAGAGGCTATCCTTCTTCCTCTGGGGCTGGGGAAGTCAGCCACCGACCTGGGGCGGGACCGGGCCCAGGAGTGTGTTCTTTCTGAAGCCACTGCCTTCGGTGGGTGTTGCTTTGCCTAAAAAAGGCCCACTCACCCCAGAGTCAGGAGCAGTGACAGGCTGTCTCCAACCCTAGCCCAGGACCACGACCCGAAACCATCCTGCCTTTGGGAGGACAGGTCTCCTGCAGGAGCCTGGGAGGGGACTGGCCCCTCTCCCACCCCGGGCTCCAGGATGCCCGGGACCTGCAAGAGCTCTTCATCTGAGGAGGAGTCTTGGAGAACAAGTGTATCTCGTCAGCCCAGCAAGTGAAATAACCAAAGCCCAAGGCTCAGGTTCTAACAGAAGCAGAATTTCAAAGTACTGTTTGGGGGAAGCCTCCTCCCCTCTTATGTGGCATTGGGGGTCCCCAAGGAAAGCCTTCTTTCGTCTCCTTCCCTCAGAGAGAGGAGCTGACCCCAAGTCCCGCGGTCCCCACCGTGTCCCAGTGCTGAGGAAGAGCCACACGCAGGGGCCTGGTGTCAGGAGTGTGGTCGGCCACTGCTCCGGGGCTCCCAGCCAGTGGTCTGGCGGCTACATGGAAGAGCTAAATTGATTTTGGGGGAAGGAGTGCTCACTGCCCACACCGCTCACCATCCCCCTCTGCACTCTGCAATCCAGGCTCGGTGCCCGGCTCACGTCCATCACCAGCACTCCACATGTTTCCGCCATGGGAGGGATCATTCAGCCTCACCCCATTGCACAGAAGAGGAAAGCGAGGCCCAGCGAGGAGAGGTTAAATGGCTCCAGTCCCAGAGCTGTTCAGCAGAGACCCTGGAAAGCCAGGCCTCCGGAGCCCCTGCTCGACCAGCCAGAGACTCCCTGAGGTGAAAGTGAGCCGTCCCCTGCCTGACCAGGCACGCAATGGCCCCTGACCTTCATGATGGCCTGTTCTTGACCGTGAAGATGAGCTGGCCGACTAGGAGGTGGAGTTCAGCTGGTGGGACAGGCTGTAGCTACAGGACAGAGTGACACATCTGAGCTAGCAGGGGCCACACTCTGGTCTCCCTCCCGGAGCCAGACCAGGAGCTGGAATCTCGGTGCCCGAGGGGCCGGCACACAACAGGGTCTGCACTGACCAGGGATCCATGGCCCCCAGGGAGAGTCCACTCTGCCCTCTCCCCGCTCCTGCCTGGCCTCACCTCTCCTCACTGTGTCGCTGCAGGACCCGGAACCGGGCCCCATAGGGACGGGGGGACAGTCCGGGCTGATGGTCAGGGTTCCCCAAGGGACCCAGGGTGTTGCCAGGGCACTGGGAAAAGACAAGGTCTGGGTTCCGGTGTCCAACACCACCCTGCGAACTTGGGAGTAGTAAGAGATACCCTCCCCCAAGTCCGGAGGGCTATGGCACAAAAGGCCTCAGCTTACTCTGATGTCACTTGGGCTGCAGAGATGTAGTGTCCCAAGGGTGCCACAGTCTTATAGAAGTGCCTCTCGGCCTTGGATATCCATCCCCGACCCCCTGTGATCCCAGTCTTGGGGAAATGTTTTCTAACCCCTCGAGGTCCTTCTCAGCAGAGGACAGACTCGGGGCTTGGGGGCCTTAGGACCTGGCTACGCAGAAGGTGGAAGAGCACAGGGCCACCAGTCTGAAGACCAAGGTCAGGGCCCTACTTGTTTCAGCCTCAGGGTCCCCATGTGGAAGAGAATCCAGAATCACTGCTCCGGTCAGGTTGAGGAGGCCTTAGGAAGGAATGGGGCACCAGGACCGGAGAGGGAAACGGGGACAAGGGAGGCTTCTGCGGTTTCTCACATCGCCCATGGAACCCACGGGTCTGCTCCTGTGAGAGACACAGACACAGAGACAGAGAAGGGGACAGAGAATGAACCCAGGACAGAGGGAACCAGGAGAAGTCACAGACTCCATCAGCTTAGAAATGACATCCCGGCATTTTGTGCCATTCTGTTCCTGACAGGGCCGTCACATTGGCCATCCACCCTGGAGGGCAGGGGTTTCCACAGAGATGTGTGGCCAGGACTCAGGTGTGCCAGGAGCCACTGTGGGGACGGCCCAGCGCATGGGCACAGACGAGGCCCGTGGACCTGAGCCTAACAGTAATGGGAGCCCCTGGAATTCTGTGTTGGGAGAGGTCAAGGTCAGAATCAGTTCATTACTACCTTCCCACAGGGGCTGGGACACAGGCAGGTGTGGGGTGGCTTTGCCTGGACCCCAGAGCAGATTCAAGCCCCTCTGAGCTGTGTTCCATGACAAGCGCAGCCCCTGGCTCATCCTTGCATTGTCAGCTTGGCACCAGCCTCCTGTGATAGCAGGCACGGAACATTTGGAGAGGTCCCTAACACTAACCTTAAACTGTACCCTAAACCTACCCCGTACCCTAACCCCAACACCTACCAGAACACTAACCCCTAACCCTACCCCTGAACCGAACCCAAACCCTAAAGCGTACCCTAACCCTAACCCGTACCCTAAATGGTAGCCTAACCCTAAACCCTACCCTGTAAGGTAAACCGTGCCCTAACCCCTACCCTATCTCTAACCCGTACCCTAACCCGTACCCTAACCCATGCCCTAACCAGTACCCTAACTCTGACCCTAACCCTCGGTCAACGAGAGGAAAGAGGAAATCCCCGGAAGTGTGGGGTTCATGAGACATTTGACCGCCAGTCCTGACAGGAAGATGACACTGTGCCAAATGGACCTGCTGATTTCTCAGAACACTGACATCCTGTGAAATGCTACATCACTGACCCACAGGCTGATGTTCCAAACCTTGGGTCTCCTAGATCCAGAGCAGAGAAGTGCTGCCAGGTGGGGATAAGTAGGTCCTCCGACCTATGGCCTGCACACCTGCTTCCATTTCTGGGAGAAGGGGAAACACACACTTGTTTTTAAGTAGTCATTATCTTCATTCTAAAGTAGACCCATGACCTTGACCTTTTTGGAAAAGCGAAATGACTCTTCCAAATGAAGACCTCAACTCATCTGTTCCTCATGCAACCTGAGTGCGACCAGGTATACCCAGGCTCCAAGCCCCACCTGGAGGATCCTCCTGTACCATCTTGACAGCCCATGACCGGCACCAGCACCCCCGGGGGCACAATGCTGAATTTGGGGGAGGGCTCTGGGCCTTTTGGCCACCACACCTGTGCCCGGGGAAGCGGGAACCGGGAGGATCCTCCCAGATGATCCACATGGAACCTTAGCAACATCCCTGAGGACATGGGGCACAATGCTGAAGCTTGAGGACGGCTCTGGGGTTTCTTGCCACCCACACCTTTGCCTGGGGGGGGGGCAGCGGGAACCTGGAGGGCCCTCCCAGACAATCCCAACGGACGATTAGCACCATCCCTGGGGAACACGGGGCACAATGCTGAAATTGGGGGATGGCCCTGGGGCTTGTCGCTACCGCACCTGTGCCTAGGGGAGCAGGAACCTGAAGGAACCTCCCAGATCATCATAACAGACCATGACCACCATCGCCCTGAGGACATGGGGCACAATGCTCAGTTGGAGTCCCTTGGTCCTGAAACCAGCAGGAACGGAGCTCAAAGGACAGAGAGGCGCCTCCCGGAGATTTTCCATCCAGGGAAAAGCGGCCCACTGGAGGGCACAGAAGCAGCAACCCCACCGACCCGCAGGCCATTTGAACAGGATCACCTCCTGCACTTACTTAGCACGTTGTCCGTCTTCGTGTGTGGACCGTGACTGGCCCGCTCAGGGATGGTGCGCTTCCAGAGGAGGGCTAGAAACTTTTCAGTGCTTGCTCGTGGGTCAGAGGACCAAAGCCCAAGGAAGCAGAGGCTATCCTTCTTCCTCTGGGGCTGGGGAAGTCAGCCACCGACCTGGGGCGGGACCGGGCCCAGGAGTGTGTTCTTTCTGAAGCCACTGCCTTCGGTGGGTGTTGCTTTGCCTAAAAAAGGCCCACTCACCCCAGAGTCAGGAGCAGTGACAGGCTGTCTCCAACCCTAGCCCAGGACCACGACCCGAAACCATCCTGCCTTTGGGAGGACAGGTCTCCTGCAGGAGCCTGGGAGGGGACTGGCCCCTCTCCCACCCCGGGCTCCAGGATGCCCGGGACCTGCAAGAGCTCTTCATCTGAGGAGGAGTCTTGGAGAACAAGTGTATCTCGTCAGCCCAGCAAGTGAAATAACCAAAGCCCAAGGCTCAGGTTCTAACAGAAGCAGAATTTCAAAGTACTGTTTGGGGGAAGCCTCCTCCCCTCTTATGTGGCATTGGGGGTCCCCAAGGAAAGCCTTCTTTCGTCTCCTTCCCTCAGAGAGAGGAGCTGACCCCAAGTCCCGCGGTCCCCACCGTGTCCCAGTGCTGAGGAAGAGCCACACGCAGGGGCCTGGTGTCAGGAGTGTGGTCGGCCACTGCTCCGGGGCTCCCAGCCAGTGGTCTGGCGGCTACATGGAAGAGCTAAATTGATTTTGGGGGAAGGAGTGCTCACTGCCCACACCGCTCACCATCCCCCTCTGCACTCTGCAATCCAGGCTCGGTGCCCGGCTCACGTCCATCACCAGCACTCCACATGTTTCCGCCATGGGAGGGATCATTCAGCCTCACCCCATTGCACAGAAGAGGAAAGCGAGGCCCAGCGAGGAGAGGTTAAATGGCTCCAGTCCCAGAGCTGTTCAGCAGAGACCCTGGAAAGCCAGGCCTCCGGAGCCCCTGCTCGACCAGCCAGAGACTCCCTGAGGTGAAAGTGAGCCGTCCCCTGCCTGACCAGGCACGCAATGGCCCCTGACCTTCATGATGGCCTGTTCTTGACCGTGAAGATGAGCTGGCCGACTAGGAGGTGGAGTTCAGCTGGTGGGACAGGCTGTAGCTACAGGACAGAGTGACACATCTGAGCTAGCAGGGGCCACACTCTGGTCTCCCTCCCGGAGCCAGACCAGGAGCTGGAATCTCGGTGCCCGAGGGGCCGGCACACAACAGGGTCTGCACTGACCAGGGATCCATGGCCCCCAGGGAGAGTCCACTCTGCCCTCTCCCCGCTCCTGCCTGGCCTCACCTCTCCTCACTGTGTCGCTGCAGGACCCGGAACCGGGCCCCATAGGGACGGGGGGACAGTCCGGGCTGATGGTCAGGGTTCCCCAAGGGACCCAGGGTGTTGCCAGGGCACTGGGAAAAGACAAGGTCTGGGTTCCGGTGTCCAACACCACCCTGCGAACTTGGGAGTAGTAAGAGATACCCTCCCCCAAGTCCGGAGGGCTATGGCACAAAAGGCCTCAGCTTACTCTGATGTCACTTGGGCTGCAGAGATGTAGTGTCCCAAGGGTGCCACAGTCTTATAGAAGTGCCTCTCGGCCTTGGATATCCATCCCCGACCCCCTGTGATCCCAGTCTTGGGAAAATGTTTTCTAACCCCTCGAGGTCCTTCTCAGCAGAGGACAGACTCGGGGCTTGGGGGCCTTAGGACCTGGCTACGCAGAAGGTGGAAGAGCACAGGGCCACCAGTCTGAAGACCAAGGTCAGGGCCCTACTTGTTTCAGCCTCAGGGTCCCCATGTGGAAGAGAATCCAGAATCACTGCTCCGGTCAGGTTGAGGAGGCCTTAGGAAGGAATGGGGCACCAGGACCGGAGAGGGAAACGGGGACAAGGGAGGCTTCTGCGGTTTCTCACATCGCCCATGGAACCCACGGGTCTGCTCCTGTGAGAGACACAGACACAGAGACAGAGAAGGGGACAGAGAATGAACCCAGGACAGAGGGAACCAGGAGAAGTCACAGACTCCATCAGCTTAGAAATGACATCCCGGCATTTTGTGCCATTCTGTTCCTGACAGGGCCGTCACATTGGCCATCCACCCTGGAGGGCAGGGGTTTCCACAGAGATGTGTGGCCAGGACTCAGGTGTGCCAGGAGCCACTGTGGGGACGGCCCAGCGCATGGGCACAGACGAGGCCCGTGGACCTGAGCCTAACAGTAATGGGAGCCCCTGGAATTCTGTGTTGGGAGAGGTCAAGGTCAGAATCAGTTCATTACTACCTTCCCACAGGGGCTGGGACACAGGCAGGTGTGGGGTGGCTTTGCCTGGACCCCAGAGCAGATTCAAGCCCCTCTGAGCTGTGTTCCATGACAAGCGCAGCCCCTGGCTCATCCTTGCATTGTCAGCTTGGCACCAGCCTCCTGTGATAGCAGGCACGGAACATTTGGAGAGGTCCCTAACACTAACCTTAAACTGTACCCTAAACCTACCCCGTACCCTAACCCCAACACCTACCAGAACACTAACCCCTAACCCTACCCCTGAACCGAACCCAAACCCTAAAGCGTACCCTAACCCTAACCCGTACCCTAAATGGTAGCCTAACCCTAAACCCTACCCTGTACGGTAAACCGTGCCCTAACCCCTACCCTATCTCTAACCCGTACCCTAACCCGTACCCTAACCCATGCCCTAACCAGTACCCTAACTCTGACCCTAACCCTCGGTCAACGAGAGGAAAGAGGAAATCCCCGGAAGTGTGGGGTTCATGAGACATTTGACCGCCAGTCCTGACAGGAAGATGACACTGTGCCAAATGGACCTGCTGATTTCTCAGAACACTGACATCCTGTGAAATGCTACATCACTGACCCACAGGCTGATGTTCCAAACCTTGGGTCTCCTAGATCCAGAGCAGAGAAGTGCTGCCAGGTGGGGATAAGTAGGTCCTCCGACCTATGGCCTGCACACCTGCTTCCATTTCTGGGAGAAGGGGAAACACACACTTGTTTTTAAGTCGTCATTATCTTCATTCTAAAGTAGACCCATGACCTTGACCTTTTTGGAAAAGCGAAATGACTCTTCCAAATGAAGACCTCAACTCATCTGTTCCTCATGCAACCTGAGTGCAACCAGGTTTACCCAGGCTCCAAGCCCCACCTGGAGGATCCTCCTGTACCATCTTGACAGCCCATGACCGGCACCAGCACCCCCGGGGGCACAATGCTGAATTTGGGGGAGGGCTCTGGGCCTTTTGGCCACCACACCTGTGCCCGGGGAAGCGGGAACCGGGAGGATCCTCCCAGATGATCCACATGGAACCTTAGCAACATCCCTGAGGACATGGGGCACAATGCTGAAGCTTGAGGACGGCTCTGGGGTTTCTTGCCACCCACACCTGTGCCTGGGGGGGGGGCAGCGGGAACCTGGAGGGCCCTCCCAGACAATCCCAACGGACGCTTAGCACCATCCCTGGGGAACACGGGGCACAATGCTGAAATTGGGGGATGGCCCTGGGGCTTGTCGCTACCGCACCTGTGCCTAGGGGAGCAGGAACCTGAAGGAACCTCCCAGATCATCATAACAGACCATGACCACCATCGCCCTGAGGACATGGGGCACAATGCTCAGTTGGAGTCCCTTGGTCCTGAAACCAGCAGGAACGGAGCTCAAAGGACAGAGAGGCGCCTCCCGGAGAATTTCCATCCAGGGAAAAGCGGCCCACTGGAGGGCACAGAAGCAGCAACCCCACCGACCCGCAGGCCATTTGAACAGGATCACCTCCTGCACTTACTTAGCACGTTGTCCGTCTTCGTGTGTGGACCGTGACTGGCCCGCTCAGGGATGGTGCGCTTCCAGAGGAGGGCTAGAAACTTTTCAGTGCTTGCTCGTGGGTCAGAGGACCAAAGCCCAAGGAAGCAGAGGCTATCCTTCTTCCTCTGGGGCTGGGGAAGTCAGCCACCGACCTGGGGCGGGACCGGGCCCAGGAGTGTGTTCTTTCTGAAGCCACTGCCTTCGGTGGGTGTTGCTTTGCCTAAAAAAGGCCCACTCACCCCAGAGTCAGGAGCAGTGACAGGCTGTCTCCAACCCTAGCCCAGGACCACGACCCGAAACCATCCTGCCTTTGGGAGGACAGGTCTCCTGCAGGAGCCTGGGAGGGGACTGGCCCCTCTCCCACCCCGGGCTCCAGGATGCCCGGGACCTGCAAGAGCTCTTCATCTGAGGAGGAGTCTTGGAGAACAAGTGTATCTCGTCAGCCCAGCAAGTGAAATAACCAAAGCCCAAGGCTCAGGTTCTAACAGAAGCAGAATTTCAAAGTACTGTTTGGGGGAAGCCTCCTCCCCTCTTATGTGGCATTGGGGGTCCCCAAGGAAAGCCTTCTTTCGTCTCCTTCCCTCAGAGAGAGGAGCTGACCCCAAGTCCCGCGGTCCCCACCGTGTCCCAGTGCTGAGGAAGAGCCACACGCAGGGGCCTGTTGTCAGGAGTGTGGTCGGCCACTGCTCCGGGGCTCCCAGCCAGTGGTCTGGCGGCTACATGGAAGAGCTAAATTGATTTTGGGGGAAGGAGTGCTCACTGCCCACACCGCTCACCATCCCCCTCTGCACTCTGCAATCCAGGCTCGGTGCCCGGCTCACGTCCATCACCAGCACTCCACATGTTTCCGCCATGGGAGGGATCATTCAGCCTCACCCCATTGCACAGAAGAGGAAAGCGAGGCCCAGCGAGGAGAGGTTAAATGGCTCCAGTCCCAGAGCTGTTCAGCAGAGACCCTGGAAAGCCAGGCCTCCGGAGCCCCTGCTAAACCAGCCAGAGACTCCCTGAGGTGAAAGTGAGCCGTCCCCTGCCTGACCAGGCACGCAATGGCCCCTGACCTTCATGATGGCCTGTTCTTGACCGTGAAGGTGAGCTGGCCGACTAGGAGGTGGAGTTCAGCTGGTGGGACAGGCTGTAGCTACAGGACAGAGTGACACATCTGAGCTAGCAGGGGCCACACTCTGGTCTCCCTCCCGGAGCCAGACCAGGAGCTGGAATCTCGGTGCCCGAGGGGCCGGCACACAACAGGGTCTGCACTGACCAGGGATCCATGGCCCCCAGGGAGAGTCCACTCTGCCCTCTCCCCGCTCCTGCCTGGCCTCACCTCTCCTCACTGTGTCGCTGCAGGACCCGGAACCGGGCCCCATAGGGACGGGGGGACAGTCCGGGCTGATGGTCAGGGTTCCCCAAGGGACCCAGGGTGTTGCCAGGGCACTGGGAAAAGACAAGGTCTGGGTTCCGGTGTCCAACACCACCCTGCGAACTTGGGAGTAGTAAGAGATACCCTCCCCCAAGTCCGGAGGGCTATGGCACAAAAGGCCTCAGCTTACTCTGATGTCACTTGGGCTGCAGAGATGTAGTGTCCCAAGGGTGCCACAGTCTTATAGAAGTGCCTCTCGGCCTTGGATATCCATCCCCGACCCCCTGTGATCCCAGTCTTGGGAAAATGTTTTCTAACCCCTCGAGGTCCTTCTCAGCAGAGGACAGACTCGGGGCTTGGGGGCCTTAGGACCTGGCTACGCAGAAGGTGGAAGAGCACAGGGCCACCAGTCTGAAGACCAAGGTCAGGGCCCTACTTGTTTCAGCCTCAGGGTCCCCATGTGGAAGAGAATCCAGAATCACTGCTCCGGTCAGGTTGAGGAGGCCTTAGGAAGGAATGGGGCACCAGGACCGGAGAGGGAAACGGGGACAAGGGAGGCTTCTGCGGTTTCTCACATCGCCCATGGAACCCACGGGTCTGCTCCTGTGAGAGACACAGACACAGAGACAGAGAAGGGGACAGAGAATGAACCCAGGACAGAGGGAACCAGGAGAAGTCACAGACTCCATCAGCTTAGAAATGACATCCCGGCATTTTGTGCCATTCTGTTCCTGACAGGGCCGTCACATTGGCCATCCACCCTGGAGGGCAGGGGTTTCCACAGAGATGTGTGGCCAGGACTCAGGTGTGCCAGGAGCCACTGTGGGGACGGCCCAGCGCATGGGCACAGACGAGGCCCGTGGACCTGAGCCTAACAGTAATGGGAGCCCCTGGAATTCTGTGTTGGGGGAGGTCAAGGTCAGAATCAGTTCATTACTACCTTCCCACAGGGGCTGGGACACAGGCAGGTGTGGGGTGGCTTTGCCTGGACCCCAGAGCAGATTCAAGCCCCTCTGAGCTGTGTTCCATGACAAGCGCAGCCCCTGGCTCATCCTTGCATTGTCAGCTTGGCACCAGCCTCCTGTGATAGCAGGCATGGAACATTTGGAGAGGTCCCTAACACTAACCTTAAACTGTACCCTAAACCTACCCCGTACCCTAACCCCAACACCTACCAGAACACTAACCCCTAACCCTACCCCTGAACCGAACCCAAACCCTAAAGCGTACCCTAACCCTAACCCGTACCCTAAATGGTAGCCTAACCCTAAACCCTACCCTGTACGGTAAACCGTGCCCTAACCCCTACCCTATCTCTAACCCGTACCCTAACCCGTACCCTAACCCATGCCCTAACCAGTACCCTAATTCTGACCCTAACCCTCGGTCAACGAGAGGAAAGAGGAAATCCCCGGAAGTGTGGGGTTCATGAGACATTTGACCGCCAGTCCTGACAGGAAGATGACACTGTGCCAAATGGACCTGCTGATTTCTCAGAACACTGACATCCTGTGAAATGCTACATCACTGACCCACAGGCTGATGTTCCAAACCTTGGGTCTCCTAGATCCAGAGCAGAGAAGTGCTGCCAGGTGGGGATAAGTAGGTCCTCCGACCTATGGCCTGCACACCTGCTTCCATTTCTGGGAGAAGGGGAAACACACACTTGTTTTTAAGTCGTCATTATCTTCATTCTAAAGTAGACCCATGACCTTGACCTTTTTGGAAAAGCGAAATGACTCTTCCAAATGAAGACCTCAACTCATCTGTTCCTCATGCAACCTGAGTGCGACCAGGTTTACCCAGGCTCCAAGCCCCACCTGGAGGATCCTCCTGTACCATCTTGACAGCCCATGACCGGCACCAGCACCCCCGGGGGCACAATGCTGAATTTGGGGGAGGACTCTGGGCCTTTTGGCCACCACACCTGTGCCCGGGGAAGCGGGAACCGGGAGGATCCTCCCAGATGATCCACATGGAACCTTAGCAACATCCCTGAGGACATGGGGCACAATGCTGAAGCTTGAGGACGGCTCTGGGGTTTCTTGCCACCCACACCTGTGCCTGGGGGGAGGGCAGCGGGAACCTGGAGGGCCCTCCCAGACAATCCCAACGGACGATTAGCACCATCCCTGGGGAACACGGGGCACAATGCTGAAATTGGGGGATGGCCCTGGGGCTTGTCGCTACCGCACCTGTGCCTAGGGGAGCAGGAACCTGAAGGAACCTCCCAGATCATCATAACAGACCATGACCACCATCGCCCTGAGGACATGGGGCACAATGCTCAGTTGGAGTCCCTTGGTCCTGAAACCAGCAGGAACGGAGCTCAAAGGACAGAGAGGCGCCTCCCGGAGAATTTCCATCCAGGGAAAAGCGGCCCACTGGAGGGCACAGAAGCAGCAACCCCACCGACCCGCAGGCCATTTGAACAGGATCACCTCCTGCACTTACTTAGCACGTTGTCCGTCTTCGTGTGTGGACCGTGACTGGCCCGCTCAGGGATGGTGCGCTTCCAGAGGAGGGCTAGAAACTTTTCAGTGCTTGCTCGTGGGTCAGAGGACCAAAGCCCAAGGAAGCAGAGGCTATCCTTCTTCCTCTGGGGCTGGGGAAGTCAGCCACCGACCTGGGGCGGGACCGGGCCCAGGAGTGTGTTCTTTCTGAAGCCACTGCCTTCGGTGGGTGTTGCTTTGCCTAAAAAAGGCCCACTCACCCCAGAGTCAGGAGCAGTGACAGGCTGTCTCCAACCCTAGCCCAGGACCACGACCCGAAACCATCCTGCCTTTGGGAGGACAGGTCTCCTGCAGGAGCCTGGGAGGGGACTGGCCCCTCTCCCACCCCGGGCTCCAGGATGCCCGGGACCTGCAAGAGCTCTTCATCTGAGGAGGAGTCTTGGAGAACAAGTGTATCTCGTCAGCCCAGCAAGTGAAATAACCAAAGCCCAAGGCTCAGGTTCTAACAGAAGCAGAATTTCAAAGTACTGTTTGGGGGAAGCCTCCTCCCCTCTTATGTGGCATTGGGGGTCCCCAAGGAAAGCCTTCTTTCGTCTCCTTCCCTCAGAGAGAGGAGCTGACCCCAAGTCCCGCGGTCCCCACCGTGTCCCAGTGCTGAGGAAGAGCCACACGCAGGGGCCTGGTGTCAGGAGTGTGGTCGGCCACTGCTCCGGGGCTCCCAGCCAGTGGTCTGGCGGCTACATGGAAGAGCTAAATTGATTTTGGGGGAAGGAGTGCTCACTGCCCACACCGCTCACCATCCCCCTCTGCACTCTGCAATCCAGGCTCGGTGCCCGGCTCACGTCCATCACCAGCACTCCACATGTTTCCGCCATGGGAGGGATCATTCAGCCTCACCCCATTGCACAGAAGAGGAAAGCGAGGCCCAGCGAGGAGAGGTTAAATGGCTCCAGTCCCAGAGCTGTTCAGCAGAGACCCTGGAAAGCCAGGCCTCCGGAGCCCCTGCTCGACCAGCCAGAGACTCCCTGAGGTGAAAGTGAGCCGTCCCCTGCCTGACCAGGCACGCAATGGCCCCTGACCTTCATGATGGCCTGTTCTTGACCGTGAAGATGAGCTGGCCGACTAGGAGGTGGAGTTCAGCTGGTGGGACAGGCTGTAGCTACAGGACAGAGTGACACATCTGAGCTAGCAGGGGCCACACTCTGGTCTCCCTCCCGGAGCCAGACCAGGAGCTGGAATCTCGGTGCCCGAGGGGCCGGCACACAACAGGGTCTGCACTGACCAGGGATCCATGGCCCCCAGGGAGAGTCCACTCTGCCCTCTCCCCGCTCCTGCCTGGCCTCACCTCTCCTCACTGTGTCGCTGCAGGACCCGGAACCGGGCCCCATAGGGACGGGGGGACAGTCCGGGCTGATGGTCAGGGTTCCCCAAGGGACCCAGGGTGTTGCCAGGGCACTGGGAAAAGACAAGGTCTGGGTTCCGGTGTCCAACACCACCCTGCGAACTTGGGAGTAGTAAGAGATACCCTCCCCCAAGTCCGGAGGGCTATGGCACAAAAGGCCTCAGCTTACTCTGATGTCACTTGGGCTGCAGAGATGTAGTGTCCCAAGGGTGCCACAGTCTTATAGAAGTGCCTCTCGGCCTTGGATATCCATCCCCGACCCCCTGTGATCCCAGTCTTGGGAAAATGTTTTCTAACCCCTCGAGGTCCTTCTCAGCAGAGGACAGACTCGGGGCTTGGGGGCCTTAGGACCTGGCTACGCAGAAGGTGGAAGAGCACAGGGCCACCAGTCTGAAGACCAAGGTCAGGGCCCTACTTGTTTCAGCCTCAGGGTCCCCATGTGGAAGAGAATCCAGAATCACTGCTCCGGTCAGGTTGAGGAGGCCTTAGGAAGGAATGGGGCACCAGGACCGGAGAGGGAAACGGGGACAAGGGAGGCTTCTGCGGTTTCTCACATCGCCCATGGAACCCACGGGTCTGCTCCTGTGAGAGACACAGACACAGAGACAGAGAAGGGGACAGAGAATGAACCCAGGACAGAGGGAACCAGGAGAAGTCACAGACTCCATCAGCTTAGAAATGACATCCCGGCATTTTGTGCCATTCTGTTCCTGACAGGGCCGTCACATTGGCCATCCACCCTGGAGGGCAGGGGTTTCCACAGAGATGTGTGGCCAGGACTCAGGTGTGCCAGGAGCCACTGTGGGGACGGCCCAGCGCATGGGCACAGACGAGGCCCGTGGACCTGAGCCTAACAGTAATGGGAGCCCCTGGAATTCTGTGTTGGGAGAGGTCAAGGTCAGAATCAGTTCATTACTACCTTCCCACAGGGGCTGGGACACAGGCAGGTGTGGGGTGGCTTTGCCTGGACCCCAGAGCAGATTCAAGCCCCTCTGAGCTGTGTTCCATGACAAGCGCAGCCCCTGGCTCATCCTTGCATTGTCAGCTTAGCACCAGCCTCCTGTGATAGCAGGCACGGAACATTTGGAGAGGTCCCTAACACTAACCTTAAACTGTACCCTAAACCTACCCCGTACCCTAACCCCAACACCTACCAGAACACTAACCCCTAACCCTACCCCTGAACCGAACCCAAACCCTAAAGCGTACCCTAACCCTAACCCGTACCCTAAATGGTAGTCTAACCCTAAACCCTACCCTGTACGGTAAACCGTGCCCTAACCCCTACCCTATCTCTAACCCGTACCCTAACCCGTACCCTAACCCATGCCCTAACCAGTACCCTAACTCTGACCCTAACCCTCGGTCAACGAGAGGAAAGAGGAAATCCCCGGAAGTGTGGGGTTCATGAGACATTTGACCGCCAGTCCTGACAGGAAGATGACACTGTGCCAAATGGACCTGCTGATTTCTCAGAACACTGACATCCTGTGAAATGCTACATCACTGACCCACAGGCTGATGTTCCAAACCTTGGGTCTCCTAGATCCAGAGCAGAGAAGTGCTGCCAGGTGGGGATAAGTAGGTCCTCCGACCTATGGCCTGCACACCTGCTTCCATTTCTGGGAGAAGGGGAAACACACACTTGTTTTTAAGTAGTCATTATCTTCATTCTAAAGTAGACCCATGACCTTGACCTTTTTGGAAAAGCGAAATGACTCTTCCAAATGAAGACCTCAACTCATCTGTTCCTCATGCAACCTGAGTGCGACCAGGTTTACCCAGGCTCCAAGCCCCACCTGGAGGATCCTCCTGTACCATCTTGACAGCCCATGACCGGCACCAGCACCCCCGGGGGCACAATGCTGAATTTGGGGGAGGGCTCTGGGCCTTTTGGCCACCACACCTGTGCCCGGGGAAGCGGGAACCGGGAGGATCCTCCCAGATGATCCACATGGAACCTTAGCAACATCCCTGAGGACATGGGGCACAATGCTGAAGCTTGAGGACGGCTCTGGGGTTTCTTGCCACCCACACCTGTGCCTGGGGGGGGGGCAGCGGGAACCTGGAGGGCCCTCCCAGACAATCCCAACGGACGCTTAGCACCATCCCTGGGGAACACGGGGCACAATGCTGAAATTGGGGGATGGCCCTGGGGCTTGTCGCTACCGCACCTGTTCCTAGGGGAGCAGGAACCTGAAGGAACCTCCCAGATCATCATAACAGACCATGACCACCATCGCCCTGAGGACATGGGGCACAATGCTCAGTTGGAGTCCCTTGGTCCTGAAACCAGCAGGAACGGAGCTCAAAGGACAGAGAGGCGCCTCCCGGAGAATTTCCATCCAGGGAAAAGCGGCCCACTGGAGGGCACAGAAGCAGCAACCCCACCGACCCGCAGGCCATTTGAACAGGATCACCTCCTGCACTTACTTAGCACGTTGTCCGTCTTCGTGTGTGGACCGTGACTGGCCCGCTCAGGGATGGTGCGCTTCCAGAGGAGGGCTAGAAACTTTTCAGTGCTTGCTCGTGGGTCAGAGGACCAAAGCCCAAGGAAGCAGAGGCTATCCTTCTTCCTCTGGGGCTGGGGAAGTCAGCCACCGACCTGGGGCGGGACCGGGCCCAGGAGTGTGTTCTTTCTGAAGCCACTGCCTTCGGTGGGTGTTGCTTTGCCTAAAAAAGGCCCACTCACCCCAGAGTCAGGAGCAGTGACAGGCTGTCTCCAACCCTAGCCCAGGACCACGACCCGAAACCATCCTGCCTTTGGGAGGACAGGTCTCCTGCAGGAGCCTGGGAGGGGACTGGCCCCTCTCCCACCCCGGGCTCCAGGATGCCCGGGACCTGCAAGAGCTCTTCATCTGAGGAGGAGTCTTGGAGAACAAGTGTATCTCGTCAGCCCAGCAAGTGAAATAACCAAAGCCCAAGGCTCAGGTTCTAACAGAAGCAGAATTTCAAAGTACTGTTTGGGGGAAGCCTCCTCCCCTCTTATGTGGCATTGGGGGTCCCCAAGGAAAGCCTTCTTTCGTCTCCTTCCCTCAGAGAGAGGAGCTGACCCCAAGTCCCGCGGTCCCCACCGTGTCCCAGTGCTGAGGAAGAGCCACACGCAGGGGCCTGTTGTCAGGAGTGTGGTCGGCCACTGCTCCGGGGCTCCC
The DNA here is from genome assembly GCF_037043125.1 of Eumetopias jubatus. NCBI lineage: Eukaryota > Metazoa > Chordata > Mammalia > Carnivora > Otariidae > Eumetopias > Eumetopias jubatus. The sequence continues at coordinate 69,830 of NW_028274899.1, read as the reverse complement.
AGCCAGTGGTCTGGCGGCTACATGGAAGAGCTAAATTGATTTTGGGGGAAGGAGTGCTCACTGCCCACACCGCTCACCATCCCCCTCTGCACTCTGCAATCCAGGCTCGGTGCCCGGCTCACGTCCATCACCAGCACTCCACATGTTTCCGCCATGGGAGGGATCATTCAGCCTCACCCCATTGCACAGAAGAGGAAAGCGAGGCCCAGCGAGGAGAGGTTAAATGGCTCCAGTCCCAGAGCTGTTCAGCAGAGACCCTGGAAAGCCAGGCCTCCGGAGCCCCTGCTAGACCAGCCAGAGACTCCCTGAGGTGAAAGTGAGCCGTCCCCTGCCTGACCAGGCACGCAATGGCCCCTGACCTTCATGATGGCCTGTTCTTGACCGTGAAGATGAGCTGGCCGACTAGGAGGTGGAGTTCAGCTGGTGGGACAGGCTGTAGCTACAGGACAGAGTGACACATCTGAGCTAGCAGGGGCCACACTCTGGTCTCCCTCCCGGAGCCAGACCAGGAGCTGGAATCTCGGTGCCCGAGGGGCCGGCACACAACAGGGTCTGCACTGACCAGGGATCCATGGCCCCCAGGGAGAGTCCACTCTGCCCTCTCCCCGCTCCTGCCTGGCCTCACCTCTCCTCACTGTGTCGCTGCAGGACCCGGAACCGGGCCCCATAGGGACGGGGGGACAGTCCGGGCTGATGGTCAGGGTTCCCCAAGGGACCCAGGGTGTTGCCAGGGCACTGGGAAAAGACAAGGTCTGGGTTCCGGTGTCCAACACCACCCTGCGAACTTGGGAGTAGTAAGAGATACCCTCCCCCAAGTCCGGAGGGCTACGGCACAAAAGGCCTCAGCTTACTCTGATGTCACTTGGGCTGCAGAGATGTAGTGTCCCAAGGGTGCCACAGTCTTATAGAAGTGCCTCTCGGCCTTGGATATCCATCCCCGACCCCCTGTGATCCCAGTCTTGGGAAAATGTTTTCTAACCCCTCGAGGTCCTTCTCAGCAGAGGACAGACTCGGGGCTTGGGGGCCTTAGGACCTGGCTACGCAGAAGGTGGAAGAGCACAGGGCCACCAGTCTGAAGACCAAGGTCAGGGCCCTACTTGTTTCAGCCTCAGGGTCCCCATGTGGAAGAGAATCCAGAATCACTGCTCCGGTCAGGTTGAGGAGGCCTTAGGAAGGAATGGGGCACCAGGACCGGAGAGGGAAACGGGGACAAGGGAGGCTTCTGCGGTTTCTCACATCGCCCATGGAACCCACGGGTCTGCTCCTGTGAGAGACACAGACACAGAGACAGAGAAGGGGACAGAGAATGAACCCAGGACAGAGGGAACCAGGAGAAGTCACAGACTCCATCAGCTTAGAAATGACATCCCGGCATTTTGTGCCATTCTGTTCCTGACAGGGCCGTCACATTGGCCATCCACCCTGGAGGGCAGGGGTTTCCACAGAGATGTGTGGCCAGGACTCAGGTGTGCCAGGAGCCACTGTGGGGACGGCCCAGCGCATGGGCACAGACGAGGCCCGTGGACCTGAGCCTAACAGTAATGGGAGCCCCTGGAATTCTGTGTTGGGAGAGGTCAAGGTCAGAATCAGTTCATTACTACCTTCCCACAGGGGCTGGGACACAGGCAGGTGTGGGGTGGCTTTGCCTGGACCCCAGAGCAGATTCAAGCCCCTCTGAGCTGTGTTCCATGACAAGCGCAGCCCCTGGCTCATCCTTGCATTGTCAGCTTGGCACCAGCCTCCTGTGATAGCAGGCACGGAACATTTGGAGAGGTCCCTAACACTAACCTTAAACTGTACCCTAAACCTACCCCGTACCCTAACCCCAACACCTACCAGAACACTAACCCCCAACCCTACCCCTGAACCGAACCCAAACCCTAAAGCGTACCCTAACCCTAACCCGTACCCTAAATGGTAGCCTAACCCTACACCCTACCCTGTAAGGTAAACCGTGCCCTAACCCCTACCCTATCTCTAACCCGTACCCTAACCCGTACCCTAACCCATGCCCTAACCAGTACCCTAACTCTGACCCTAACCCTCGGTCAACGAGAGGAAAGAGGAAATCCCCGGAAGTGTGGGGTTCATGAGACATTTGACCGCCAGTCCTGACAGGAAGATGACACTGTGCCAAATGGACCTGCTGATTTCTCAGAACACTGACATCCTGTGAAATGCTACATCACTGACCCACAGGCTGATGTTCCAAACCTTGGGTCTCCTAGATCCAGAGCAGAGAAGTGCTGCCAGGTGGGGATAAGTAGGTCCTCCGACCTATGGCCTGCACACCTGCTTCCATTTCTGGGAGAAGGGGAAACACACACTTGTTTTTAAGTAGTCATTATCTTCATTCTAAAGTAGACCCATGACCTTGACCTTTTTGGAAAAGCGAAATGACTCTTCCAAATGAAGACCTCAACTCATCTGTTCCTCATGCAACCTGAGTGCGACCAGGTATACCCAGGCTCCAAGCCCCACCTGGAGGATCCTCCTGTACCATCTTGACAGCCCATGACCGGCACCAGCACCCCCGGGGGCACAATGCTGAATTTGGGGGAGGGCTCTGGGCCTTTTGGCCACCACACCTGTGCCCGGGGAAGCGGGAACCGGGAGGATCCTCCCAGATGATCCACATGGAACCTTAGCAACATCCCTGAGGACATGGGGCACAATGCTGAAGCTTGAGGACGGCTCTGGGGTTTCTTGCCACCCACACCTTTGCCTGGGGGGGGGGCAGCGGGAACCTGGAGGGCCCTCCCAGACAATCCCAACGGACGATTAGCACCATCCCTGGGGAACACGGGGCACAATGCTGAAATTGGGGGATGGCCCTGGGGCTTGTCGCTACCGCACCTGTGCCTAGGGGAGCAGGAACCTGAAGGAACCTCCCAGATCATCATAACAGACCATGACCACCATCGCCCTGAGGACATGGGGCACAATGCTCAGTTGGAGTCCCTTGGTCCTGAAACCAGCAGGAACGGAGCTCAAAGGACAGAGAGGCGCCTCCCGGAGATTTTCCATCCAGGGAAAAGCGGCCCACTGGAGGGCACAGAAGCAGCAACCCCACCGACCCGCAGGCCATTTGAACAGGATCACCTCCTGCACTTACTTAGCACGTTGTCCGTCTTCGTGTGTGGACCGTGACTGGCCCGCTCAGGGATGGTGCGCTTCCAGAGGAGGGCTAGAAACTTTTCAGTGCTTGCTCGTGGGTCAGAGGACCAAAGCCCAAGGAAGCAGAGGCTATCCTTCTTCCTCTGGGGCTGGGGAAGTCAGCCACCGACCTGGGGCGGGACCGGGCCCAGGAGTGTGTTCTTTCTGAAGCCACTGCCTTCGGTGGGTGTTGCTTTGCCTAAAAAAGGCCCACTCACCCCAGAGTCAGGAGCAGTGACAGGCTGTCTCCAACCCTAGCCCAGGACCACGACCCGAAACCATCCTGCCTTTGGGAGGACAGGTCTCCTGCAGGAGCCTGGGAGGGGACTGGCCCCTCTCCCACCCCGGGCTCCAGGATGCCCGGGACCTGCAAGAGCTCTTCATCTGAGGAGGAGTCTTGGAGAACAAGTGTATCTCGTCAGCCCAGCAAGTGAAATAACCAAAGCCCAAGGCTCAGGTTCTAACAGAAGCAGAATTTCAAAGTACTGTTTGGGGGAAGCCTCCTCCCCTCTTATGTGGCATTGGGGGTCCCCAAGGAAAGCCTTCTTTCGTCTCCTTCCCTCAGAGAGAGGAGCTGACCCCAAGTCCCGCGGTCCCCACCGTGTCCCAGTGCTGAGGAAGAGCCACACGCAGGGGCCTGGTGTCAGGAGTGTGGTCGGCCACTGCTCCGGGGCTCCCAGCCAGTGGTCTGGCGGCTACATGGAAGAGCTAAATTGATTTTGGGGGAAGGAGTGCTCACTGCCCACACCGCTCACCATCCCCCTCTGCACTCTGCAATCCAGGCTCGGTGCCCGGCTCACGTCCATCACCAGCACTCCACATGTTTCCGCCATGGGAGGGATCATTCAGCCTCACCCCATTGCACAGAAGAGGAAAGCGAGGCCCAGCGAGGAGAGGTTAAATGGCTCCAGTCCCAGAGCTGTTCAGCAGAGACCCTGGAAAGCCAGGCCTCCGGAGCCCCTGCTCGACCAGCCAGAGACTCCCTGAGGTGAAAGTGAGCCGTCCCCTGCCTGACCAGGCACGCAATGGCCCCTGACCTTCATGATGGCCTGTTCTTGACCGTGAAGATGAGCTGGCCGACTAGGAGGTGGAGTTCAGCTGGTGGGACAGGCTGTAGCTACAGGACAGAGTGACACATCTGAGCTAGCAGGGGCCACACTCTGGTCTCCCTCCCGGAGCCAGACCAGGAGCTGGAATCTCGGTGCCCGAGGGGCCGGCACACAACAGGGTCTGCACTGACCAGGGATCCATGGCCCCCAGGGAGAGTCCACTCTGCCCTCTCCCCGCTCCTGCCTGGCCTCACCTCTCCTCACTGTGTCGCTGCAGGACCCGGAACCGGGCCCCATAGGGACGGGGGGACAGTCCGGGCTGATGGTCAGGGTTCCCCAAGGGACCCAGGGTGTTGCCAGGGCACTGGGAAAAGACAAGGTCTGGGTTCCGGTGTCCAACACCACCCTGCGAACTTGGGAGTAGTAAGAGATACCCTCCCCCAAGTCCGGAGGGCTATGGCACAAAAGGCCTCAGCTTACTCTGATGTCACTTGGGCTGCAGAGATGTAGTGTCCCAAGGGTGCCACAGTCTTATAGAAGTGCCTCTCGGCCTTGGATATCCATCCCCGACCCCCTGTGATCCCAGTCTTGGGAAAATGTTTTCTAACCCCTCGAGGTCCTTCTCAGCAGAGGACAGACTCGGGGCTTGGGGGCCTTAGGACCTGGCTACGCAGAAGGTGGAAGAGCACAGGGCCACCAGTCTGAAGACCAAGGTCAGGGCCCTACTTGTTTCAGCCTCAGGGTCCCCATGTGGAAGAGAATCCAGAATCACTGCTCCGGTCAGGTTGAGGAGGCCTTAGGAAGGAATGGGGCACCAGGACCGGAGAGGGAAACGGGGACAAGGGAGGCTTCTGCGGTTTCTCACATCGCCCATGGAACCCACGGGTCTGCTCCTGTGAGAGACACAGACACAGAGACAGAGAAGGGGACAGAGAATGAACCCAGGACAGAGGGAACCAGGAGAAGTCACAGACTCCATCAGCTTAGAAATGACATCCCGGCATTTTGTGCCATTCTGTTCCTGACAGGGCCGTCACATTGGCCATCCACCCTGGAGGGCAGGGGTTTCCACAGAGATGTGTGGCCAGGACTCAGGTGTGCCAGGAGCCACTGTGGGGACGGCCCAGCGCATGGGCACAGACGAGGCCCGTGGACCTGAGCCTAACAGTAATGGGAGCCCCTGGAATTCTGTGTTGGGAGAGGTCAAGGTCAGAATCAGTTCATTACTACCTTCCCACAGGGGCTGGGACACAGGCAGGTGTGGGGTGGCTTTGCCTGGACCCCAGAGCAGATTCAAGCCCCTCTGAGCTGTGTTCCATGACAAGCGCAGCCCCTGGCTCATCCTTGCATTGTCAGCTTGGCACCAGCCTCCTGTGATAGCAGGCACGGAACATTTGGAGAGGTCCCTAACACTAACCTTAAACTGTACCCTAAACCTACCCCGTACCCTAACCCCAACACCTACCAGAACACTAACCCCTAACCCTACCCCTGAACCGAACCCAAACCCTAAAGCGTACCCTAACCCTAACCCGTACCCTAAATGGTAGCCTAACCCTAAACCCTACCCTGTACGGTAAACCGTGCCCTAACCCCTACCCTATCTCTAACCCGTACCCTAACCCGTACCCTAACCCATGCCCTAACCTGTACCCTAACTCTGACCCTAACCCTCGGTCAACGAGAGGAAAGAGGAAATCCCCGGAAGTGTGGGGTTCATGAGACATTTGACCGCCAGTCCTGACAGGAAGATGACACTGTGCCAAATGGACCTGCTGATTTCTCAGAACACTGACATCCTGTGAAATGCTACATCACTGACCCACAGGCTGATGTTCCAAACCTTGGGTCTCCTAGATCCAGAGCAGAGAAGTGCTGCCAGGTGGGGATAAGTAGGTCCTCCGACCTATGGCCTGCACACCTGCTTCCATTTCTGGGAGAAGGGGAAACACACACTTGTTTTTAAGTCGTCATTATCTTCATTCTAAAGTAGACCCATGACCTTGACCTTTTTGGAAAAGCGAAATGACTCTTCCAAATGAAGACCTCAACTCATCTGTTCCTCATGCAACCTGAGTGCGACCAGGTTTACCCAGGCTCCAAGCCCCACCTGGAGGATCCTCCTGTACCATCTTGACAGCCCATGACCGGCACCAGCACCCCCGGGGGCACAATGCTGAATTTGGGGGAGGGCTCTGGGCCTTTTGGCCACCACACCTGTGCCCGGGGAAGCGGGAACCGGGAGGATCCTCCCAGATGATCCACATGGAACCTTAGCAACATCCCTGAGGACATGGGGCACAATGCTGAAGCTTGAGGACGGCTCTGGGGTTTCTTGCCACCCACACCTGTGCCTGGGGGGGGGGCAGCGGGAACCTGGAGGGCCCTCCCAGACAATCCCAACGGACGCTTAGCACCATCCCTGGGGAACACGGGGCACAATGCTGAAATTGGGGGATGGCCCTGGGGCTTGTCGCTACCGCACCTGTGCCTAGGGGAGCAGGAACCTGAAGGAACCTCCCAGATCATCATAACAGACCATGACCACCATCGCCCTGAGGACATGGGGCACAATGCTCAGTTGGAGTCCCTTGGTCCTGAAACCAGCAGGAACGGAGCTCAAAGGACAGAGAGGCGCCTCCCGGAGAATTTCCATCCAGGGAAAAGCGGCCCACTGGAGGGCACAGAAGCAGCAACCCCACCGACCCGCAGGCCATTTGAACAGGATCACCTCCTGCACTTACTTAGCACGTTGTCCGTCTTCGTGTGTGGACCGTGACTGGCCCGCTCAGGGATGGTGCGCTTCCAGAGGAGGGCTAGAAACTTTTCAGTGCTTGCTCGTGGGTCAGAGGACCAAAGCCCAAGGAAGCAGAGGCTATCCTTCTTCCTCTGGGGCTGGGGAAGTCAGCCACCGACCTGGGGCGGGACCGGGCCCAGGAGTGTGTTCTTTCTGAAGCCACTGCCTTCGGTGGGTGTTGCTTTGCCTAAAAAAGGCCCACTCACCCCAGAGTCAGGAGCAGTGACAGGCTGTCTCCAACCCTAGCCCAGGACCACGACCCGAAACCATCCTGCCTTTGGGAGGACAGGTCTCCTGCAGGAGCCTGGGAGGGGACTGGCCCCTCTCCCACCCCGGGCTCCAGGATGCCCGGGACCTGCAAGAGCTCTTCATCTGAGGAGGAGTCTTGGAGAACAAGTGTATCTCGTCAGCCCAGCAAGTGAAATAACCAAAGCCCAAGGCTCAGGTTCTAACAGAAGCAGAATTTCAAAGTACTGTTTGGGGGAAGCCTCCTCCCCTCTTATGTGGCATTGGGGGTCCCCAAGGAAAGCCTTCTTTCGTCTCCTTCCCTCAGAGAGAGGAGCTGACCCCAAGTCCCGCGGTCCCCACCGTGTCCCAGTGCTGAGGAAGAGCCACACGCAGGGGCCTGTTGTCAGGAGTGTGGTCGGCCACTGCTCCGGGGCTCCCAGCCAGTGGTCTGGCGGCTACATGGAAGAGCTAAATTGATTTTGGGGGAAGGAGTGCTCACTGCCCACACCGCTCACCATCCCCCTCTGCACTCTGCAATCCAGGCTCGGTGCCCGGCTCACGTCCATCACCAGCACTCCACATGTTTCCGCCATGGGAGGGATCATTCAGCCTCACCCCATTGCACAGAAGAGGAAAGCGAGGCCCAGCGAGGAGAGGTTAAATGGCTCCAGTCCCAGAGCTGTTCAGCAGAGACCCTGGAAAGCCAGGCCTCCGGAGCCCCTGCTAGACCAGCCAGAGACTCCCTGAGGTGAAAGTGAGCCGTCCCCTGCCTGACCAGGCACGCAATGGCCCCTGACCTTCATGATGGCCTGTTCTTGACCGTGAAGGTGAGCTGGCCGACTAGGAGGTGGAGTTCAGCTGGTGGGACAGGCTGTAGCTACAGGACAGAGTGACACATCTGAGCTAGCAGGGGCCACACTCTGGTCTCCCTCCCGGAGCCAGACCAGGAGCTGGAATCTCGGTGCCCGAGGGGCCGGCACACAACAGGGTCTGCACTGACCAGGGATCCATGGCCCCCAGGGAGAGTCCACTCTGCCCTCTCCCCGCTCCTGCCTGGCCTCACCTCTCCTCACTGTGTCGCTGCAGGACCCGGAACCGGGCCCCATAGGGACGGGGGGACAGTCCGGGCTGATGGTCAGGGTTCCCCAAGGGACCCAGGGTGTTGCCAGGGCACTGGGAAAAGACAAGGTCTGGGTTCCGGTGTCCAACACCACCCTGCGAACTTGGGAGTAGTAAGAGATACCCTCCCCCAAGTCCGGAGGGCTATGGCACAAAAGGCCTCAGCTTACTCTGATGTCACTTGGGCTGCAGAGATGTAGTGTCCCAAGGGTGCCACAGTCTTATAGAAGTGCCTCTCGGCCTTGGATATCCATCCCCGACCCCCTGTGATCCCAGTCTTGGGAAAATGTTTTCTAACCCCTCGAGGTCCTTCTCAGCAGAGGACAGACTCGGGGCTTGGGGGCCTTAGGACCTGGCTACGCAGAAGGTGGAAGAGCACAGGGCCACCAGTCTGAAGACCAAGGTCAGGGCCCTACTTGTTTCAGCCTCAGGGTCCCCATGTGGAAGAGAATCCAGAATCACTGCTCCGGTCAGGTTGAGGAGGCCTTAGGAAGGAATGGGGCACCAGGACCGGAGAGGGAAACGGGGACAAGGGAGGCTTCTGCGGTTTCTCACATCGCCCATGGAACCCACGGGTCTGCTCCTGTGAGAGACACAGACACAGAGACAGAGAAGGGGACAGAGAATGAACCCAGGACAGAGGGAACCAGGAGAAGTCACAGACTCCATCAGCTTAGAAATGACATCCCGGCATTTTGTGCCATTCTGTTCCTGACAGGGCCGTCACATTGGCCATCCACCCTGGAGGGCAGGGGTTTCCACAGAGATGTGTGGCCAGGACTCAGGTGTGCCAGGAGCCACTGTGGGGACGGCCCAGCGCATGGGCACAGACGAGGCCCGTGGACCTGAGCCTAACAGTAAAGGGAGCCCCTGGAATTCTGTGTTGGGGGAGGTCAAGTTCAGAATCAGTTCATTACTACCTTCCCACAGGGGCTGGGACACAGGCAGGTGTGGGGTGGCTTTGCCTGGACCCCAGAGCAGATTCAAGCCCCTCTGAGCTGTGTTCCATGACAAGCGCAGCCCCTGGCTCATCCTTGCATTGTCAGCTTGGCACCAGCCTCCTGTGATAGCAGGCACGGAACATTTGGAGAGGTCCCTAACACTAACCTTAAACTGTACCCTAAACCTACCCCGTACCCTAACCCCAACACCTACCAGAACACTAACCCCTAACCCTACCCCTGAACCGAACCCAAACCCTAAAGCGTACCCTAACCCTAACCCGTACCCTAAATGGTAGCCTAACCCTAAACCCTACCCTGTACGGTAAACCGTGCCCTAACCCCTACCCTATCTCTAACCCGTACCCTAACCCGTACCCTAACCCATGCCCTAACCAGTACCCTAACTCTGACCCTAACCCTCGGTCAACGAGAGGAAAGAGGAAATCCCCGGAAGTGTGGGGTTCATGAGACATTTGACCGCCAGTCCTGACAGGAAGATGACACTGTGCCAAATGGACCTGCTGATTTCTCAGAACACTGACATCCTGTGAAATGCTACATCACTGACCCACAGGCTGATGTTCCAAACCTTGGGTCTCCTAGATCCAGAGCAGAGAAGTGCTGCCAGGTGGGGATAAGTAGGTCCTCCGACCTATGGCCTGCACACCTGCTTCCATTTCTGGGAGAAGGGGAAACACACACTTGTTTTTAAGTCGTCATTATCTTCATTCTAAAGTAGACCCATGACCTTGACCTTTTTGGAAAAGCGAAATGACTCTTCCAAATGAAGACCACAACTCATCTGTTCCTCATGCAACCTGAGTGCGACCAGGTTTACCCAGGCTCCAAGCCCCACCTGGAGGATCCTCCTGTACCATCTTGACAGCCCATGACCGGCACCAGCACCCCCGGGGGCACAATGCTGAATTTGGGGGAGGGCTCTGGGCCTTTTGGCCACCACACCTGTGCCCGGGGAAGCGGGAACCGGGAGGATCCTCCCAGATGATCCACATGGAACCTTAGCAACATCCCTGAGGACATGGGGCACAATGCTGAAGCTTGAGGACGGCTCTGGGGTTTCTTGCCACCCACACCTGTGCCTGGGGGGAGGGCAGCGGGAACCTGGAGGGCCCTCCCAGACAATCCCAACGGACGATTAGCACCATCCCTGGGGAACACGGGGCACAATGCTGAAATTGGGGGATGGCCCTGGGGCTTGTCGCTACCGCACCTGTGCCTAGGGGAGCAGGAACCTGAAGGAACCTCCCAGATCATCATAACAGACCATGACCACCATCGCCCTGAGGACATGGGGCACAATGCTCAGTTGGAGTCCCTTGGTCCTGAAACCAGCAGGAACGGAGCTCAAAGGACAGAGAGGCGCCTCCCGGAGAATTTCCATCCAGGGAAAAGCGGCCCACTGGAGGGCACAGTAGCAGCAACCCCACCGACCCGCAGGCCATTTGAACAGGATCACCTCCTGCACTTACTTAGCACGTTGTCCGTCTTCGTGTGTGGACCGTGACTGGCCCGCTCAGGGATGGTGCGCTTCCAGAGGAGGGCTAGAAACTTTTCAGTGCTTGCTCGTGGGTCAGAGGACCAAAGCCCAAGGAAGCAGAGGCTATCCTTCTTCCTCTGGGGCTGGGGAAGTCAGCCACCGACCTGGGGCGGGACCGGGCCCAGGAGTGTGTTCTTTCTGAAGCCACTGCCTTCGGTGGGTGTTGCTTTGCCTAAAAAAGGCCCACTCACCCCAGAGTCAGGAGCAGTGACAGGCTGTCTCCAACCCTAGCCCAGGACCACGACCCGAAACCATCCTGCCTTTGGGAGGACAGGTCTCCTGCAGGAGCCTGGGAGGGGACTGGCCCCTCTCCCACCCCGGGCTCCAGGATGCCCGGGACCTGCAAGAGCTCTTCATCTGAGGAGGAGTCTTGGAGAACAAGTGTATCTCGTCAGCCCAGCAAGTGAAATAACCAAAGCCCAAGGCTCAGGTTCTAACAGAAGCAGAATTTCAAAGTACTGTTTGGGGGAAGCCTCCTCCCCTCTTATGTGGCATTGGGGGTCCCCAAGGAAAGCCTTCTTTCGTCTCCTTCCCTCAGAGAGAGGAGCTGACCCCAAGTCCCGCGGTCCCCACCGTGTCCCAGTGCTGAGGAAGAGCCACACGCAGGGGCCTGGTGTCAGGAGTGTGGTCGGCCACTGCTCCGGGGCTCCCAGCCAGTGGTCTGGCGGCTACATGGAAGAGCTAAATTGATTTTGGGGGAAGGAGTGCTCACTGCCCACACCGCTCACCATCCCCCTCTGCACTCTGCAATCCAGGCTCGGTGCCCGGCTCACGTCCATCACCAGCACTCCACATGTTTCCGCCATGGGAGGGATCATTCAGCCTCACCCCATTGCACAGAAGAGGAAAGCGAGGCCCAGCGAGGAGAGGTTAAATGGCTCCAGTCCCAGAGCTGTTCAGCAGAGACCCTGGAAAGCCAGGCCTCCGGAGCCCCTGCTAGACCAGCCAGAGACTCCCTGAGGTGAAAGTGAGCCGTCCCCTGCCTGACCAGGCACGCAATGGCCCCTGACCTTCATGATGGCCTGTTCTTGACCGTGAAGGTGAGCTGGCCGACTAGGAGGTGGAGTTCAGCTGGTGGGACAGGCTGTAGCTACAGGACAGAGTGACACATCTGAGCTAGCAGGGGCCACACTCTGGTCTCCCTCCCGGAGCCAGACCAGGAGCTGGAATCTCGGTGCCCGAGGGGCCGGCACACAACAGGGTCTGCACTGACCAGGGATCCATGGCCCCCAGGGAGAGTCCACTCTGCCCTCTCCCCGCTCCTGCCTGGCCTCACCTCTCCTCACTGTGTCGCTGCAGGACCCGGAACCGGGCCCCATAGGGACGGGGGTCAGTCCGGGCTGATGGTCAGGGTTCCCCAAGGGACCCAGGGTGTTTCCAGGGCACTGGGAAAAGACAAGGTCTGGGTTCCGGTGTCCAACACCACCCTGCGAACTTGGGAGTAGTAAGAGATACCCTCCCCCAAGTCCGGAGGGCTATGGCACAAAAGGCCTCAGCTTACTCTGATGTCACTTGGGCTGCAGAGATGTAGTGTCCCAAGGGTGCCACAGTCTTATAGAAGTGCCTCTCGGCCTTGGATATCCATCCCCGACCCCCTGTGATCCCAGTCTTGGGAAAATGTTTTCTAACCCCTCGAGGTCCTTCTCAGCAGAGGACAGACTCGGGGCTTGGGGGCCTTAGGACCTGGCTACGCAGAAGGTGGAAGAGCACAGGGCCACCAGTCTGAAGACCAAGGTCAGGGCCCTACTTGTTTCAGCCTCAGGGTCCCCATGTGGAAGAGAATCCAGAATCACTGCTCCGGTCAGGTTGAGGAGGCCTTAGGAAGGAATGGGGCACCAGGACCGGAGAGGGAAACGGGGACAAGGGAGGCTTCTGCGGTTTCTCACATCGCCCATGGAACCCACGGGTCTGCTCCTGTGAGAGACACAGACACAGAGACAGAGAAGGGGACAGAGAATGAACCCAGGACAGAGGGAACCAGGAGAAGTCACAGACTCCATCAGCTTAGAAATGACATCCCGGCATTTTGTGCCATTCTGTTCCTGACAGGGCCATCACATTGGCCATCCACCCTGGAGGGCAGGGGTTTCCACAGAGATGTGTGGCCAGGACTCAGGTGTGCCAGGAGCCACTGTGGGGACGGCCCAGCGCATGGGCACAGACGAGGCCCGTGGACCTGAGCCTAACAGTAATGGGAGCCCCTGGAATTCTGTGTTGGGGGAGGTCAAGGTCAGAATCAGTTCATTACTACCTTCCCACAGGGGCTGGGACACAGGCAGGTGTGGGGTGGCTTTGCCTGGACCCCAGAGCAGATTCAAGCCCCTCTGAGCTGTGTTCCATGACAAGCGCAGCCCCTGGCTCATCCTTGCATTGTCAGCTTGGCACCAGCCTCCTGTGATAGCAGGCACGGAACATTTGGAGAGGTCCCTAACACTAACCTTAAACTGTACCCTAAACCTACCCCGTACCCTAACCCCAACACCTACCAGAACACTAACCCCTAACCCTACCCCTGAACCGAACCCAAACCCTAAAGCGTACCCTAACCCTAACCCGTACCCTAAATGGTAGCCTAACCCTAAACCCTACCCTGTACGGTAAACCGTGCCCTAACCCCTACCCTATCTCTAACCCGTACCCTAACCCGTACCCTAACCCATGCCCTAACCAGTACCCTAACTCTGACCCTAACCCTCGGTCAACGAGAGGAAAGAGGAAATCCCCGGAAGTGTGGGGTTCATGAGACATTTGACCGCCAGTCCTGACAGGAAGATGACACTGTGCCAAATGGACCTGCTGATTTCTCAGAACACTGACATCCTGTGAAATGCTACATCACTGACCCACAGGCTGATGTTCCAAACCTTGGGTCTCCTAGATCCAGAGCAGAGAAGTGCTGCCAGGTGGGGATAAGTAGGTCCTCCGACCTATGGCCTGCACACCTGCTTCCATTTCTGGGAGAAGGGGAAACACACACTTGTTTTTAAGTCGTCATTATCTTCATTCTAAAGTAGACCCATGACCTTGACCTTTTTGGAAAAGCGAAATGACTCTTCCAAATGAAGACCTCAACTCATCTGTTCCTCATGCAACCTGAGTGCGACCAGGTTTACCCAGGCTCCAAGCCCCACCTGGAGGATCCTCCTGTACCATCTTGACAGCCCATGACCGGCACCAGCACCCCCGGGGGCACAATGCTGAATTTGGGGGAGGGCTCTGGGCCTTTTGGCCACCACACCTGTGCCCGGGGAAGCGGGAACCGGGAGGATCCTCCCAGATGATCCACATGGAACCTTAGCAACATCCCTGAGGACATGGGGCACAATGCTGAAGCTTGAGGACGGCTCTGGGGTTTCTTGCCACCCACACCTGTGCCTGGGGGGAGGGCAGCGGGAACCTGGAGGGCCCTCCCAGACAATCCCAACGGACGATTAGCACCATCCCTGGGGAACACGGGGCACAATGCTGAAATTGGGGGATGGCCCTGGGGCTTGTCGCTACCGCACCTGTGCCTAGGGGAGCAGGAACCTGAAGGAACCTCCCAGATCATCATAACAGACCATGACCACCATCGCCCTGAGGACATGGGGCACAATGCTCAGTTGGAGTCCCTTGGTCCTGAAACCAGCAGGAACGGAGCTCAAAGGACAGAGAGGCGCCTCCCGGAGAATTTCCATCCAGGGAAAAGCGGCCCACTGGAGGGCACAGAAGCAGCAACCCCACCGACCCGCAGGCCATTTGAACAGGATCACCTCCTGCACTTACTTAGCACGTTGTCCGTCTTCGTGTGTGGACCGTGACTGGCCCGCTCAGGGATGGTGCGCTTCCAGAGGAGGGCTAGAAACTTTTCAGTGCTTGCTCGTGGGTCAGAGGACCAAAGCCCAAGGAAGCAGAGGCTATCCTTCTTCCTCTGGGGCTGGGGAAGTCAGCCACCGACCTGGGGCGGGACCGGGCCCAGGAGTGTGTTCTTTCTGAAGCCACTGCCTTCGGTGGGTGTTGCTTTGCCTAAAAAAGGCCCACTCACCCCAGAGTCAGGAGCAGTGACAGGCTGTCTCCAACCCTAGCCCAGGACCACGACCCGAAACCATCCTGCCTTTGGGAGGACAGGTCTCCTGCAGGAGCCTGGGAGGGGACTGGCCCCTCTCCCACCCCGGGCTCCAGGATGCCCGGGACCTGCAAGAGCTCTTCATCTGAGGAGGAGTCTTGGAGAACAAGTGTATCTCGTCAGCCCAGCAAGTGAAATAACCAAAGCCCAAGGCTCAGGTTCTAACAGAAGCAGAATTTCAAAGTACTGTTTGGGGGAAGCCTCCTCCCCTCTTATGTGGCATTGGGGGTCCCCAAGGAAAGCCTTCTTTCGTCTCCTTCCCTCAGAGAGAGGAGCTGACCCCAAGTCCCGCGGTCCCCACCGTGTCCCAGTGCTGAGGAAGAGCCACACGCAGGGGCCTGGTGTCAGGAGTGTGGTCGGCCACTGCTCCGGGGCTCCCAGCCAGTGGTCTGGCGGCTACATGGAAGAGCTAAATTGATTTTGGGGGAAGGAGTGCTCACTGCCCACACCGCTCACCATCCCCCTCTGCACTCTGCAATCCAGGCTCGGTGCCCGGCTCACGTCCATCACCAGCACTCCACATGTTTCCGCCATGGGAGGGATCATTCAGCCTCACCCCATTGCACAGAAGAGGAAAGCGAGGCCCAGCGAGGAGAGGTTAAATGGCTCCAGTCCCAGAGCTGTTCAGCAGAGACCCTGGAAAGCCAGGCCTCCGGAGCCCCTGCTCGACCAGCCAGAGACTCCCTGAGGTGAAAGTGAGCCGTCCCCTGCCTGACCAGGCACGCAATGGCCCCTGACCTTCATGATGGCCTGTTCTTGACCGTGAAGATGAGCTGGCCGACTAGGAGGTGGAGTTCAGCTGGTGGGACAGGCTGTAGCTACAGGACAGAGTGACACATCTGAGCTAGCAGGGGCCACACTCTGGTCTCCCTCCCGGAGCCAGACCAGGAGCTGGAATCTCGGTGCCCGAGGGGCCGGCACACAACAGGGTCTGCACTGACCAGGGATCCATGGCCCCCAGGGAGAGTCCACTCTGCCCTCTCCCCGCTCCTGCCTGGCCTCACCTCTCCTCACTGTGTCGCTGCAGGACCCGGAACCGGGCCCCATAGGGACGGGGGGACAGTCCGGGCTGATGGTCAGGGTTCCCCAAGGGACCCAGGGTGTTGCCAGGGCACTGGGAAAAGACAAGGTCTGGGTTCCGGTGTCCAAAACCACCCTGCGAACTTGGGAGTAGTAAGAGATACCCTCCCCCAAGTCCGGAGGGCTATGGCACAAAAGGCCTCAGCTTACTCTGATGTCACTTGGGCTGCAGAGATGTAGTGTCCCAAGGGTGCCACAGTCTTATAGAAGTGCCTCTCGGCCTTGGATATCCATCCCCGACCCCCTGTGATCCCAGTCTTGGGAAAATGTTTTCTAACCCCTCGAGGTCCTTCTCAGCAGAGGACAGACTCGGGGCTTGGGGGCCTTAGGACCTGGCTACGCAGAAGGTGGAAGAGCACAGGGCCACCAGTCTGAAGACCAAGGTCAGGGCCCTACTTGTTTCAGCCTCAGGGTCCCCATGTGGAAGAGAATCCAGAATCACTGCTCCGGTCAGGTTGAGGAGGCCTTAGGAAGGAATGGGGCACCAGGACCGGAGAGGGAAACGGGGACAAGGGAGGCTTCTGCGGTTTCTCACATCGCCCATGGAACCCACGGGTCTGCTCCTGTGAGAGACACAGACACAGAGACAGAGAAGGGGACAGAGAATGAACCCAGGACAGAGGGAACCAGGAGAAGTCACAGACTCCATCAGCTTAGAAATGACATCCCGGCATTTTGTGCCATTCTGTTCCTGACAGGGCCGTCACATTGGCCATCCACCCTGGAGGGCAGGGGTTTCCACAGAGATGTGTGGCCAGGACTCAGGTGTGCCAGGAGCCACTGTGGGGACGGCCCAGCGCATGGGCACAGACGAGGCCCGTGGACCTGAGCCTAACAGTAATGGGAGCCCCTGGAATTCTGTGTTGGGAGAGGTCAAGGTCAGAATCAGTTCATTACTACCTTCCCACAGGGGCTGGGACACAGGCAGGTGTGGGGTGGCTTTGCCTGGACCCCAGAGCAGATTCAAGCCCCTCTGAGCTATGTTCCATGACAAGCGCAGCCCCTGGCTCATCCTTGCATTGTCAGCTTGGCACCAGCCTCCTGTGATAGCAGGCACGGAACATTTGTAGAGGTCCCTAACACTAACCTTAAACTGTACCCTAAACCTACCCCGTACCCTAACCCCAACACCTACCAGAACACTAACCCCTAACCCTACCCCTGAACCGAACCCAAACCCTAAAGCGTACCCTAACCCTAACCCGTACCCTAAATGGTAGCCTAACCCTAAACCCTACCCTGTACGGTAAACCGTGCCCTAACCCCTACCCTATCTCTAACCCGTACCCTAACCCGTACCCTAACCCATGCCCTAACCAGTACCCTAACTCTGACCCTAACCCTCGGTCAACGAGAGGAAAGAGGAAATCCCCGGAAGTGTGGGGTTCATGAGACATTTGACCGCCAGTCCTGACAGGAAGATGACACTGTGCCAAATGGACCTGCTGATTTCTCAGAACACTGACATCCTGTGAAATGCTACATCACTGACCCACAGGCTGATGTTCCAAACCTTGGGTCTCCTAGATCCAGAGCAGAGAAGTGCTGCCAGGTGGGGATAAGTAGGTCCTCCGACCTATGGCCTGCACACCTGCTTCCATTTCTGGGAGAAGGGGAAACACACACTTGTTTTTAAGTAGTCATTATCTTCATTCTAAAGTAGACCCATGACCTTGACCTTTTTGGAAAAGCGAAATGACTCTTCCAAATGAAGACCTCAACTCATCTGTTCCTCATGCAACCTGAGTGCGACCAGGTTTACCCAGGCTCCAAGCCCCACCTGGAGGATCCTCCTGTACCATCTTGACAGCCCATGACCGGCACCAGCACCCCCGGGGGCACAATGCTGAATTTGGGGGAGGGCTCTGGGCCTTTTGGCCACCACACCTGTGCCCGGGGAAGCGGGAACCGGGAGGATCCTCCCAGATGATCCACATGGAACCTTAGCAACATCCCTGAGGACATGGGGCACAATGCTGAAGCATGAGGACGGCTCTGGGGTTTCTTGCCACCCACACCTGTGCCTGGGGGGGGGGCAGCGGGAACCTGGAGGGCCCTCCCAGACAATCCCAACGGACGATTAGCACCATCCCTGGGGAACACGGGGCACAATGCTGAAATTGGGGGATGGCCCTGGGGCTTGTCGCTACCGCACATGTGCCTAGGGGAGCAGGAACCTGAAGGAACCTCCCAGATCATCATAACAGACCATGACCACCATCGCCCTGAGGACATGGGGCACAATGCTCAGTTGGAGTCCCTTGGTCCTGAAACCAGCAGGAACGGAGCTCAAAGGACAGAGAGGCGCCTCCCGGAGAATTTCCATCCAGGGAAAAGCGGCCCACTGGAGGGCACAGAAGCAGCAACCCCACCGACCCGCAGGCCATTTGAACAGGATCACCTCCTGCACTTACTTAGCACGTTGTCCGTCTTCGTGTGTGGACCGTGACTGGCCCGCTCAGGGATGGTGCGCTTCCAGAGGAGGCCTAGAAACTTTTCAGTGCTTGCTCGTGGGTCAGAGGACCAAAGCCCAAGGAAGCAGAGGCTATCCTTCTTCCTCTGGGGCTGGGGAAGTCAGCCACCGACCTGGGGCGGGACCGGGCCCAGGAGTGTGTTCTTTCTGAAGCCACTGCCTTCGGTGGGTGTTGCTTTGCCCAAAAAAGGCCCACTCACCCCAGAGTCAGGAGCAGTGACAGGCTGTCTCCAACCCTAGCCCAGGACCACGACCCGAAACCATCCTGCCTTTGGGAGGACAGGTCTCCTGCAGGAGCCTGGGAGGGGACTGGCCCCTCTCCCACCCCGGGCTCCAGGATGCCCGGGACCTGCAAGAGCTCTTCATCTGAGGAGGAGTCTTGGAGAACAAGTGTATCTCGTCAGCCCAGCAAGTGAAATAACCAAAGCCCAAGGCTCAGGTTCTAACAGAAGCAGAATTTCAAAGTACTGTTTGGGGGAAGCCTCCTCCCCTCTTATGTGGCATTGGGGGTCCCCAAGGAAAGCCTTCTTTCGTCTCCTTCCATCAGAGAGAGGAGCTGACCCCAAGTCCCGCGGTCCCCACCGTGTCCCAGTGCTGAGGAAGAGCCACACGCAGGGGCCTGGTGTCAGGAGTGTGGTCGGCCACTGCTCCGGGGCTCCCAGCCAGTGGTCTGGCGGCTACATGGAAGAGCTAAATTGATTTTGGGGGAAGGAGTGCTCACTGCCCACACCGCTCACCATCCCCCTCTGCACTCTGCAATCCAGGCTCGGTGCCCGGCTCACGTCCATCACCAGCACTCCACATGTTTCCGCCATGGGAGGGATCATTCAGCCTCACCCCATTGCACAGAAGAGGAAAGCGAGGCCCAGCGAGGAGAGGTTAAATGGCTCCAGTCCCAGAGCTGTTCAGCAGAGACCCTGGAAAGCCAGGCCTCCGGAGCCCCTGCTCGACCAGCCAGAGACTCCCTGAGGTGAAAGTGAGCCGTCCCCTGCCTGACCAGGCACGCAATGGCCCCTGACCTTCATGATGGCCTGTTCTTGACCGTGAAGATGAGCTGGCCGACTAGGAGGTGGAGTTCAGCTGGTGGGACAGGCTGTAGCTACAGGACAGAGTGACACATCTGAGCTAGCAGGGGCCACACTCTGGTCTCCCTCCCGGAGCCAGACCAGGAGCTGGAATCTCGGTGCCCGAGGGGCCGGCACACAACAGGGTCTGCACTGACCAGGGATCCATGGCCCCCAGGGAGAGTCCACTCTGCCCTCTCCCCGCTCCTGCCTGGCCTCACCTCTCCTCACTGTGTCGCTGCAGGACCCGGAACCGGGCCCCATAGGGACGGGGGGACAGTCCGGGCTGATGGTCAGGGTTCCCCAAGGGACCCAGGGTGTTGCCAGGGCACTGGGAAAAGACAAGGTCTGGGTTCCGGTGTCCAACACCACCCTGCGAACTTGGGAGTAGTAAGAGATACCCTCCCCCAAGTCCGGAGGGCTATGGCACAAAAGGCCTCAGCTTACTCTGATGTCACTTGGGCTGCAGAGATGTAGTGTCCCAAGGGTGCCACAGTCTTATAGAAGTGCCTCTCGGCCTTGGATATCCATCCCCGACCCCCTGTGATCCCAGTCTTGGGAAAATGTTTTCTAACCCCTCGAGGTCCTTCTCAGCAGAGGACAGACTCGGGGCTTGGGGGCCTTAGGACCTGGCTACGCAGAAGGTGGAAGAGCACAGGGCCACCAGTCTGAAGACCAAGGTCAGGGCCCTACTTGTTTCAGCCTCAGGGTCCCCATGTGGAAGAGAATCCAGAATCACTGCTCCGGTCAGGTTGAGGAGGCCTTAGGAAGGAATGGGGCACCAGGACCGGAGAGGGAAACGGGGACAAGGGAGGCTTCTGCGGTTTCTCACATCGCCCATGGAACCCACGGGTCTGCTCCTGTGAGAGACACAGACACAGAGACAGAGAAGGGGACAGAGAATGAACCCAGGACAGAGGGAACCAGGAGAAGTCACAGACTCCATCAGCTTAGAAATGACATCCCGGCATTTTGTGCCATTCTGTTCCTGACAGGGCCGTCACATTGGCCATCCACCCTGGAGGGCAGGGGTTTCCACAGAGATGTGTGGCCAGGACTCAGGTGTGCCAGGAGCCACTGTGGGGACGGCCCAGCGCATGGGCACAGACGAGGCCCGTGGACCTGAGCCTAACAGTAATGGGAGCCCCTGGAATTCTGTGTTGGGAGAGGTCAAGGTCAGAATCAGTTCATTACTACCTTCCCACAGGGGCTGGGACACAGGCAGGTGTGGGGTGGCTTTGCCTGGACCCCAGAGCAGATTCAAGCCCCTCTGAGCTCTGTTCCATGACAAGCGTAGCCCCTGGCTCATCCTTGCATTGTCAGCTTGGCACCAGCCTCCTGTGATAGCAGGCACGGAACATTTGGAGAGGTCCCTAACACTAACCTTAAACTGTACCCTAAACCTACCCCGTACCCTAACCCCAACACCTACCAGAACACTAACCCCTAACCCTACCCCTGAACCGAACCCAAAACCTAAAGCGTACCCTAACCCTAACCCGTACCCTAAATGGTAGCCTAACCCTAAACCCTACCCTGTACGGTAAACCGTGCCCTAACCCCTACCCTATCTCTAACCCGTACCCTAACCCGTACCCTAACCCATGCCCTAACCAGTACCCTAACTCTGACCCTAACCCTCGGTCAACGAGAGGAAAGAGGAAATCCCCGGAAGTGTGGGGTTCATGAGACATTTGACCGCCAGTCCTGACAGGAAGATGACACTGTGCCAAATGGACCTGCTGATTTCTCAGAACACTGACATCCTGTGAAATGCTACATCACTGACCCACAGGCTGATGTTCCAAACCTTGGGTCTCCTAGATCCAGAGCAGAGAAGTGCTGTCAGGTGGGGATAAGTAGGTCTTCCGACCTATGGCCTGCACACCTGCTTCCATTTCTGGGAGAAGGGGAAACACACACTTGTTTTTAAGTAGTCATTATCTTCATTCTAAAGTAGACCCATGACCTTGACCTTTTTGGAAAAGCGAAATGACTCTTCCAAATGAAGACCTCAACTCATCTGTTCCTCATGCAACCTGAGTGCGACCAGGTTTAACCAGGCTCCAAGCCCCACCTGGAGGATCCTCCTGTACCATCTTGACAGCCCATGACCGGCACCAGCACCCCCGGGGGCACAATGCTGAATTTGGGGGAGGGCTCTGGGCCTTTTGGCCACCACACCTGTGCCCGGGGAAGCGGGAACCGGGAGGATCCTCCCAGATGATCCACATGGAACCTTAGCAACATCCCTGAGGACATGGGGCACAATGCTGAAGCTTGAGGACGGCTCTGGGGTTTCTTGCCACCCACACCTGTGCCTGGGGGGGGGGCAGCGGGAACCTGGAGGGCCCTCCCAGACAATCCCAACGGACGATTAGCACCATCCCTGGGGAACACGGGGCACAATGCTGAAATTGGGGGATGGCCCTGGGGCTTGTCGCTACCGCACCTGTGCCTAGGGGAGCAGGAACCTGAAGGAACCTCCCAGATCATCATAACAGACCATGACCACCATCGCCCTGAGGACATGGGGCACAATGCTCAGTTGGAGTCCCTTGGTCCTGAAACCAGCAGGAACGGAGCTCAAAGACAGAGAGGCGCCTCCCGGAGAATTTCCATCCAGGGAAAAGCGGCCCACTGGAGGGCACAGAAGCAGCAACCCCACCGACCCGCAGGCCATTTGAACAGGATCACCTCCTGCACTTACTTAGCACGTTGTCCGTCTTCGTGTGTGGACCGTGACTGGCCCGCTCAGGGATGGTGCGCTTCCAGAGGAGGCCTAGAAACTTTTCAGTGCTTGCTCGTGGGTCAGAGGACCAAAGCCCAAGGAAGCAGAGGCTATCCTTCTTCCTCTGGGGCTGGGGAAGTCAGCCACCGACCTGGGGCGGGACCGGGCCCAGGAGTGTGTTCTTTCTGAAGCCACTGCCTTCGGTGGGTGTTGCTTTGCCTAAAAAAGGCCCACTCACCCCAGAGTCAGGAGCAGTGACAGGCTGTCTCCAACCCTAGCCCAGGACCACGACCCGAAACCATCCTGCCTTTGGGAGGACAGGTCTCCTGCAGGAGCCTGGGAGGGGACTGGCCCCTCTCCCACCCCGGGCTCCAGGATGCCCGGGACCTGCAAGAGCTCTTCATCTGAGGAGGAGTCTTGGAGAACAAGTGTATCTCGTCAGCCCAGCAAGTGAAATAACCAAAGCCCAAGGCTCAGGTTCTAACAGAAGCAGAATTTCAAAGTACTGTTTGGGGGAAGCCTCCTCCCCTCTTATGTGGCATTGGGGGTCCCCAAGGAAAGCCTTCTTTCGTCTCCTTCCCTCAGAGAGAGGAGCTGACCCCAAGTCCCGCGGTCCCCACCGTGTCCCAGTGCTGAGGAAGAGCCACACGCAGGGGCCTGGTGTCAGGAGTGTGGTCGGCCACTGCTCCGGGGCTCCCAGCCAGTGGTCTGGCGGCTACATGGAAGAGCTAAATTGATTTTGGGGGAAGGAGTGCTCACTGCCCACACCGCTCACCATCCCCCTCTGCACTCTGCAATCCAGGCTCGGTGCCCGGCTCACGTCCATCACCAGCACTCCACATGTTTCCGCCATGGGAGGGATCATTCAGCCTCACCCCATTGCACAGAAGAGGAAAGCGAGGCCCAGCGAGGAGAGGTTAAATGGCTCCAGTCCCAGAGCTGTTCAGCAGAGACCCTGGAAAGCCAGGCCTCCGGAGCCCCTGCTAGACCAGCCAGAGACTCCCTGAGGTGAAAGTGAGCCGTCCCCTGCCTGACCAGGCACGCAATGGCCCCTGACCTTCATGATGGCCTGTTCTTGACCGTGAAGATGAGCTAGCCGACTAGGAGGTGGAGTTCAGCTGGTGGGACAGGCTGTAGCTACAGGACAGAGTGACACATCTGAGCTAGCAGGGGCCACACTCTGGTCTCCCTCCCGGAGCCAGACCAGGAGCTGGAATCTCGGTGCCCGAGGGGCCGGCACACAACAGGGTCTGCACTGACCAGGGATCCATGGCCCCCAGGGAGAGTCCACTCTGCCCTCTCCCCGCTCCTGCCTGGCCTCACCTCTCCTCACTGTGTCGCTGCAGGACCCGGAACCGGGCCCCATAGGGACGGGGGGACAGTCCGGGCTGATGGTCAGGGTTCCCCAAGGGACCCAGGGTGTTGCCAGGGCACTGGGAAAAGACAAGGTCTGGGTTCCGGTGTCCAACACCACCCTGCGAACTTGGGAGTAGTAAGAGATACCCTCCCCCAAGTCCGGAGGGCTATGGCACAAAAGGCCTCAGCTTACTCTGATGTCACTTGGGCTGCAGAGATGTAGTGTCCCAAGGGTGCCACAGTCTTATAGAAGTGCCTCTCGGCCTTGGATATCCATCCCCGACCCCCTGTGATCCCAGTCTTGGGAAAATGTTTTCTAACCCCTCGAGGTCCTTCTCAGCAGAGGACAGACTCGGGGCTTGGGGGCCTTAGGACCTGGCTACGCAGAAGGTGGAAGAGCACAGGGCCACCAGTCTGAAGACCAAGGTCAGGGCCCTACTTGTTTCAGCCTCAGGGTCCCCATGTGGAAGAGAATCCAGAATCACTGCTCCGGTCATGTTGAGGAGGCCTTAGGAAGGAATGGGGCACCAGGACCGGAGAGGGAAACGGGGACAAGGGAGGCTTCTGCGGTTTCTCACATCGCCCATGGAACCCACGGGTCTGCTCCTGTGAGAGACACAGACACAGAGACAGAGAAGGGGACAGAGAATGAACCCAGGACAGAGGGAACCAGGAGAAGTCACAGACTCCATCAGCTTAGAAATGACATCCCGGCATTTTGTGCCATTCTGTTCCTGACAGGGCCGTCACATTGGCCATCCGCCCTGGAGGGCAGGGGTTTCCACAGAGATGTGTGGCCAGGACTCAGGTGTGCCAGGAGCCACTGTGGGGACGGCCCAGCGCATGGGCACAGACGAGGCCCGTGGACCTGAGCCTAACAGTAATGGGAGCCCCTGGAATTCTGTGTTGGGAGAGGTCAAGGTCAGAATCAGTTCATTACTACCTTCCCACAGGGGCTGGGACACAGGCAGGTGTGGGGTGGCTTTGCCTGGACCCCAGAGCAGATTCAAGCCCCTCTGAGCTGTGTTCCATGACAAGCGCAGCCCCTGGCTCATCCTTGCATTGTCAGCTTGGCACCAGCCTCCTGTGATAGCAGGCACGGAACATTTGGAGAGGTCCCTAACACTAACCTTAAACTGTACCCTAAACCTACCCCGTACCCTAACCCCAACACCTACCAGAACACTAACCCCTAACCCTACCCCTGAACCGAACCCAAACCCTAAAGCGTACCCTAACCCTAACCCGTACCCTAAATGGTAGCCTAACCCTAAACCCTACCCTGTACGGTAAACCGTGCCCTAAACCCTACCCTATCTCTAACCCGTACCCTAACCCGTACCCTAACCCATGCCCTAACCAGTACCCTAACTCTGACCCTAACCCTCGGTCAACGAGAGGAAAGAGGAAATCCCCGGAAGTGTGGGGTTCATGAGACATTTGACCGCCAGTCCTGACAGGAAGATGACACTGTGCCAAATGGACCTGCTGATTTCTCAGAACACTGACATCCTGTGAAATGCTACATCACTGACCCACAGGCTGATGTTCCAAACCTTGGGTCTCCTAGATCCAGAGCAGAGAAGTGCTGCCAGGTGGGGATAAGTAGGTCCTCCGACCTATGGCCTGCACACCTGCTTCCATTTCTGGGAGAAGGGGAAACACACACTTGTTTTTAAGTAGTCATTATCTTCATTCTAAAGTAGACCCATGACCTTGACCTTTTTGGAAAAGCGAAATGACTCTTCCAAATGAAGACCTCAACTCATCTGTTCCTCATGCAACCTGAGTGCGACCAGGTTTACCCAGGCTCCAAGCCCCACCTGGAGGATCCTCCTGTACCATCTTGACAGCCCATGACCGGCACCAGCACCCCCGGGGGCACAATGCTGAATTTGGGGGAGGGCTCTGGGCCTTTTGGCCACCACACCTGTGCCCGGGGAAGCGGGAACCGGGAGGATCCTCCCAGATGATCCACATGGAACCTTAGCAACATCCCTGAGGACATGGGGCACAATGTTGAAGCTTGAGGACGGCTCTGGGGTTTCTTGCCACCCACACCTGTGCCTGGGGGAGGGGCAGCGGGAACCTGGAGGGCCCTCCCAGACAATCCCAACGGACGATTAGCACCATCCCTGGGGAACACGGGGCACAATGCTGAAATTGGGGGATGGCCCTGGGGCTTGTCGCTACCGCACCTGTGCCTAGGGGAGCAGGAACCTGAAGGAACCTCCCAGATCATCATAACAGACCATGACCACCATCGCCCTGAGGACATGGGGCACAATGCTCAGTTGGAGTCCCTTGGTCCTGAAACCAGCAGGAACGGAGCTCAAAGGACAGAGAGGCGCCTCCCGGAGAATTTCCATCCAGGGAAAAGCGGCCCACTGGAGGGCACAGAAGCAGCAACCCCACCGACCCGCAGGCCATTTGAACAGGATCACCTCCTGCACTTACTTAGCACGTTGTCCGTCTTCGTGTGTGGACCGTGACTGGCCCGCTCAGGGATGGTGCGCTTCCAGAGGAGGGCTAGAAACTTTTCAGTGCTTGCTCGTGGGTCAGAGGACCAAAGCCCAAGGAAGCAGAGGCTATCCTTCTTCCTCTGGGGCTGGGGAAGTCAGCCACCGACCTGGGGCGGGACCGGGCCCAGGAGTGTGTTCTTTCTGAAGCCACTGCCTTCGGTGGGTGTTGCTTTGCCTAAAAAAGGCCCACTCACCCCAGAGTCAGGAGCAGTGACAGGCTGTCTCGAACCCTAGCCCAGGACCACGACCCGAAACCATCCTGCCTTTGGGAGGACAGGTCTCCTGCAGGAGCCTGGGAGGGGACTGGCCCCTCTCCCACCCCGGGCTCCAGGATGCCCGGGACCTGCAAGAGCTCTTCATCTGAGGAGGAGTCTTGGAGAACAAGTGTATCTCGTCAGCCCAGCAAGTGAAATAACCAAAGCCCAAGGCTCAGGTTCTAACAGAAGCAGAATTTCAAAGTACTGTTTGGGGGAAGCCTCCTCCCCTCTTATGTGGCATTGGGGGTCCCCAAGGAAAGCCTTCTTTCGTCTCCTTCCCTCAGAGAGAGGAGCTGACCCCAAGTCCCGCGGTCCCCACCGTGTCCCAGTGCTGAGGAAGAGCCACACGCAGGGGCCTGGTGTCAGGAGTGTGGTCGGCCACTGCTCCGGGGCTCCCAGCCAGTGGTCTGGCGGCTACATGGAAGAGCTAAATTGATTTTGGGGGAAGGAGTGCTCACTGCCCACACCGCTCACCATCCCCCTCTGCACTCTGCAATCCAGGCTCGGTGCCCGGCTCACGTCCATCACCAGCACTCCACATGTTTCCGCCATGGGAGGGATCATTCAGCCTCACCCCATTGCACAGAAGAGGAAAGCGAGGCCCAGCGAGGAGAGGTTAAATGGCTCCAGTCCCAGAGCTGTTCAGCAGAGACCCTGGAAAGCCAGGCCTCCGGAGCCCCTGCTAGACCAGCCAGAGACTCCCTGAGGTGAAAGTGAGCCGTCCCCTGCCTGACCAGGCACGCAATGGCCCCTGACCTTCATGATGGCCTGTTCTTGACCGTGAAGATGAGCTAGCCGACTAGGAGGTGGAGTTCAGCTGGTGGGACAGGCTGTAGCTACAGGACAGAGTGACACATCTGAGCTAGCAGGGGCCACACTCTGGTCTCCCTCCCGGAGCCAGACCAGGAGCTGGAATCTCGGTGCCCGAGGGGCCGGCACACAACAGGGTCTGCACTGACCAGGGATCCATGGCCCCCAGGGAGAGTCCACTCTGCCCTCTCCCCGCTCCTGCCTGGCCTCACCTCTCCTCACTGTGTCGCTGCAGGACCCGGAACCGGGCCCCATAGGGACGGGGGGACAGTCCGGGCTGATGGTCAGGGTTCCCCAAGGGACCCAGGGTGTTGCCAGGGCACTGGGAAAAGACAAGGTCTGGGTTCCGGTGTCCAACACCACCCTGCGAACTTGGGAGTAGTAAGAGATACCCTCCCCCAAGTCCGGAGGGCTATGGCACAAAAGGCCTCAGCTTACTCTGATGTCACTTGGGCTGCAGAGATGTAGTGTCCCAAGGGTGCCACAGTCTTATAGAAGTGCCTCTCGGCCTTGGATATCCATCCCCGACCCCCTGTGATCCCAGTCTTGGGAAAATGTTTTCTAACCCCTCGAGGTCCTTCTCAGCAGAGGACAGACTCGGGGCTTGGGGGCCTTAGGACCTGGCTACGCAGAAGGTGGAAGAGCACAGGGCCACCAGTCTGAAGACCAAGGTCAGGGCCCTACTTGTTTCAGCCTCAGGGTCCCCATGTGGAAGAGAATCCAGAATCACTGCTCCGGTCATGTTGAGGAGGCCTTAGGAAGGAATGGGGCACCAGGACCGGAGAGGGAAACGGGGACAAGGGAGGCTTCTGCGGTTTCTCACATCGCCCATGGAACCCACGGGTCTGCTCCTGTGAGAGACACAGACACAGAGACAGAGAAGGGGACAGAGAATGAACCCAGGACAGAGGGAACCAGGAGAAGTCACAGACTCCATCAGCTTAGAAATGACATCCCGGCATTTTGTGCCATTCTGTTCCTGACAGGGCCGTCACATTGGCCATCCGCCCTGGAGGGCAGGGGTTTCCACAGAGATGTGTGGCCAGGACTCAGGTGTGCCAGGAGCCACTGTGGGGACGGCCCAGCGCATGGGCACAGACGAGGCCCGTGGACCTGAGCCTAACAGTAATGGGAGCCCCTGGAATTCTGTGTTGGGAGAGGTCAAGGTCAGAATCAGTTCATTACTACCTTCCCACAGGGGCTGGGACACAGGCAGGTGTGGGGTGGCTTTGCCTGGACCCCAGAGCAGATTCAAGCCCCTCTGAGCTGTGTTCCATGACAAGCGCAGCCCCTGGCTCATCCTTGCATTGTCAGCTTGGCACCAGCCTCCTGTGATAGCAGGCACGGAACATTTGGAGAGGTCCCTAACACTAACCTTAAACTGTACCCTAAACCTACCCCGTACCCTAACCCCAACACCTACCAGAACACTAACCCCTAACCCTACCCCTGAACCGAACCCAAACCCTAAAGCGTACCCTAACCCTAACCCGTACCCTAAATGGTAGCCTAACCCTAAACCCTACCCTGTACGGTAAACCGTGCCCTAAACCCTACCCTATCTCTAACCCGTACCCTAACCCGTACCCTAACCCATGCCCTAACCAGTACCCTAACTCTGACCCTAACCCTCGGTCAACGAGAGGAAAGAGGAAATCCCCGGAAGTGTGGGGTTCATGAGACATTTGACCGCCAGTCCTGACAGGAAGATGACACTGTGCCAAATGGACCTGCTGATTTCTCAGAACACTGACATCCTGTGAAATGCTACATCACTGACCCACAGGCTGATGTTCCAAACCTTGGGTCTCCTAGATCCAGAGCAGAGAAGTGCTGCCAGGTGGGGATAAGTAGGTCCTCCGACCTATGGCCTGCACACCTGCTTCCATTTCTGGGAGAAGGGGAAACACACACTTGTTTTTAAGTAGTCATTATCTTCATTCTAAAGTAGACCCATGACCTTGACCTTTTTGGAAAAGCGAAATGACTCTTCCAAATGAAGACCTCAACTCATCTGTTCCTCATGCAACCTGAGTGCGACCAGGTTTACCCAGGCTCCAAGCCCCACCTGGAGGATCCTCCTGTACCATCTTGACAGCCCATGACCGGCACCAGCACCCCCGGGGGCACAATGCTGAATTTGGGGGAGGGCTCTGGGCCTTTTGGCCACCACACCTGTGCCCGGGGAAGCGGGAACCGGGAGGATCCTCCCAGATGATCCACATGGAACCTTAGCAACATCCCTGAGGACATGGGGCACAATGTTGAAGCTTGAGGACGGCTCTGGGGTTTCTTGCCACCCACACCTGTGCCTGGGGGAGGGGCAGCGGGAACCTGGAGGGCCCTCCCAGACAATCCCAACGGACGATTAGCACCATCCCTGGGGAACACGGGGCACAATGCTGAAATTGGGGGATGGCCCTGGGGCTTGTCGCTACCGCACCTGTGCCTAGGGGAGCAGGAACCTGAAGGAACCTCCCAGATCATCATAACAGACCATGACCACCATCGCCCTGAGGACATGGGGCACAATGCTCAGTTGGAGTCCCTTGGTCCTGAAACCAGCAGGAACGGAGCTCAAAGGACAGAGAGGCGCCTCCCGGAGAATTTCCATCCAGGGAAAAGCGGCCCACTGGAGGGCACAGAAGCAGCAACCCCACCGACCCGCAGGCCATTTGAACAGGATCACCTCCTGCACTTACTTAGCACGTTGTCCGTCTTCGTGTGTGGACCGTGACTGGCCCGCTCAGGGATGGTGCGCTTCCAGAGGAGGGCTAGAAACTTTTCAGTGCTTGCTCGTGGGTCAGAGGACCAAAGCCCAAGGAAGCAGAGGCTATCCTTCTTCCTCTGGGGCTGGGGAAGTCAGCCACCGACCTGGGGCGGGACCGGGCCCAGGAGTGTGTTCTTTCTGAAGCCACTGCCTTCGGTGGGTGTTGCTTTGCCTAAAAAAGGCCCACTCACCCCAGAGTCAGGAGCAGTGACAGGCTGTCTCGAACCCTAGCCCAGGACCACGACCCGAAACCATCCTGCCTTTGGGAGGACAGGTCTCCTGCAGGAGCCTGGGAGGGGACTGGCCCCTCTCCCACCCCGGGCTCCAGGATGCCCGGGACCTGCAAGAGCTCTTCATCTGAGGAGGAGTCTTGGAGAACAAGTGTATCTCGTCAGCCCAGCAAGTGAAATAACCAAAGCCCAAGGCTCAGGTTCTAACAGAAGCAGAATTTCAAAGTACTGTTTGGGGGAAGCCTCCTCCCCTCTTATGTGGCATTGGGGGTCCCCAAGGAAAGCCTTCTTTCGTCTCCTTCCCTCAGAGAGAGGAGCTGACCCCAAGTCCCGCGGTCCCCACCGTGTCCCAGTGCTGAGGAAGAGCCACACGCAGGGGCCTGTTGTCAGGAGTGTGGTCGGCCACTGCTCCGGGGCTCCCAGCCAGTGGTCTGGCGGCTACATGGAAGAGCTAAATTGATTTTGGGGGAAGGAGTGCTCACTGCCCACACCGCTCACCATCCCCCTCTGCACTCTGCAATCCAGGCTCGGTGCCCGGCTCACGTCCATCACCAGCACGCCACATGTTTCCGCCATGGGAGGGATCATTCAGCCTCACCCCATTGCACAGAAGAGGAAAGCGAGGCCCAGCGAGGAGAGGTTAAATGGCTCCAGTCCCAGAGCTGTTCAGCAGAGACCCTGGAAAGCCAGGCCTCCGGAGCCCCTGCTAGACCAGCCAGAGACTCCCTGAGGTGAAAGTGAGCCGTCCCCTGCCTGACCAGGCACGCAATGGCCCCTGACCTTCATGATGGCCTGTTCTTGACCGTGAAGATGAGCTGGCCGACTAGGAGGTGGAGTTCAGCTGGTGGGACAGGCTGTAGCTACAGGACAGAGTGACACATCTGAGCTAGCAGGGGCCACACTCTGGTCTCCCTCCCGGAGCCAGACCAGGAGCTGGAATCTCGGTGCCTGAGGGGCCGGCACACAACAGGGTCTGCACTGACCAGGGATCCATGGCCCCCAGGGAGAGTCCACTCTGCCCTCTCCCCGCTCCTGCCTGGCCTCACCTCTCCTCACTGTGTCGCTGCAGGACCCGGAACCGGGCCCCATAGGGACGGGGGGACAGTCCGGGCTGATGGTCAGGGTTCCCCAAGGGACCCAGGGTGTTGCCAGGGCACTGGGAAAAGACAAGGTCTGGGTTCCGGTGTCCAACACCACCCTGCGAACTTGGGAGTAGTAAGAGATACCCTCCCCCAAGTCCGGAGGGCTATGGCACAAAAGGCCTCAGCTTACTCTGATGTCACTTGGGCTGCAGAGATGTAGTGTCCCAAGGGTGCCACAGTCTTATAGAAGTGCCTCTCGGCCTTGGATATCCATCCCCGACCCCCTGTGATCCCAGTCTTGGGAAAATGTTTTCTAACCCCTCGAGGTCCTTCTCAGCAGAGGACAGACTCGGGGCTTGGGGGCCTTAGGACCTGGCTACGCAGAAGGTGGAAGAGCACAGGGCCACCAGTCTGAAGACCAAGGTCAGGGCCCTACTTGTTTCAGCCTCAGGGTCCCCATGTGGAAGAGAATCCAGAATCACTGCTCCGGTCAGGTTGAGGAGGCCTTAGGAAGGAATGGGGCACCAGGACCGGAGAGGGAAACGGGGACAAGGGAGGCTTCTGCGGTTTCTCACATCGCCCATGGAACCCACGGGTCTGCTCCTGTGAGAGACACAGACACAGAGACAGAGAAGGGGACAGAGAATGAACCCAGGACAGAGGGAACCAGGAGAAGTCACAGACTCCATCAGCTTAGAAATGACATCCCGGCATTTTGTGCCATTCTGTTCCTGACAGGGCCGTCACATTGGCCATCCACCCTGGAGGGCAGGGGTTTCCACAGAGATGTGTGGCCAGGACTCAGGTGTGCCAGGATCCACTGTGGGGACGGCCCAGCGCATGGGCACAGACGAGGCCCGTGGACCTGAGCCTAACAGTAATGGGAGCCCCTGGAATTCTGTGTTGGGAGAGGTCAAGGTCAGAATCAGTTCATTACTACCTTCCCACAGGGGCTGGGACACAGGCAGGTGTGGGGTGGCTTTGCCTGGACCCCAGAGCAGATTCAAGCCCCTCTGAGCTGTGTTCCATGACAAGCGCAGCCCCTGGCTCATCCTTGCATTGTCAGCTTGGCACCAGCCTCCTGTGATAGCAGGCACGGAACATTTGGAGAGGTCCCTAACACTAACCTTAAACTGTACCCTAAACCTACCCCGTACCCTAACCCCAACACCTACCAGAACACTAACCCCTAACCCTACCCCTGAACCGAACCCAAACCCTAAAGCGTACCCTAACCCTAACCCGTACCCTAAATGGTAGCCTAACCCTAAACCCTACCCTGTACGGTAAACCGTGCCCTAACCCCTACCCTATCTCTAACCCGTACCCTAACCCGTACCCTAACCCATGCCCTAACCAGTACCCTAACTCTGACCCTAACCCTCGGTCAACGAGAGGAAAGAGGAAATCCCCGGAAGTGTGGGGTTCATGAGACATTTGACCGCCAGTCCTGACAGGAAGATGACACTGTGCCAAATGGACCTGCTGATTTCTCAGAACACTGACATCCTGTGAAATGCTACATCACTGACCCACAGGCTGATGTTCCAAACCTTGGGTCTCCTAGATCCAGAGCAGAGAAGTGCTGTCAGGTGGGGATAAGTAGGTCCTCCGACCTATGGCCTGCACACCTGCTTCCATTTCTGGGAGAAGGGGAAACACACACTTGTTTTTAAGTAGTCATTATCTTCATTCTAAAGTAGACCCATGACCTTGACCTTTTTGGAAAAGCGAAATGACTCTTCCAAATGAAGACATCAACTCATCTGTTCCTCATGCAACCTGAGTGCGACCAGGTTTACCCAGGCTCCAAGCCCCACCTGGAGGATCCTCCTGTACCATCTTGACAGCCCATGACCGGCACCAGCACCCCCGGGGGCACAATGCTGAATTTGGGGGAGGGCTCTGGGCCTTTTGGCCACCACACCTGTGCCCGGGGAAGCGGGAACCGGGAGGATCCTCCCAGATGATCCTCATGGAACCTTAGCAACATCCCTGAGGACATGGGGCACAATGCTGAAGCTTGAGGACGGCTCTGGGGTTTCTTGCCACCCACACCTGTGCCTGGGGGGGGGGCAGCGGGAACCTGGAGGGCCCTCCCAGACAATCCCAACGGACGATTAGCACCATCCCTGGGGAACACGGGGCACAATGCTGAAATTGGGGGATGGCCCTGGGGCTTGTCGCTACCGCACCTGTGCCTAGGGGAGCAGGAACCTGAAGGAACCTCCCAGATCATCATAACAGACCATGACCACCATCGCCCTGAGGACATGGGGCACAATGCTCAGTTGGAGTCCCTTGGTCCTGAAACCAGCAGGAACGGAGCTCAAAGGACAGAGAGGCGCCTCCCGGAGAATTTCCATCCAGGGAAAAGTGGCCCACTGGAGGGCACAGAAGCAGCAACCCCACCGACCCGCAGGCCATTTGAACAGGATCACCTCCTGCACTTACTTAGCACGTTGTCCGTCTTCGTGTGTGGACCGTGACTGGCCCGCTCAGGGATGGTGCGCTTCCAGAGGAGGGCTAGAAACTTTTCAGTGCTTGCTCGTGGGTCAGAGGACCAAAGCCCAAGGAAGCAGAGGCTATCCTTCTTCCTCTGGGGCTGGGGAAGTCAGCCACTTACCTGGGGCGGGACCGGGCCCAGGAGTGTGTTCTTTCTGAAGCCACTGCCTTCGGTGGGTGTTGCTTTGCCTAAAAAAGGCCCACTCACCCCAGAGTCAGGAGCAGTGACAGGCTGTCTCCAACCCTAGCCCAGGACCACGACCCGAAACCATCCTGCCTTTGGGAGGACAGGTCTCCTGCAGGAGCCTGGGAGGGGACTGGCCCCTCTCCCACCCCGGGCTCCAGGATGCCCGGGACCTGCAAGAGCTCTTCATCTGAGGAGGAGTCTTGGAGAACAAGTGTATCTCGTCAGCCCAGCAAGTGAAATAACCAAAGCCCAAGGCTCAGGTTCTAACAGAAGCAGAATTTCAAAGTACTGTTTGGGGGAAGCCTCCTCCCCTCTTATGTGGCATTGGGGGTCCCCAAGGAAAGCCTTCTTTCGTCTCCTTCCCTCAGAGAGAGGAGCTGACCCCAAGTC
The DNA here is from genome assembly GCF_037043125.1 of Eumetopias jubatus. Classification (NCBI taxonomy): domain Eukaryota; kingdom Metazoa; phylum Chordata; class Mammalia; order Carnivora; family Otariidae; genus Eumetopias; species Eumetopias jubatus. Next base: position 35,417 of record NW_028274899.1, on the reverse strand, counting down.
CCGCGGTCCCCACCGTGTCCCAGTGCTGAGGAAGAGCCACACGCAGGGGCCTGGTGTCAGGAGTGTGGTCGGCCACTGCTCGGGGGCTCCCAGCCAGTGGTCTGGCGGCTACATGGAAGAGCTAAATTGATTTTGGGGGAAGGAGTGCTCACTGCCCACACCGCTCACCATCCCCCTCTGCACTCTGCAATCCAGGCTCGGTGCCCGGCTCACGTCCATCACCAGCACTGCACATGTTTCCGCCATGGGAGGGATCATTCAGCCTCACCCCATTGCACAGAAGAGGAAAGCGAGGCCCAGCGAGGAGAGGTTAAATGGCTCCAGTCCCAGAGCTGTTCAGCAGAGAACCTGGAAAGCCAGGCCTCCAGAGCCCCTGCTAGACCAGCCAGAGACTCCCTGAGGTGAAAGTGAGCCGTCCCCTGCCTGACCAGGCACGCAATGGCCCCTGACCTTCCTGATGGCCTGTTCTTGACCGTGAAGTTGAGCTGGCCGACTAGGAGGTGGAGTTCAGCTGGTGGGACAGGCTGTAGCTACAGGACAGAGTGACACATCTGAGCTAGCAGGGGCCACACTCTGGTCTCCCTCCCGGAGCCAGACCAGGAGCTGGAATCTCGGTGCCCGAGGGGCCGGCACACAACAGGGTCTGCACTGACCAGGGATCCATGGCCCCCAGGGAGAGTCCACTCTGCCCTCTCCCCGCTCCTGCCTGGCCTCACCTCTCCTCACTGTGTCGCTGCAGGACCCGGAACCGGGCCCCATAGGGACGGGGGGACAGTCCGGGCTGATGGTCAGGGTTCCCCAAGGGACCCAGTGTGTTGCCAGGGCACTGGGAAAAGACAAGGTCTGGGTTCCGGTGTCCAACACCACCCTGCGAACTTGGGAGTAGTAAGAGATACCCTCCCCCAAGTCCGGAGGGCTATGGCACAAAAGGCCTCAGCTTACTCTGATGTCACTTGGGCTGCAGAGATGTAGTGTCCCAAGGGTGCCACAGTCTTATAGAAGTGCCTCTCGGCCTTGGATATCCATCCCCGACCCCCTGTGATCCCAGTCTTGGGAAAATGTTTTCTAACCCCTCGAGGTCCTTCTCAGCAGAGGACAGACTCGGGGCTTGGGGGCCTTAGGACCTGGCTACGCAGAAGGTGGAAGAGCACAGGGCCACCAGTCTGAAGACCAAGGTCAGGGCCCTACTTGTTTCAGCCTCAGGGTCCCCATGTGGAAGAGAATCCAGAATCACTGCTCCGGTCAGGTTGAGGAGGCCTTAGGAAGGAATGGGGCACCAGGACCGGAGAGGGAAACGGGGACAAGGGAGGCTTCTGCGGTTTCTCACATCGCCCATGGAACCCACGGGTCTGCTCCTGTGAGAGACACAGACACAGAGACAGAGAAGGGGACAGAGAATGAACCCAGGACAGAGGGAACCAGGAGAAGTCACAGACTCCATCAGCTTAGAAATGACATCCCGGCATTTTGTGCCATTCTGTTCCTGACAGGGCCGTCACATTGGCCATCCACCCTGGAGGGCAGGGGTTTCCACAGAGATGTGTGGCCAGGACTCAGGTGTGCCAGGATCCACTGTGGGGACGGCCCAGCGCATGGGCACAGACGAGGCCCGTGGACCTGAGCCTAACAGTAATGGGAGCCCCTGGAATTCTGTGTTGGGAGAGGTCAAGGTCAGAATCAGTTCATTACTACCTTCCCACAGGGGCTGGGACACAGGCAGGTGTGGGGTGGCTTTGCCTGGACCCCAGAGCAGATTCAAGCCCCTCTGAGCTGTGTTCCATGACAAGCGCAGCCCCTGGCTCATCCTTGCATTGTCAGCTTGGCACCAGCCTCCTGTGATAGCAGGCACGGAACATTTGGAGAGGTCCCTAACACTAACCTTAAACTGTACCCTAAACCTACCCCGTACCCTAACCCCAACACCTACCAGAACACTAACCCCTAACCCTACCCCTGAACCGAACCCAAACCCTAAAGCGTACCCTAACCCTAACCCGTACCCTAAATGGTAGCCTAACCCTAAACCCTACCCTGTACGGTAAACCGTGCCCTAACCCCTACCCTATCTCTAACCCGTACCCTAACCCGTACCCTAACCCATGCCCTAACCAGTACCCTAACTCTGACCCTAACCCTCGGTCAACGAGAGGAAAGAGGAAATCCCCGGAAGTGTGGGGTTCATGAGACATTTGACCGCCAGTCCTGACAGGAAGATGACACTGTGCCAAATGGACCTGCTGATTTCTCAGAACACTGACATCCTGTGAAATGCTACATCACTGACCCACAGGCTGATGTTCCAAACCTTGGGTCTCCTAGATCCAGAGCAGAGAAGTGCTGTCAGGTGGGGATAAGTAGGTCCTCCGACCTATGGCCTGCACACCTGCTTCCATTTCTGGGAGAAGGGGAAACACACACTTGTTTTTAAGTAGTCATTATCTTCATTCTAAAGTAGACCCATGACCTTGACCTTTTTGGAAAAGCGAAATGACTCTTCCAAATGAAGACATCAACTCATCTGTTCCTCATGCAACCTGAGTGCGACCAGGTTTACCCAGGCTCCAAGCCCCACCTGGAGGATCCTCCTGTACCATCTTGACAGCCCATGACCGGCACCAGCACCCCCGGGGGCACAATGCTGAATTTGGGGGAGGGCTCTGGGCCTTTTGGCCACCACACCTGTGCCCGGGGAAGCGGGAACCGGGAGGATCCTCCCAGATGATCCTCATGGAACCTTAGCAACATCCCTGAGGACATGGGGCACAATGCTGAAGCTTGAGGACGGCTCTGGGGTTTCTTGCCACCCACACCTGTGCCTGGGGGGGGGGCAGCGGGAACCTGGAGGGCCCTCCCAGACAATCCCAACGGACGATTAGCACCATCCCTGGGGAACACGGGGCACAATGCTGAAATTGGGGGATGGCCCTGGGGCTTGTCGCTACCGCACCTGTGCCTAGGGGAGCAGGAACCTGAAGGAACCTCCCAGATCATCATAACAGACCATGACCACCATCGCCCTGAGGACATGGGGCACAATGCTCAGTTGGAGTCCCTTGGTCCTGAAACCAGCAGGAACGGAGCTCAAAGGACAGAGAGGCGCCTCCCGGAGAATTTCCATCCAGGGAAAAGTGGCCCACTGGAGGGCACAGAAGCAGCAACCCCACCGACCCGCAGGCCATTTGAACAGGATCACCTCCTGCACTTACTTAGCACGTTGTCCGTCTTCGTGTGTGGACCGTGACTGGCCCGCTCAGGGATGGTGCGCTTCCAGAGGAGGGCTAGAAACTTTTCAGTGCTTGCTCGTGGGTCAGAGGACCAAAGCCCAAGGAAGCAGAGGCTATCCTTCTTCCTCTGGGGCTGGGGAAGTCAGCCACTTACCTGGGGCGGGACCGGGCCCAGGAGTGTGTTCTTTCTGAAGCCACTGCCTTCGGTGGGTGTTGCTTTGCCTAAAAAAGGCCCACTCACCCCAGAGTCAGGAGCAGTGACAGGCTGTCTCCAACCCTAGCCCAGGACCACGACCCGAAACCATCCTGCCTTTGGGAGGACAGGTCTCCTGCAGGAGCCTGGGAGGGGACTGGCCCCTCTCCCACCCCGGGCTCCAGGATGCCCGGGACCTGCAAGAGCTCTTCATCTGAGGAGGAGTCTTGGAGAACAAGTGTATCTCGTCAGCCCAGCAAGTGAAATAACCAAAGCCCAAGGCTCAGGTTCTAACAGAAGCAGAATTTCAAAGTACTGTTTGGGGGAAGCCTCCTCCCCTCTTATGTGGCATTGGGGGTCCCCAAGGAAAGCCTTCTTTCGTCTCCTTCCCTCAGAGAGAGGAGCTGACCCCAAGTCCCGCGGTCCCCACCGTGTCCCAGTGCTGAGGAAGAGCCACACGCAGGGGCCTGGTGTCAGGAGTGTGGTCGGCCACTGCTCGGGGGCTCCCAGCCAGTGGTCTGGCGGCTACATGGAAGAGCTAAATTGATTTTGGGGGAAGGAGTGCTCACTGCCCACACCGCTCACCATCCCCCTCTGCACTCTGCAATCCAGGCTCGGTGCCCGGCTCACGTCCATCACCAGCACTGCACATGTTTCCGCCATGGGAGGGATCATTCAGCCTCACCCCATTGCACAGAAGAGGAAAGCGAGGCCCAGCGAGGAGAGGTTAAATGGCTCCAGTCCCAGAGCTGTTCAGCAGAGAACCTGGAAAGCCAGGCCTCCAGAGCCCCTGCTAGACCAGCCAGAGACTCCCTGAGGTGAAAGTGAGCCGTCCCCTGCCTGACCAGGCACGCAATGGCCCCTGACCTTCCTGATGGCCTGTTCTTGACCGTGAAGTTGAGCTGGCCGACTAGGAGGTGGAGTTCAGCTGGTGGGACAGGCTGTAGCTACAGGACAGAGTGACACATCTGAGCTAGCAGGGGCCACACTCTGGTCTCCCTCCCGGAGCCAGACCAGGAGCTGGAATCTCGGTGCCCGAGGGGCCGGCACACAACAGGGTCTGCACTGACCAGGGATCCATGGCCCCCAGGGAGAGTCCACTCTGCCCTCTCCCCGCTCCTGCCTGGCCTCACCTCTCCTCACTGTGTCGCTGCAGGACCCGGAACCAGGCCCCATAGGGACGGGGGGACAGTCCGGGCTGATGGTCAGGGTTCCCCAAGGGACCCAGTGTGTTGCCAGGGCACTGGGAAAAGACAAGGTCTGGGTTCCGGTGTCCAACACCACCCTGCGAACTTGGGAGTAGTAAGAGATACCCTCCCCCAAGTCCGGAGGGCTATGGCACAAAAGGCCTCAGCTTACTCTGATGTCACTTGGGCTGCAGAGATGTAGTGTCCCAAGGGTGCCACAGTCTTATAGAAGTGCCTCTCGGCCTTGGATATCCATCCCCGACCCCCTGTGATCCCAGTCTTGGGAAAATGTTTTCTAACCCCTCGAGGTCCTTCTCAGCAGAGGACAGACTCGGGGCTTGGGGGCCTTAGGACCTGGCTACGCAGAAGGTGGAAGAGCACAGGGCCACCAGTCTGAAGACCAAGGTCAGGGCCCTACTTGTTTCAGCCTCAGGGTCCCCATGTGGAAGAGAATCCAGAATCACTGCTCCGGTCAGGTTGAGGAGGCCTTAGGAAGGAATGGGGCACCAGGACCGGAGAGGGAAACGGGGACAAGGGAGGCTTCTGCGGTTTCTCACATCGCCCATGGAACCCACGGGTCTGCTCCTGTGAGAGACACAGACACAGAGACAGAGAAGGGGACAGAGAATGAACCCAGGACAGAGGGAACCAGGAGAAGTCACAGACTCCATCAGCTTAGAAATGACATCCCGGCATTTTGTGCCATTCTGTTCCTGACAGGGCCGTCACATTGGCCATCCACCCTGGAGGGCAGGGGTTTCCACAGAGATGTGTGGCCAGGACTCAGGTGTGCCAGGATCCACTGTGGGGACGGCCCAGCGCATGGGCACAGACGAGGCCCGTGGACCTGAGCCTAACAGTAATGGGAGCCCCTGGAATTCTGTGTTGGGAGAGGTCAAGGTCAGAATCAGTTCATTACTACCTTCCCACAGGGGCTGGGACACAGGCAGGTGTGGGGTGGCTTTGCCTGGACCCCAGAGCAGATTCAAGCCCCTCTGAGCTGTGTTCCATGACAAGCGCAGCCCCTGGCTCATCCTTGCATTGTCAGCTTGGCACCAGCCTCCTGTGATAGCAGGCACGGAACATTTGTAGAGGTCCCTAACACTAACCTTAAACTGTACCCTAAACCTACCCCGTACCCTAACCCCAACACCTACCAGAACACTAACCCCGAACCCTACCCCTGAACCGAAACCAAACCGTAAAGCGTACCCTAACCCTAACCCGTACCCTAAATGGTAGCCTAACCCTAAACCCTACCCTGTACGGTAAACCGTGCCCTAACCCCTACCCTATCTCTAACCCGTACCCTAACCCGTACCCTAACCCATGCCCTAACCAGTACCCTAACTCTGACCCTAACCCTCGGTCAACGAGAGGAAAGAGGAAATTCCCGGAAGTGTGGGGTTCATGAGACATTTGACCGCCAGTGCTGACAGGAAGATGACACTGTGCCAAATGGACCTGCTGATTTCTCAGAACACTGACATCCTGTGAAATGCTACATCACTGACCCACAGGCTGATGTTCCAAACCTTGGGTCTCCTAGATCCAGAGCAGAGAAGTGCTGTCAGGTGGGGATAAGTAGGTCCTCCGACCTATGGCCTGCACACCTGCTTCCATTTCTGGGAGAAGGGGAAACACACACTTGTTTTTAAGTAGTCATTATCTTCATTCTAAAGTAGACCCATGACCTTGACCTTTTTGGAAAAGCGAAATGACTCTTCCAAAGGAAGACCTCAACTCATCTGTTCCTCATGCAACCTGAGTGCGACCAGGTTTACCCAGGCTCCAAGCCCCACCTGGAGGATCCTCCTGTACCATCTTGACAGCCCATGACCGGCACCAGCACCCCCGGGGGCACAATGCTGAATTTGGGGGAGGTCTCTGGGCCTTTTGGCCACCACACCTGTGCCCGGGGAAGCGGGAACCGGGAGGATCCTCCCAGATGATCCTCATGGAACCTTAGCAACATCCCTGAGGACATGGGGCACAATGCTGAAGCTTGAGGACGGCTCTGGGGTTTCTTGCCACCACACCTGTGCCTGGGGGGGGGGCAGCGGGAACCTGGAGGGCCCTCCCAGACAATCCCAACGGACGATTAGCACCATCCCTGGGGAACACGGGGCAGAATGCTGAAATTGGGGGATGGCCCTGGGGCTTGTCGCTACCGCACCTGTGCCTAGGGGAGCAGGAACCTGAAGGAACCTCCCAGATCATCATAACAGACCATGACCATCATCGCCCTGAGGACATGGGGCACAATGCTCAGTTGGAGTCCCTTGGTCCTGAAACCAGCAGGAACGGAGCTCAAAGGACATAGAGGCGCCTCCCGGAGAATTTCCATCCAGGGAAAAGCGGCCCACTGGAGGGCACAGAAGCAGCAACCCCACCGACCCGCAGGCCATTTGAACAGGATCACCTCCTGCACTTACTTAGCACGTTGTCCGTCTTCGTGTGTGGACCGTGACTGGCCCGCTCAGGGATGGTGCGCTTCCAGAGGAGGGCTAGAAACTTTTCAGTGCTTGCTCGTGGGTCAGAGGACCAAAGCCCAAGGAAGCAGAGGCTATCCGTCTTCCTCTGGGGCTGGGGAAGTCAGCCACCGACCTGGGGCGGGACCGGGCCCAGGAGTGTGTTCTTTCTGAAGCCACTGCCTTCGGTGGGTGTTGCTTTGCCTAAAAAAGGCCCACTCACCCCAGAGTCAGGAGCAGTGACAGGCTGTCTCCAACCCTAGCCCAGGACCACGACCCGAAACCATCCTGCCTTTGGGAGGACAGGTCTCCTGCAGGAGCCTGGGAGGGGACTGGCCCCTCTCCCACCCCGGGCTCCAGGATGCCCGGGACCTGCAAGAGCTCTTCATCTGAGGAGGAGTCTTGGAGAACAAGTGTATCTCGTCAGCCCAGCAAGGGAAATAACCAAAGCCCAAGGCTCAGGTTCTAACAGAAGCAGAATTTCAAAGTACTGTTTGGGGGAAGCCTCCTCCCCTCTTATGTGGCATTGGGGGTCCCCAAGGAAAGCCTTCTTTCGTCTCCTTCCCTCAGAGAGAGGAGCTGACCCCAAGTCCCGCGGTCCCCACCGTGTCCCAGTGCTGAGGAAGAGCCACACGCAGGGGCCTGGTGTCAGGAGTGTGGTCGGCCACTGCTCGGGGGCTCCCAGCCAGTGGTCTGGCGGCTACATGGAAGAGCTAAATTGATTTTGGGGGAAGGAGTGCTCACTGCCCACACCGCTCACCATCCCCCTCTGCACTCTGCAATCCAGGCTCGGTGCCCGGCTCACGTCCATCACCAGCACTCCACATGTTTCCGCCATGGGAGGGATCATTCAGCCTCACCCCATTGCACAGAAGAGGAAAGCGAGGCCCAGCGAGGAGAGGTTAAATGGCTCCAGTCCCAGAGCTGTTCAGCAGAGAACCTGGAAAGCCAGGCCTCCAGAGCCCCTGCTAGACCAGCCAGAGACTCCCTGAGGTGAAAGTGAGCCGTCCCCTGCCTGACCAGGCACGCAATGGCCCCTGACCTTCCTGATGGCCTGTTCTTGACCGTGAAGTTGAGCTGGCCGACTAGGAGGTGGAGTTCAGCTGGTGGGACAGGCTGTAGCTACAGGACAGAGTGACACATCTGAGCTAGCAGGGGCCACACTCTGGTCTCCCTCCCGGAGCCAGACCAGGAGCTGGAATCTCGGTGCCCGAGGGGCCGGCACACAACAGGGTCTGCACTGACCAGGGATCCATGGCCCCCAGGGAGAGTCCACTCTGCCCTCTCCCCGCTCCTGCCTGGCCTCACCTCTCCTCACTGTGTCGCTGCAGGACCCGGAACCAGGCCCCATAGGGACGGGGGGACAGTCCGGGCTGATGGTCAGGGTTCCCCAAGGGACCCAGGGTGTTGCCAGGGCACTGGGAAAAGACAAGGTCTGGGTTCCGGTGTCCAACACCACCCTGCGAACTTGGGAGTAGTAAGAGATACCCTCCCCCAAGTCCGGAGGGCTATGGCACAAAAGGCCTCAGCTTACTCTGATGTCACTTGGGCTGCAGAGATGTAGTGTCCCAAGGGTGCCACAGTCTTATAGAAGTGCCTCTCGGCCTTGGATATCCATCCCCGACCCCCTGTGATCCCAGTCTTGGTTAAATGTTTTCTAACCCCTCGAGGTCCTTCTCAGCAGAGGACAGACTCGGGGCTTGGGGGCCTTAGGACCTGGCTACGCAGAAGGTGGAAGAGCACAGGGCCACCAGTCTGAAGACCAAGGTCAGGGCCCTACTTGTTTCAGCCTCAGGGTCCCCATGTGGAAGAGAATCCAGAATCACTGTTCCGGTCAGGTTGAGGAGGCCTTAGGAAGGAATGGGGCACCAGGACCGGAGAGGGAAACGGGGACAAGGGAGGCTTCTGCGGTTTCTCACATCGCCCATGGAACCCACGGGTCTGCTCCTGTGAGAGACACAGACACAGAGACAGAGAAGGGGACAGAGAATGAACCCAGGACAGAGGGAACCAGGAGAAGTCACAGACTCCATCAGCTTAGAAATGACATCCCGGCATTTTGTGCCATTCTGTTCCTGACAGGGCCGTCACATTGGCCATCCACCCTGGAGGGCAGGGGTTTCCACAGAGATGTGTGGCCAGGACTCAGGTGTGCCAGGAGCCACTGTGCGGACGGCCCAGCGCATGGGCACAGACGAGGCCCGTGGACCTGAGCCTAACAGTAATGGGAGCCCCTGGAATTCTGTGTTGGGAGAGGTCAAGGTCAGAATCAGTTCATTACTACCTTCCCACAGGGGCTGGGACACAGGCAGGTGTGGGGTGGCTTCGCCTGGACCCCAGAGCAGATTCAAGCCCCTCTGAGCTGTGTTCCATGACAAGCGCAGCCCCTGGCTCATCCTTGCATTGTCAGCTTGGCACCAGCCTCCTGTGATAGCAGGCACGGAACATTTGTAGAGGTCCCTAACACTAAACTTAAACTGTACCCTAAACCTACCCCGTACCCTAACCCCAACACCTACCAGAACACTAACCCCTAACCCTACCCCTGAACCGAACCCAAACCCTAAAGCGTACCCTAACCCTAACCCGTACCCTAAATGGTAGCCTAACCCTAAACCCTACCCTGTACGGTAAACCGTGCCCTAACCCCTACCCTATCTCTAACCCGTACCCTAACCCGTACCCTAACCCCTGCCCTAACCAGTACCCTAACTCTGACCCTAACCCTCGGTCAACGAGAGGAAAGAGGAAATCCCCGGAAGTGTGGGGTTCATGAGACATTTGACCGCCAGTCCTGACAGGAAGATGACACTGTGCCAAATGGACCTGCTGATTTCTCAGAACACTGACATCCTGTGAAATGCTACATCACTGACCCACAGGCTGATGTTCCAAACCTTGGGTCTCCTAGATCCAGAGCAGAGAAGTGCTGTCAGGTGGGGATAAGTAGGTCCTCCGACCTATGGCCTGCACACCTGCTTCCATTTCTGGGAGAAGGGGAAACACACACTTGTTTTTAAGTAGTCATTATCTTCATTCTAAAGTAGACCCATGACCTTGACCTTTTTGGAAAAGCGAAATGACTCTTCCAAATGAAGACCTCAACTCATCTGTTCCTCATGCAACCTGAGTGCGACCAGGTTTACCCAGGCTCCAAGCCCCACCTGGAGGATCCTCCTGTACCATCTTGACAGCCCATGACCGGCACCAGCACCCCCGGGGGCACAATGCTGAATTTGGGGGAGGGCTCTGGGCCTTTTGGCCACCACACCTGTGCCCGGGGAAGAGGGAACCGGGAGGATCCTCCCAAATGATTCACATGGAACCTTAGCAACCTCCCTGAGGACATGGGGCACAATGCTGAAGCTTGAGGACGGCTCTGGGGTTTCTTGCCACCCACACCTGTGCCTGGGGGGGGGGGCAGCGGGAACCTGAAGGGCCCTCCCAGACAATCCCAACGGACGATTAGCACCATCCCTGGGGAACACGGGGCACAATGCTGAAATTGGGGGATGGCCCTGGGGCTTGTCGCTACCGCACCTGTGCCTAGGGGAGCAGGAACCTGAAGGAACCTCCCAGATCATCATAACAGACCATGACCATCATCGCCCTGAGGACATGGGGCACAATGCTCAGTTGGAGTCCCTTGGTCCTGAAACCAGCAGGAACGGAGCTCAAAGGACATAGAGGCGCCTCCCGGAGAATTTCCATCCAGGGAAAAGCGGCCCACTGGAGGGCACAGAAGCAGCAACCCCACCGACCCGCAGGCCATTTGAACAGGATCACCTCCTGCACTTACTTAGCACGTTGTCCGTCTTCGTGTGTGGACCGTGACTGGCCCGCTCAGGGATGGTGCGCTTCCAGAGGAGGGCTAGAAACTTTTCAGTGCTTGCTCGTGGGTCAGAGGACCAAAGCCCAAGGAAGCAGAGGCTATCCGTCTTCCTCTGGGGCTGGGGAAGTCAGCCACCGACCTGGGGCGGGACCGGGCCCAGGAGTGTGTTCTTTCTGAAGCCACTGCCTTCGGTGGGTGTTGCTTTGCCTAAAAAAGGCCCACTCACCCCAGAGTCAGGAGCAGTGACAGGCTGTCTCCAACCCTAGCCCAGGACCACGACCCGAAACCATCCTGCCTTTGGGAGGACAGGTCTCCTGCAGGAGCCTGGGAGGGGACTGGCCCCTCTCCCACCCCGGGCTCCAGGATGCCCGGGACCTGCAAGAGCTCTTCATCTGAGGAGGAGTCTTGGAGAACAAGTGTATCTCGTCAGCCCAGCAAGTGAAATAACCAAAGCCCAAGGCTCAGGTTCTAACAGAAGCAGAATTTCAAAGTACTGTTTGGGGGAAGCCTCCTCCCCTCTTATGTGGCATTGGGGGTCCCCAAGGAAAGCCTTCTTTCGTCTCCTTCCCTCAGAGAGAGGAGCTGACCCCAAGTCCCGCGGTCCCCACCGTGTCCCAGTGCTGAGGAAGAGCCACACGCAGGGGCCTGGTGTCAGGAGTGTGGTCGGCCACTGCTCGGGGGCTCCCAGCCAGTGGTCTGGCGGCTACATGGAAGAGCTAAATTGATTTTGGGGGAAGGAGTGCTCACTGCCCACACCGCTCACCATCCCCCTCTGCACTCTGCAATCCAGGCTCGGTGCCCGGCTCACGTCCATCACCAGCACTCCACATGTTTCCGCCATGGGAGGGATCATTCAGCCTCACCCCATTGCACAGAAGAGGAAAGCGAGGCCCAGCGAGGAGAGGTTAAATGGCTCCAGTCCCAGAGCTGTTCAGCAGAGAACCTGGAAAGCCAGGCCTCCAGAGCCCCTGCTAGACCAGCCAGAGACTCCCTGAGGTGAAAGTGAGCCGTCCCCTGCCTGACCAGGCACGCAATGGCCCCTGACCTTCCTGATGGCCTGTTCTTGACCGTGAAGATGAGCTGGCCGACTAGGAGGTGGAGTTCAGCTGGTGGGACAGGCTGTAGCTACAGGACAGAGTGACACATCTGAGCTAGCAGGGGCCACACTCTGGTCTCCCTCCCGGAGCCAGACCAGGAGCTGGAATCTCGGTGCCCGAGGGGCCGGCACACAACAGGGTCTGCACTGACCAGGGATCCATGGCCCCCAGGGAGAGTCCACTCTGCCCTCTCCCCGCTCCTGCCTGGCCTCACCTCTCCTCACTGTGTCGCTGCAGGACCCGGAACCGGGCCCCATAGGGACGGGGGGACAGTCCGGGCTGATGGTCAGGGTTCCCCAAGGGACCCAGGGTGTTGCCAGGGCACTGGGAAAAGACAAGGTCTGGGTTCCGGTGTCCAACACCACCCTGCGAACTTGGGAGTAGTAAGAGATACCCTCCCCCAAGTCCGGAGGGCTATGGCACAAAAGGCCTCAGCTTACTCTGATGTCACTTGGGCTGCAGAGATGTAGTGTCCCAAGGGTGCCACAGTCTTATAGAAGTGCCTCTCGGCCTTGGATATCCATCCCCGACCCCCTGTGATCCCAGTCTTGGGAAAATGTTTTCTAACCCCTCGAGGTCCTTCTCAGCAGAGGACAGACTCGGGGCTTGGGGGCCTTAGGACCTGGCTACGCAGAAGGTGGAAGAGCACAGGGCCACCAGTCTGAAGACCAAGGTCAGGGCCCTACTTGTTTCAGCCTCAGGGTCCCCATGTGGAAGAGAATCCAGAATCACTGCTCCGGTCAGGTTGAGGAGGCCTTAGGAAGGAATGGGGCACCAGGACCGGAGAGGGAAACGGGGACAAGGGAGGCTTCTGCGGTTTCTCACATCGCCCATGGAACCCACGGGTCTGCTCCTGTGAGAGACACAGACACAGAGACAGAGAAGGGGACAGAGAATGAACCCAGGACAGAGGGAACCAGGAGAAGTCACAGACTCCATCAGCTTAGAAATGACATCCCGGCATTTTGTGCCATTCTGTTCCTGACAGGGCCGTCACATTGGCCATCCACCCTGGAGGGCAGGGGTTTCCACAGAGATGTGTGGCCAGGACTCAGGTGTGCCAGGAGCCACTGTGCGGACGGCCCAGCACATGGGCACAGACGAGGCCCGTGGACCTGAGCCTAACAGTAATGGGAGCCCCTGGAATTCTGTGTTGGGAGAGGTCAAGGTCAGAATCAGTTCATTACTACCTTCCCACAGGGGCTGGGACACAGGCAGGTGTGGGGTGGCTTCGCCTGGACCCCAGAGCAGATTCAAGCCCCTCTGAGCTGTGTTCCATGACAAGCGCAGCCCCTGGCTCATCCTTGCATTGTCAGCTTGGCACCAGCCTCCTGTGATAGCAGGCACGGAACATTTGTAGAGGTCCCTAACACTAACCTTAAACTGTACCCTAAACCTACCCCGTACCCTAACCCCAACACCTAGCAGAACACTAACCCCTAACCCTACCCCTGAACCGAACCCAAACCCTAAAGCGTACCCTAACCCTAACCCGTACCCTAAATGGTAGCCTAACCCTAAACCCTACCCTGTACGGTAAACCGTGCCCTAACCCCTACCCTGTCTCTAACCCGTACCCTAAACCGTACCCTAACCCCTGCCCTAACCAGTACCCTAACTCTGACCCTAACCCTCGGTCAACGAGAGGAAAGAGGAAATCCCCGGAAGTGTGGGGTTCATGAGACATTTGACCGCCAGTCCTGACAGGAAGATGACACTGTGCCAAATGGACCTGCTGATTTCTCAGAACACTGACATCCTGTGAAATGCTACATCACTGACCCACAGGCTGATGTTCCAAACCTTGGGTCTCCTAGATCCAGAGCAGAGAAGTGCTGTCAGGTGGGGATAAGTAGGTCCTCCGACCTATGGCCTGCACACCTGCTTCCATTTCTGGGAGAAGGGGAAACACACACTTGTTTTTAAGTAGTCATTATCTTCATTCTAAAGTAGACCCATGACCTTGACCTTTTTGGAAAAGCGAAATGACTCTTCCAAATGAAGACCTCAACTCATCTGTTCCTCATGCAACCTGAGTGCGACCAGGTTTAACCAGGCTCCAAGCCCCACCTGGAGGATCCTCCTGTACCATCTTGACAGCCCATGACCGGCACCAGCACCCCCGGGGGCACAATGCTGAATTTGGGGGAGGGCTCTGGGCCTTTTGGCCACCACACCTGTGCCCGGGGAAGAGGGAACCGGGATGATCCTCCCAAATGATTCACATGGAACCTTAGCAACCTCCCTGAGGACATGGGGCACAATGCTGAAGCTTGAGGACGGCTCTGGGGTTTCTTGCCACCCACACCTGTGCCTGGGGGGGGGGGGCAGCGGGAACCTGAAGGGCCCTCCCAGACAATCCCAACGGACGATTAGCACCATCCCTGGGGAACACGGGGCACAATGCTGAAATTGGGGGATGGCCCTGGGGCTTGTCGCTACCGCACCTGTGCCTAGGGGAGCAGGAACCTGAAGGAACCTCCCAGATCATCATAACAGACCATGACCATCATCGCCCTGAGGACATGGGGCACAATGCTCAGTTGGAGTCCCTTGGTCCTGAAACCAGCAGGAACGGAGCTCAAAGGACATAGAGGCGCCTCCCGGAGAATTTCCATCCAGGGAAAAGCGGCCCACTGGAGGGCACAGAAGCAGCAACCCCACCGACCCGCAGGCCATTTGAACAGGATCACCTCCTGCACTTACTTAGCACGTTGTCCGTCTTCGTGTGTGGACCGTGACTGGCCCGCTCAGGGATGGTGCGCTTCCAGAGGAGGGCTAGAAACTTTTCAGTGCTTGCTCGTGGGTCAGAGGACCAAAGCCCAAGGAAGCAGAGGCTATCCGTCTTCCTCTGGGGCTGGGGAAGTCAGCCACCGACCTGGGGCGGGACCGGGCCCAGGAGTGTGTTCTTTCTGAAGCCACTGCCTTCGGTGGGTGTTGCTTTGCCTAAAAAAGGCCCACTCACCCCAGAGTCAGGAGCAGTGACAGGCTGTCTCCAACCCTAGCCCAGGACCACGACCCGAAACCATCCTGCCTTTGGGAGGACAGGTCTCCTGCAGGAGCCTGGGAGGGGACTGGCCCCTCTCCCACCCCGGGCTCCAGGATGCCCGGGACCTGCAAGAGCTCTTCATCTGAGGAGGAGTCTTGGAGAACAAGTGTATCTCATCAGCCCAGCAAGTGAAATAACCAAAGCCCAAGGCTCAGGTTCTAACAGAAGCAGAATTTCGAAGTACTGTTTGGGGGAAGCCTCCTCCCCTCTTATGTGGCATTGGGGGTCCCCAAGGAAAGCCTTCTTTCGTCTCCTTCCCTCAGAGAGAGGAGCTGACCCCAAGTCCCGCGGTCCCCACCGTGTCCCAGTGCTGAGGAAGAGCCACACGCAGGGGCCTGGTGTCAGGAGTGTGGTCGGCCACTGCTCGGGGGCTCCCAGCCAGTGGTCTGGCGGCTACATGGAAGAGCTAAATTGATTTTGGGGGAAGGAGTGCTCACTGCCCACACCGCTCACCATCCCCCTCTGCACTCTGCAATCCAGGCTCGGTGCCCGGCTCACGTCCATCACCAGCACTCCACATGTTTCCGCCATGGGAGGGATCATTCAGCCTCACCCCATTGCACAGAAGAGGAAAGCGAGGCCCAGCGAGGAGAGGTTAAATGGCTCCAGTCCCAGAGCTGTTCAGCAGAGAACCTGGAAAGCCAGGCCTCCAGAGCCCCTGCTAGACCAGCCAGAGACTCCCTGAGGTGAAAGTGAGCCGTCCCCTGCCTGACCAGGCACGCAATGGCCCCTGACCTTCCTGATGGCCTGTTCTTGACCGTGAAGTTGAGCTGGCCGACTAGGAGGTGGAGTTCAGCTGGTGGGACAGGCTGTAGCTACAGGACAGAGTGACACATCTGAGCTAGCAGGGGCCACACTCTGGTCTCCCTCCCGGAGCCAGACCAGGAGCTGGAATCTCGGTGCCCGAGGGGCCGGCACACAACAGGGTCTGCACTGACCAGGGATCCATGGCCCCCAGGGAGAGTCCACTCTGCCCTCTCCCCGCTCCTGCCTGGCCTCACCTCTCCTCACTGTGTCGCTGCAGGACCCGGAACCAGGCCCCATAGGGACGGGGGGACAGTCCGGGCTGATGGTCAGGGTTCCCCAAGGGACCCAGGGTGTTGCCAGGGCACTGGGAAAAGACAAGGTCTGGGTTCCGGTGTCCAACACCACCCTGCGAACTTGGGAGTAGTAAGAGATACCCTCCCCCAAGTCCGGAGGGCTATGGCACAAAAGGCCTCAGCTTACTCTGATGTCACTTGGGCTGCAGAGATGTAGTGTCCCAAGGGTGCCACAGTCTTATAGAAGTGCCTCTCGGCCTTGGATATCCATCCCCGACCCCCTGTGATCCCAGTCTTGGGAAAATGTTTTCTAACCCCTCGAGGTCCTTCTCAGCAGAGGACAGACTCGGGGCTTGGGGGCCTTAGGACCTGGCTACGCAGAAGGTGGAAGAGCACAGGGCCACCAGTCTGAAGACCAAGGTCAGGGCCCTACTTGTTTCAGCCTCAGGGTCCCCATGTGGAAGAGAATCCAGAATCACTGTTCCGGTCAGGTTGAGGAGGCCTTAGGAAGGAATGGGGCACCAGGACCGGAGAGGGAAACGGGGACAAGGGAGGCTTCTGCGGTTTCTCACATCGCCCATGGAACCCACGGGTCTGCTCCTGTGAGAGACACAGACACAGAGACAGAGAAGGGGACAGAGAATGAACCCAGGACAGAGGGAACCAGGAGAAGTCACAGACTCCATCAGCTTAGAAATGACATCCCGGCATTTTGTGCCATTCTGTTCCTGACAGGGCCGTCACATTGGCCATCCACCCTGGAGGGCAGGGGTTTCCACAGAGATGTGTGGCCAGGACTCAGGTGTGCCAGGAGCCACTGTGCGGACGGCCCAGCACATGGGCACAGACGAGGCCCGTGGACCTGAGCCTAACATTAATGGGAGCCCCTGGAATTCTGTGTTGGGAGAGGTCAAGGTCAGAATCAGTTCATTACTACCTTCCCACAGGGGCTGGGACACAGGCAGGTGTGGGGTGGCTTCGCCTGGACCCCAGAGCAGATTCAAGCCCCTCTGAGCTGTGTTCCATGACAAGCGCAGCCCCTGGCTCATCCTTGCATTGTCAGCTTGGCACCAGCCTCCTGTGATAGCAGGCACGGAACATTTGTAGAGGTCCCTAACACTAAACTTAAACTGTACCCTAATCCTACCCCGTACCCTAACCCCAACACCTACCAGAACACTAACCCCTAACCCTACCCCTGAACCGAACCCAAACCCTAAAGCGTACCCTAACCCTAACCCGTACCCTAAATGGTAGCCTAACCCTAAACCCTACCCTGTACGGTAAACCGTGCCCTAACCCCTACCCTATCTCTAACCCGTACCCTAACCCGTACCCTAACCCATGCCCTAACCAGTACCCTAACTCTGACCCTAACCCTCGGTCAACGAGAGGAAAGAGGAAATCCCCGGAAGTGTGGGGTTCATGAGACATTTGACCGCCAGTCCTGACAGGAAGATGACACTGTGCCAAATGGACCTGCTGATTTCTCAGAACACTGACATCCTGTGAAATGCTACATCACTGACCCACAGGCTGATGTTCCAAACCTTGGGTCTCCTAGATCCAGAGCAGAGAAGTGCTGTCAGGTGGGGATAAGTAGGTCCTCCGACCTATGGCCTGCACACCTGCTTCCATTTCTGGGAGAAGGGGAAACACACACTTGTTTTTAAGTAGTCATTATCTTCATTCTAAAGTAGACCCATGACCTTGACCTTTTTGGAAAAGCGAAATGACTCTTCCAAATGAAGACCTCAACTCATCTGTTCCTCATGCAACCTGAGTGCGACCAGGTTTAACCAGGCTCCAAGCCCCACCTGGAGGATCCTCCTGTACCATCTTGACAGCCCATGACCGGCACCAGCACCCCCGGGGGCACAATGCTGAATTTGGGGGAGGGCTCTGGGCCTTTTGGCCACCACACCTGTGCCCGGGGAAGAGGGAACCGGGATGATCCTCCCAAATGATTCACATGGAACCTTAGCAACCTCCCTGAGGACATGGGGCACAATGCTGAAGCTTGAGGACGGCTCTGGGGTTTCTTGCCACCCACACCTGTGCCTGGGGGGGGGGGGGCAGCGGGAACCTGAAGGGCCCTCCCAGACAATCCCAACGGACGATTAGCACCATCCCTGGGGAACACGGGGCACAATGCTGAAATTGGGGGATGGCCCTGGGGATTGTCGCTACCGCACCTGTGCCTAGGGGAGCAGGAACCTGAAGGAACCTCCCAGATCATCATAACAGACCATGACCATCATCGCCCTGAGGACATGGGGCACAATGCTCAGTTGGAGTCCCTTGGTCCTGAAACCAGCAGGAACGGAGCTCAAAGGACATAGAGGCGCCTCCCGGAGAATTTCCATCCAGGGAAAAGCGGCCCACTGGAGGGCACAGAAGCAGCAACCCCACCGACCCGCAGGCCATTTGAACAGGATCACCTCCTGCACTTACTTAGCACGTTGTCCGTCTTCGTGTGTGGACCGTGACTGGCCCGCTCAGGGATGGTGCGCTTCCAGAGGAGGGCTAGAAACTTTTCAGTGCTTGCTCGTGGGTCAGAGGACCAAAGCCCAAGGAAGCAGAGGCTATCCGTCTTCCTCTGGGGCTGGGGAAGTCAGCCACCGACCTGGGGCGGGACCGGGCCCAGGAGTGTGTTCTTTCTGAAGCCACTGCCTTCGGTGGGTGTTGCTTTGCCTAAAAAAGGCCCACTCACCCCAGAGTCAGGAGCAGTGACAGGCTGTCTCCAACCCTAGCCCAGGACCACGACCCGAAACCATCCTGCCTTTGGGAGGACAGGTCTCCTGCAGGAGCCTGGGAGGGGACTGGCCCCTCTCCCACCCCGGGCTCCAGGATGCCCGGGACCTGCAAGAGCTCTTCATCTGAGGAGGAGTCTTGGACAACAAGTGTATCTCGTCAGCCCAGCAAGTGAAATAACCAAAGCCCAAGGCTCAGGTTCTAACAGAAGCAGAATTTCAAAGTACTGTTTGGGGGAAGCCTCCTCCCCTCTTATGTGGCATTGGGGGTCCCCAAGGAAAGCCTTCTTTCGTCTCCTTCCCTCAGAGAGAGGAGCTGACCCCAAGTCCCGCGGTCCCCACCGTGTCCCAGTGCTGAGGAAGAGCCACACGCAGGGGCCTGGTGTCAGGAGTGTGGTCGGCCACTGCTCGGGGGCTCCCAGCCAGTGGTCTGGCGGCTACATGGAAGAGCTAAATTGATTTTGGGGGAAGGAGTGCTCACTGCCCACACTGCTCACCATCCCCCTCTGCACTCTGCAATCCAGGCTCGGTGCCCGGCTCACGTCCATCACCAGCACTCCACATGTTTCCGCCATGGGAGGGATCATTCAGCCTCACCCCATTGCACAGAAGAGGAAAGCGAGGCCCAGCGAGGAGAGGTTAAATGGCTCCAGTCCCAGAGCTGTTCAGCAGAGAACCTGGAAAGCCAGGCCTCCGGAGCCCCTGCTAGACCAGCCAGGGACTCCCTGAGGTGAAAGTGAGCCGTCCCCTGCCTGACCAGGCATGCAATGGCCCCTGACCTTCCTGATGGCCTGTTCTTGACCGTGAAGATGAGCTGGCCGACTAGGAGGTGGAGTTCAGCTGGTGGGACAGGCTGTAGCTACAGGACAGAGTGACACATCTGAGCTAGCAGGGGCCACACTCTGGTCTCCCTCCCGGAGCCAGACCAGGAGCTGGAATCTCGGTGCCCGAGGGGCCGGCACACAACAGGGTCTGCACTGACCAGGGATCCATGGCCCCCAGGGAGAGTCCACTCTGCCCTCTCCCCGCTCCTGCCTGGCCTCACCTCTCCTCACTGTGTCGCTGCAGGACCCGGAACCGGGCCCCATAGGGACGGGGGGACAGTCCGGGCTGATGGTCAGGGTTCCCCAAGGGACCCAGGGTGTTGCCAGGGCACTGGGAAAAGACAAGGTCTGGGTTCCGGTGTCCAACACCACCCTGCGAACTTGGGAGTAGTAAGAGATACCCTCCCCCAAGTCCGGAGGGCTATGGCACAAAAGGCCTCAGCTTACTCTGATGTCACTTGGGCTGCAGAGATGTAGTGTCCCAAGGGTGCCACAGTCTTATAGAAGTGCCTCTCGGCCTTGGATATCCATCCCCGACCCCCTGTGATCCCAGTCTTGGGAAAATGTTTTCTAACCCCTCGAGGTCCTTCTCAGCAGAGGACAGACTCGGGGCTTGGGGGCCTTAGGACCTGGCTACGCAGAAGGTGGAAGAGCACAGGGCCACCAGTCTGAAGACCAAGGTCAGGGCCCTACTTGTTTCAGCCTCAGGGTCCCCATGTGGAAGAGAATCCAGAATCACTGCTCCGGTCAGGTTGAGGAGGCCTTAGGAAGGAATGGGGCACCAGGACCGGAGAGGGAAACGGGGACAAGGGAGGCTTCTGCGGTTTCTCACATCGCCCATGGAACCCACGGGTCTGCTCCTGTGAGAGACACAGACACAGAGACAGAGAAGGGGACAGAGAATGAACCCAGGACAGAGGGAACCAGGAGAAGTCACAGACTCCATCAGCTTAGAAATGACATCCCGGCATTTTGTGCCATTCTGTTCCTGACAGGGCCGTCACATTGGCCATCCACCCTGGAGGGCAGGGGTTTCCACAGAGATGTGTGGCCAGGACTCAGGTGTGCCAGGAGCCACTGTGGGGACGGCCCAGCGCATGGGCACAGACGAGGCCCGTGGACCTGAGCCTAACAGTAATGGGAGCCCCTGGAATTCTGTGTTGGGAGAGGTCAAGGTCAGAATCAGTTCATTACTACCTTCCCACAGGGGCTGGGACACAGGCAGGTGTGGGGTGGCTTCGCCTGGACCCCAGAGCAGATTCAAGCCCCTCTGAGCTGTGTTCCATGACAAGCGCAGCCCCTGGCTCATCCTTGCATTGTCAGCTTGGCACCAGCCTCCTGTGATAGCAGGCACGGAACATTTGTAGAGGTCCCTAACACTAACCTTAAACTGTACCCTAAACCTACCCCGTACCCTAACCCCAACACCTACCAGAACACTAACCCCTAAACCTACCCCTGAACCGAACCCAAACCCTAAAGCGTACCCTAACCCTAACCCGTACCCTAAATGGTAGCCTAACCCTAAACCCTACCCTGTACGGTAAACCGTGCCCTAACCCCTACCCTATCTCTAACCCGTACCCTAACCCGTACCCTAACCCATGCCCTAACCAGTACCCTAACTCTGACCCTAACCCTCGGTCAACGAGAGGAAAGAGGAAATCCCCGGAAGTGTGGGGTTCATGAGACATTTGACCGCCAGTCCTGACAGGAAGATGACACTGTGCCAAATGGACCTGCTGATTTCTCAGAACACTGACATCCTGTGAAATGCTACATCACTGACCCACAGGCTGATGTTCCAAACCTTGGGTCTCCTAGATCCAGAGCAGAGAAGTGCTGTCAGGTGGGGATAAGTAGGTCCTCCGACCTATGGCCTGCACACCTGCTTCCATTTCTGGGAGAAGGGGAAACACACACTTGTTTTTAAGTAGTCATTATCTTCATTCTAAAGTAGACCCATGACCTTGACCTTTTTGGAAAAGCGAAATGACTCTTCCAAATGAAGACCTCAACTCATCTGTTCCTCATGCAACCTGAGTGCGACCAGGTTTACCCAGGCTCCAAGCCCCACCTGGAGGATCCTCCTGTACCATCTTGACAGCCCATGACCGGCACCAGCACCCCCGGGGGCACAATGCTGAATTTGGGGGAGGGCTCTGGGCCTTTTGGCCACCACACCTGTGCCCGGGGAAGAGGGAACCGGGAGGATCCTCCCAAATGATTCACATGGAACCTTAGCAACCTCCCTGAGGACATGGGGCACAATGCTGAAGCTTGAGGACGGCTCTGGGGTTTCTTGCCACCCACACCTGTGCCTGGGGGGGGGGGCAGCGGGAACCTGAAGGGCCCTCCCAGACAATCCCAACGGACGATTAGCACCATCCCTGGGGAACACGGGGCACAAT
Source organism: Eumetopias jubatus (assembly GCF_037043125.1). Lineage (NCBI taxonomy): Eukaryota > Metazoa > Chordata > Mammalia > Carnivora > Otariidae > Eumetopias > Eumetopias jubatus. Next base: position 13,336 of record NW_028274899.1, on the reverse strand, counting down.
GCTGAAATTGGGGGATGGCCCTGGGGCTTGTCGCTACCGCACCTGTGCCTAGGGGAGCAGGAACCTGAAGGAACCTCCCAGATCATCATAACAGACCATGACCATCATCGCCCTGAGGACATGGGGCACAATGCTCAGTTGGAGTCCCTTGGTCCTGAAACCAGCAGGAACGGAGCTCAAAGGACATAGAGGCGCCTCCCGGAGAATTTCCATCCAGGGAAAAGCGGCCCACTGGAGGGCACAGAAGCAGCAACCCCACCGACCCGCAGGCCATTTGAACAGGATCACCTCCTGCACTTACTTAGCACGTTGTCCGTCTTCGTGTGTGGACCGTGACTGGCCCGCTCAGGGATGGTGCGCTTCCAGAGGAGGGCTAGAAACTTTTCAGTGCTTGCTCGTGGGTCAGAGGACCAAAGCCCAAGGAAGCAGAGGCTATCCGTCTTCCTCTGGGGCTGGGGAAGTCAGCCACCGACCTGGGGCGGGACCGGGCCCAGGAGTGTGTTCTTTCTGAAGCCACTGCCTTCGGTGGGTGTTGCTTTGCCTAAAAAAGGCCCACTCACCCCAGAGTCAGGAGCAGTGACAGGCTGTCTCCAACCCTAGCCCAGGACCACGACCCGAAACCATCCTGCCTTTGGGAGGACAGGTCTCCTGCAGGAGCCTGGGAGGGGACTGGCCCCTCTCCCACCCCGGGCTCCAGGATGCCCGGGACCTGCAAGAGCTCTTCATCTGAGGAGGAGTCTTGGAGAACAAGTGTATCTCGTCAGCCCAGCAAGTGAAATAACCAAAGCCCAAGGCTCAGGTTCTAACAGAAGCAGAATTTCAAAGTACTGTTTGGGGGAAGCCTCCTCCCCTCTTATGTGGCATTGGGGGTCCCCAAGGAAAGCCTTCTTTCGTCTCCTTCCCTCAGAGAGAGGAGCTGACCCCAAGTCCCGCGGTCCCCACCGTGTCCCAGTGCTGAGGAAGAGCCACACGCAGGGGCCTGGTGTCAGGAGTGTGGTCGGCCACTGCTCGGGGGCTCCCAGCCAGTGGTCTGGCGGCTACATGGAAGAGCTAAATTGATTTTGGGGGAAGGAGTGCTCACTGCCCACACCGCTCACCATCCCCCTCTGCACTCTGCAATCCAGGCTCGGTGCCCGGCTCACGTCCATCACCAGCACTCCACATGTTTCCGCCATGGGAGGGATCATTCAGCCTCACCCCATTGCACAGAAGAGGAAAGCGAGGCCCAGCGAGGAGAGGTTAAATGGCTCCAGTCCCAGAGCTGTTCAGCAGAGAACCTGGAAAGCCAGGCCTCCAGAGCCCCTGCTAGACCAGCCAGAGACTCCCTGAGGTGAAAGTGAGCCGTCCCCTGCCTGACCAGGCACGCAATGGCCCCTGACCTTCCTGATGGCCTGTTCTTGACCGTGAAGATGAGCTGGCCGACTAGGAGGTGGAGTTCAGCTGGTGGGACAGGCTGTAGCTACAGGACAGAGTGACACATCTGAGCTAGCAGGGGCCACACTCTGGTCTCCCTCCCGGAGCCAGACCAGGAGCTGGAATCTCGGTGCCCGAGGGGCCGGCACACAACAGGGTCTGCACTGACCAGGGATCCATGGCCCCCAGGGAGAGTCCACTCTGCCCTCTCCCCGCTCCTGCCTGGCCTCACCTCTCCTCACTGTGTCGCTGCAGGACCCGGAACCGGGCCCCATAGGGACGGGGGGACAGTCCGGGCTGATGGTCAGGGTTCCCCAAGGGACCCAGGGTGTTGCCAGGGCACTGGGAAAAGACAAGGTCTGGGTTCCGGTGTCCAACACCACCCTGCGAACTTGGGAGTAGTAAGAGATACCCTCCCCCAAGTCCGGAGGGCTATGGCACAAAAGGCCTCAGCTTACTCTGATGTCACTTGGGCTGCAGAGATGTAGTGTCCCAAGGGTGCCACAGTCTTATAGAAGTGCCTCTCGGCCTTGGATATCCATCCCCGACCCCCTGTGATCCCAGTCTTGGGAAAATGTTTTCTAACCCCTCGAGGTCCTTCTCAGCAGAGGACAGACTCGGGGCTTGGGGGCCTTAGGACCTGGCTACGCAGAAGGTGGAAGAGCACAGGGCCACCAGTCTGAAGACCAAGGTCAGGGCCCTACTTGTTTCAGCCTCAGGGTCCCCATGTGGAAGAGAATCCAGAATCACTGCTCCGGTCAGGTTGAGGAGGCCTTAGGAAGGAATGGGGCACCAGGACCGGAGAGGGAAACGGGGACAAGGGAGGCTTCTGCGGTTTCTCACATCGCCCATGGAACCCACGGGTCTGCTCCTGTGAGAGACACAGACACAGAGACAGAGAAGGGGACAGAGAATGAACCCAGGACAGAGGGAACCAGGAGAAGTCACAGACTCCATCAGCTTAGAAATGACATCCCGGCATTTTGTGCCATTCTGTTCCTGACAGGGCCGTCACATTGGCCATCCACCCTGGAGGGCAGGGGTTTCCACAGAGATGTGTGGCCAGGACTCAGGTGTGCCAGGAGCCACTGTGCGGACGGCCCAGCACATGGGCACAGACGAGGCCCGTGGACCTGAGCCTAACAGTAATGGGAGCCCCTGGAATTCTGTGTTGGGAGAGGTCAAGGTCAGAATCAGTTCATTACTACCTTCCCACAGGGGCTGGGACACAGGCAGGTGTGGGGTGGCTTCGCCTGGACCCCAGAGCAGATTCAAGCCCCTCTGAGCTGTGTTCCATGACAAGCGCAGCCCCTGGCTCATCCTTGCATTGTCAGCTTGGCACCAGCCTCCTGTGATAGCAGGCACGGAACATTTGTAGAGGTCCCTAACACTAACCTTAAACTGTACCCTAAACCTACCCCGTACCCTAACCCCAACACCTAGCAGAACACTAACCCCTAACCCTACCCCTGAACCGAACCCAAACCCTAAAGCGTACCCTAACCCTAACCCGTACCCTAAATGGTAGCCTAACCCTAAACCCTACCCTGTACGGTAAACCGTGCCCTAACCCCTACCCTGTCTCTAACCCGTACCCTAAACCGTACCCTAACCCCTGCCCTAACCAGTACCCTAACTCTGACCCTAACCCTCGGTCAACGAGAGGAAAGAGGAAATCCCCGGAAGTGTGGGGTTCATGAGACATTTGACCGCCAGTCCTGACAGGAAGATGACACTGTGCCAAATGGACCTGCTGATTTCTCAGAACACTGACATCCTGTGAAATGCTACATCACTGACCCACAGGCTGATGTTCCAAACCTTGGGTCTCCTAGATCCAGAGCAGAGAAGTGCTGTCAGGTGGGGATAAGTAGGTCCTCCGACCTATGGCCTGCACACCTGCTTCCATTTCTGGGAGAAGGGGAAACACACACTTGTTTTTAAGTAGTCATTATCTTCATTCTAAAGTAGACCCATGACCTTGACCTTTTTGGAAAAGCGAAATGACTCTTCCAAATGAAGACCTCAACTCATCTGTTCCTCATGCAACCTGAGTGCGACCAGGTTTAACCAGGCTCCAAGCCCCACCTGGAGGATCCTCCTGTACCATCTTGACAGCCCATGACCGGCACCAGCACCCCCGGGGGCACAATGCTGAATTTGGGGGAGGGCTCTGGGCCTTTTGGCCACCACACCTGTGCCCGGGGAAGAGGGAACCGGGATGATCCTCCCAAATGATTCACATGGAACCTTAGCAACCTCCCTGAGGACATGGGGCACAATGCTGAAGCTTGAGGACGGCTCTGGGGTTTCTTGCCACCCACACCTGTGCCTGGGGGGGGGGGGCAGCGGGAACCTGAAGGGCCCTCCCAGACAATCCCAACGGACGATTAGCACCATCCCTGGGGAACACGGGGCACAATGCTGAAATTGGGGGATGGCCCTGGGGCTTGTCGCTACCGCACCTGTGCCTAGGGGAGCAGGAACCTGAAGGAACCTCCCAGATCATCATAACAGACCATGACCATCATCGCCCTGAGGACATGGGGCACAATGCTCAGTTGGAGTCCCTTGGTCCTGAAACCAGCAGGAACGGAGCTCAAAGGACATAGAGGCGCCTCCCGGAGAATTTCCATCCAGGGAAAAGCGGCCCACTGGAGGGCACAGAAGCAGCAACCCCACCGACCCGCAGGCCATTTGAACAGGATCACCTCCTGCACTTACTTAGCACGTTGTCCGTCTTCGTGTGTGGACCGTGACTGGCCCGCTCAGGGATGGTGCGCTTCCAGAGGAGGGCTAGAAACTTTTCAGTGCTTGCTCGTGGGTCAGAGGACCAAAGCCCAAGGAAGCAGAGGCTATCCGTCTTCCTCTGGGGCTGGGGAAGTCAGCCACCGACCTGGGGCGGGACCGGGCCCAGGAGTGTGTTCTTTCTGAAGCCACTGCCTTCGGTGGGTGTTGCTTTGCCTAAAAAAGGCCCACTCACCCCAGAGTCAGGAGCAGTGACAGGCTGTCTCCAACCCTAGCCCAGGACCACGACCCGAAACCATCCTGCCTTTGGGAGGACAGGTCTCCTGCAGGAGCCTGGGAGGGGACTGGCCCCTCTCCCACCCCGGGCTCCAGGATGCCCGGGACCTGCAAGAGCTCTTCATCTGAGGAGGAGTCTTGGAGAACAAGTGTATCTCATCAGCCCAGCAAGTGAAATAACCAAAGCCCAAGGCTCAGGTTCTAACAGAAGCAGAATTTCGAAGTACTGTTTGGGGGAAGCCTCCTCCCCTCTTATGTGGCATTGGGGGTCCCCAAGGAAAGCCTTCTTTCGTCTCCTTCCCTCAGAGAGAGGAGCTGACCCCAAGTCCCGCGGTCCCCACCGTGTCCCAGTGCTGAGGAAGAGCCACACGCAGGGGCCTGGTGTCAGGAGTGTGGTCGGCCACTGCTCGGGGGCTCCCAGCCAGTGGTCTGGCGGCTACATGGAAGAGCTAAATTGATTTTGGGGGAAGGAGTGCTCACTGCCCACACCGCTCACCATCCCCCTCTGCACTCTGCAATCCAGGCTCGGTGCCCGGCTCACGTCCATCACCAGCACTCCACATGTTTCCGCCATGGGAGGGATCATTCAGCCTCACCCCATTGCACAGAAGAGGAAAGCGAGGCCCAGCGAGGAGAGGTTAAATGGCTCCAGTCCCAGAGCTGTTCAGCAGAGAACCTGGAAAGCCAGGCCTCCAGAGCCCCTGCTAGACCAGCCAGAGACTCCCTGAGGTGAAAGTGAGCCGTCCCCTGCCTGACCAGGCACGCAATGGCCCCTGACCTTCCTGATGGCCTGTTCTTGACCGTGAAGTTGAGCTGGCCGACTAGGAGGTGGAGTTCAGCTGGTGGGACAGGCTGTAGCTACAGGACAGAGTGACACATCTGAGCTAGCAGGGGCCACACTCTGGTCTCCCTCCCGGAGCCAGACCAGGAGCTGGAATCTCGGTGCCCGAGGGGCCGGCACACAACAGGGTCTGCACTGACCAGGGATCCATGGCCCCCAGGGAGAGTCCACTCTGCCCTCTCCCCGCTCCTGCCTGGCCTCACCTCTCCTCACTGTGTCGCTGCAGGACCCGGAACCAGGCCCCATAGGGACGGGGGGACAGTCCGGGCTGATGGTCAGGGTTCCCCAAGGGACCCAGGGTGTTGCCAGGGCACTGGGAAAAGACAAGGTCTGGGTTCCGGTGTCCAACACCACCCTGCGAACTTGGGAGTAGTAAGAGATACCCTCCCCCAAGTCCGGAGGGCTATGGCACAAAAGGCCTCAGCTTACTCTGATGTCACTTGGGCTGCAGAGATGTAGTGTCCCAAGGGTGCCACAGTCTTATAGAAGTGCCTCTCGGCCTTGGATATCCATCCCCGACCCCCTGTGATCCCAGTCTTGGGAAAATGTTTTCTAACCCCTCGAGGTCCTTCTCAGCAGAGGACAGACTCGGGGCTTGGGGGCCTTAGGACCTGGCTACGCAGAAGGTGGAAGAGCACAGGGCCACCAGTCTGAAGACCAAGGTCAGGGCCCTACTTGTTTCAGCCTCAGGGTCCCCATGTGGAAGAGAATCCAGAATCACTGTTCCGGTCAGGTTGAGGAGGCCTTAGGAAGGAATGGGGCACCAGGACCGGAGAGGGAAACGGGGACAAGGGAGGCTTCTGCGGTTTCTCACATCGCCCATGGAACCCACGGGTCTGCTCCTGTGAGAGACACAGACACAGAGACAGAGAAGGGGACAGAGAATGAACCCAGGACAGAGGGAACCAGGAGAAGTCACAGACTCCATCAGCTTAGAAATGACATCCCGGCATTTTGTGCCATTCTGTTCCTGACAGGGCCGTCACATTGGCCATCCACCCTGGAGGGCAGGGGTTTCCACAGAGATGTGTGGCCAGGACTCAGGTGTGCCAGGAGCCACTGTGCGGACGGCCCAGCACATGGGCACAGACGAGGCCCGTGGACCTGAGCCTAACATTAATGGGAGCCCCTGGAATTCTGTGTTGGGAGAGGTCAAGGTCAGAATCAGTTCATTACTACCTTCCCACAGGGGCTGGGACACAGGCAGGTGTGGGGTGGCTTCGCCTGGACCCCAGAGCAGATTCAAGCCCCTCTGAGCTGTGTTCCATGACAAGCGCAGCCCCTGGCTCATCCTTGCATTGTCAGCTTGGCACCAGCCTCCTGTGATAGCAGGCACGGAACATTTGTAGAGGTCCCTAACACTAAACTTAAACTGTACCCTAATCCTACCCCGTACCCTAACCCCAACACCTACCAGAACACTAACCCCTAACCCTACCCCTGAACCGAACCCAAACCCTAAAGCGTACCCTAACCCTAACCCGTACCCTAAATGGTAGCCTAACCCTAAACCCTACCCTGTACGGTAAACCGTGCCCTAACCCCTACCCTATCTCTAACCCGTACCCTAACCCGTACCCTAACCCATGCCCTAACCAGTACCCTAACTCTGACCCTAACCCTCGGTCAACGAGAGGAAAGAGGAAATCCCCGGAAGTGTGGGGTTCATGAGACATTTGACCGCCAGTCCTGACAGGAAGATGACACTGTGCCAAATGGACCTGCTGATTTCTCAGAACACTGACATCCTGTGAAATGCTACATCACTGACCCACAGGCTGATGTTCCAAACCTTGGGTCTCCTAGATCCAGAGCAGAGAAGTGCTGTCAGGTGGGGATAAGTAGGTCCTCCGACCTATGGCCTGCACACCTGCTTCCATTTCTGGGAGAAGGGGAAACACACACTTGTTTTTAAGTAGTCATTATCTTCATTCTAAAGTAGACCCATGACCTTGACCTTTTTGGAAAAGCGAAATGACTCTTCCAAATGAAGACCTCAACTCATCTGTTCCTCATGCAACCTGAGTGCGACCAGGTTTAACCAGGCTCCAAGCCCCACCTGGAGGATCCTCCTGTACCATCTTGACAGCCCATGACCGGCACCAGCACCCCCGGGGGCACAATGCTGAATTTGGGGGAGGGCTCTGGGCCTTTTGGCCACCACACCTGTGCCCGGGGAAGAGGGAACCGGGATGATCCTCCCAAATGATTCACATGGAACCTTAGCAACCTCCCTGAGGACATGGGGCACAATGCTGAAGCTTGAGGACGGCTCTGGGGTTTCTTGCCACCCACACCTGTGCCTGGGGGGGGGGGGGGCAGCGGGAACCTGAAGGGCCCTCCCAGACAATCCCAACGGACGATTAGCACCATCCCTGGGGAACACGGGGCACAATGCTGAAATTGGGGGATGGCCCTGGGGATTGTCGCTACCGCACCTGTGCCTAGGGGAGCAGGAACCTGAAGGAACCTCCCAGATCATCATAACAGACCATGACCATCATCGCCCTGAGGACATGGGGCACAATGCTCAGTTGGAGTCCCTTGGTCCTGAAACCAGCAGGAACGGAGCTCAAAGGACATAGAGGCGCCTCCCGGAGAATTTCCATCCAGGGAAAAGCGGCCCACTGGAGGGCACAGAAGCAGCAACCCCACCGACCCGCAGGCCATTTGAACAGGATCACCTCCTGCACTTACTTAGCACGTTGTCCGTCTTCGTGTGTGGACCGTGACTGGCCCGCTCAGGGATGGTGCGCTTCCAGAGGAGGGCTAGAAACTTTTCAGTGCTTGCTCGTGGGTCAGAGGACCAAAGCCCAAGGAAGCAGAGGCTATCCGTCTTCCTCTGGGGCTGGGGAAGTCAGCCACCGACCTGGGGCGGGACCGGGCCCAGGAGTGTGTTCTTTCTGAAGCCACTGCCTTCGGTGGGTGTTGCTTTGCCTAAAAAAGGCCCACTCACCCCAGAGTCAGGAGCAGTGACAGGCTGTCTCCAACCCTAGCCCAGGACCACGACCCGAAACCATCCTGCCTTTGGGAGGACAGGTCTCCTGCAGGAGCCTGGGAGGGGACTGGCCCCTCTCCCACCCCGGGCTCCAGGATGCCCGGGACCTGCAAGAGCTCTTCATCTGAGGAGGAGTCTTGGAGAACAAGTGTATCTCGTCAGCCCAGCAAGTGAAATAACCAAAGCCCAAGGCTCAGGTTCTAACAGAAGCAGAATTTCAAAGTACTGTTTGGGGGAAGCCTCCTCCCCTCTTATGTGGCATTGGGGGTCCCCAAGGAAAGCCTTCTTTCGTCTCCTTCCCTCAGAGAGAGGAGCTGACCCCAAGTCCCGCGGTCCCCACCGTGTCCCAGTGCTGAGGAAGAGCCACACGCAGGGGCCTGGTGTCAGGAGTGTGGTCGGCCACTGCTCGGGGGCTCCCAGCCAGTGGTCTGGCGGCTACATGGAAGAGCTAAATTGATTTTGGGGGAAGGAGTGCTCACTGCCCACACTGCTCACCATCCCCCTCTGCACTCTGCAATCCAGGCTCGGTGCCCGGCTCACGTCCATCACCAGCACTCCACATGTTTCCGCCATGGGAGGGATCATTCAGCCTCACCCCATTGCACAGAAGAGGAAAGCGAGGCCCAGCGAGGAGAGGTTAAATGGCTCCAGTCCCAGAGCTGTTCAGCAGAGAACCTGGAAAGCCAGGCCTCCGGAGCCCCTGCTAGACCAGCCAGGGACTCCCTGAGGTGAAAGTGAGCCGTCCCCTGCCTGACCAGGCATGCAATGGCCCCTGACCTTCCTGATGGCCTGTTCTTGACCGTGAAGATGAGCTGGCCGACTAGGAGGTGGAGTTCAGCTGGTGGGACAGGCTGTAGCTACAGGACAGAGTGACACATCTGAGCTAGCAGGGGCCACACTCTGGTCTCCCTCCCGGAGCCAGACCAGGAGCTGGAATCTCGGTGCCCGAGGGGCCGGCACACAACAGGGTCTGCACTGACCAGGGATCCATGGCCCCCAGGGAGAGTCCACTCTGCCCTCTCCCCGCTCCTGCCTGGCCTCACCTCTCCTCACTGTGTCGCTGCAGGACCCGGAACCGGGCCCCATAGGGACGGGGGGACAGTCCGGGCTGATGGTCAGGGTTCCCCAAGGGACCCAGGGTGTTGCCAGGGCACTGGGAAAAGACAAGGTCTGGGTTCCGGTGTCCAACACCACCCTGCGAACTTGGGAGTAGTAAGAGATACCCTCCCCCAAGTCCGGAGGGCTATGGCACAAAAGGCCTCAGCTTACTCTGATGTCACTTGGGCTGCAGAGATGTAGTGTCCCAAGGGTGCCACAGTCTTATAGAAGTGCCTCTCGGCCTTGGATATCCATCCCCGACCCCCTGTGATCCCAGTCTTGGGAAAATGTTTTCTAACCCCTCGAGGTCCTTCTCAGCAGAGGACAGACTCGGGGCTTGGGGGCCTTAGGACCTGGCTACGCAGAAGGTGGAAGAGCACAGGGCCACCAGTCTGAAGACCAAGGTCAGGGCCCTACTTGTTTCAGCCTCAGGGTCCCCATGTGGAAGAGAATCCAGAATCACTGCTCCGGTCAGGTTGAGGAGGCCTTAGGAAGGAATGGGGCACCAGGACCGGAGAGGGAAACGGGGACAAGGGAGGCTTCTGCGGTTTCTCACATCGCCCATGGAACCCACGGGTCTGCTCCTGTGAGAGACACAGACACAGAGACAGAGAAGGGGACAGAGAATGAACCCAGGACAGAGGGAACCAGGAGAAGTCACAGACTCCATCAGCTTAGAAATGACATCCCGGCATTTTGTGCCATTCTGTTCCTGACAGGGCCGTCACATTGGCCATCCACCCTGGAGGGCAGGGGTTTCCACAGAGATGTGTGGCCAGGACTCAGGTGTGCCAGGAGCCACTGTGGGGACGGCCCAGCGCATGGGCACAGACGAGGCCCGTGGACCTGAGCCTAACAGTAATGGGAGCCCCTGGAATTCTGTGTTGGGAGAGGTCAAGGTCAGAATCAGTTCATTACTACCTTCCCACAGGGGCTGGGACACAGGCAGGTGTGGGGTGGCTTCGCCTGGACCCCAGAGCAGATTCAAGCCCCTCTGAGCTGTGTTCCATGACAAGCGCAGCCCCTGGCTCATCCTTGCATTGTCAGCTTGGCACCAGCCTCCTGTGATAGCAGGCACGGAACATTTGTAGAGGTCCCTAACACTAACCTTAAACTGTACCCTAAACCTACCCCGTACCCTAACCCCAACACCTACCAGAACACTAACCCCTAAACCTACCCCTGAACCGAACCCAAACCCTAAAGCGTACCCTAACCCTAACCCGTACCCTAAATGGTAGCCTAACCCTAAACCCTACCCTGTACGGTAAACCGTGCCCTAACCCCTACCCTATCTCTAACCCGTACCCTAACCCGTACCCTAACCCATGCCCTAACCAGTACCCTAACTCTGACCCTAACCCTCGGTCAACGAGAGGAAAGAGGAAATCCCCGGAAGTGTGGGGTTCATGAGACATTTGACCGCCAGTCCTGACAGGAAGATGACACTGTGCCAAATGGACCTGCTGATTTCTCAGAACACTGACATCCTGTGAAATGCTACATCACTGACCCACAGGCTGATGTTCCAAACCTTGGGTCTCCTAGATCCAGAGCAGAGAAGTGCTGTCAGGTGGGGATAAGTAGGTCCTCCGACCTATGGCCTGCACACCTGCTTCCATTTCTGGGAGAAGGGGAAACACACACTTGTTTTTAAGTAGTCATTATCTTCATTCTAAAGTAGACCCATGACCTTGACCTTTTTGGAAAAGCGAAATGACTCTTCCAAATGAAGACCTCAACTCATCTGTTCCTCATGCAACCTGAGTGCGACCAGGTTTACCCAGGCTCCAAGCCCCACCTGGAGGATCCTCCTGTACCATCTTGACAGCCAATGACCGGCACCAGCACCCCCGGGGGCACAATGCTGAATTTGGGGGAGGGCTCTGGGCCTTTTGGCCACCACACCTGTGCCCGGGGAAGAGGGAACCGGGATGATCCTCCCAAATGATTCACATGGAACCTTAGCAACCTCCCTGAGGACATGGGGCACAATGCTGAAGCTTGAGGACGGCTCTGGGGTTTCTTGCCACCCACACCTGTGCCTGGGGGGGGGGCAGCGGGAACCTGAAGGGCCCTCCCAGACAATCCCAACGGACGATTAGCACCATCCCTGGGGAACACGGGGCACAATGCTGAAATTGGGGGATGGCCCTGGGGCTTGTCGCTACCGCACCTGTGCCTAGGGGAGCAGGAACCTGAAGGAACCTCCCAGATCATCATAACAGACCATGACCATCATCGCCCTGAGGACATGGGGCACAATGCTCAGTTGGAGTCCCTTGGTCCTGAAACCAGCAGGAACGGAGCTCAAAGGACATAGAGGCGCCTCCCGGAGAATTTCCATCCAGGGAAAAGCGGCCCACTGGAGGGCACAGAAGCAGCAACCCCACCGACCCGCAGGCCATTTGAACAGGATCACCTCCTGCACTTACTTAGCACGTTGTCCGTCTTCGTGTGTGGACCGTGACTGGCCCGCTCAGGGATGGTGCGCTTCCAGAGGAGGGCTAGAAACTTTTCAGTGCTTGCTCGTGGGTCAGAGGACCAAAGCCCAAGGAAGCAGAAGCTATCCGTCTTCCTCTGGGGCTGGGGAAGTCAGCCACCGACCTGGGGCGGGACCGGGCCCAGGAGTGTGTTCTTTCTGAAGCCACTGCCTTCGGTGGGTGTTGCTTTGCCTAAAAAAGGCCCACTCACCCCAGAGTCAGGAGCAGTGACAGGCTGTCTCCAACCCTAGCCCAGGACCACGACCCGAAACCATCCTGCCTTTGGGAGGACAGGTCTCCTGCAGGAGCCTGGGAGGGGACTGGCCCCTCTCCCACCCCGGGCTCCAGGATGCCCGGGACCTGCAAGAGCTCTTCATCTGAGGAGGAGTCTTGGAGAACAAGTGTATCTCGTCAGCCCAGCAAGTGAAATAACCAAAGCCCAAGGCTCAGGTTCTAACAGAAGCAGAATTTCAAAGTACTGTTTGGGGGAAGCCTCCTCCCCTCTTATGTGGCATTGGGGGTCCCCAAGGAAAGCCTTCTTTCGTCTCCTTCCCTCAGAGAGAGGAGCTGACCCCAAGTCCCGCGGTCCCCACCGTGTCCCAGTGCTGAGGAAGAGCCACACGCAGGGGCCTGGTGTCAGGAGTGTGGTCGGCCACTGCTCGGGGGCTCCCAGCCAGTGGTCTGGCGGCTACATGGAAGAGCTAAATTGATTTTGGGGGAAGGAGTGCTCACTGCCCACACCGCTCACCATCCCCCTCTGCACTCTGCAATCCAGGCTCGGTGCCCGGCTCACGTCCATCACCAGCACTCCACATGTTTCCGCCATGGGAGGGATCATTCAGCCTCACCCCATTGCACAGAAGAGGAAAGCGAGGCCCAGCGAGGAGAGGTTAAATGGCTCCAGTCCCAGAGCTGTTCAGCAGAGAACCTGGAAAGCCAGGCCTCCAGAGCCCCTGCTAGACCAGCCAGAGACTCCCTGAGGTGAAAGTGAGCCGTCCCCTGCCTGACCAGGCACGCAATGGCCCCTGACCTTCCTGATGGCCTGTTCTTGACCGTGAAGATGAGCTGGCCGACTAGGAGGTGGAGTTCAGCTGGTGGGACAGGCTGTAGCTACAGGACAGAGTGACACATCTGAGCTAGCAGGGGCCACACTCTGGTCTCCCTCCCGGAGCCAGACCAGGAGCTGGAATCTCGGTGCCCGAGGGGCCGGCACACAACAGGGTCTGCACTGACCAGGGATCCATGGCCCCCAGGGAGAGTCCACTCTGCCCTCTCCCCGCTCCTGCCTGGCCTCACCTCTCCTCACTGTGTCGCTGCAGGACCCGGAACCAGGCCCCATAGGGACGGGGGGACAGTCCGGGCTGATGGTCAGGGTTCCCCAAGGGACCCAGGGTGTTGCCAGGGCACTGGGAAAAGACAAGGTCTGGGTTCCGGTGTCCAACACCACCCTGCGAACTTGGGAGTAGTAAGAGATACCCT